>NC_048218.1:173867680-173935069 GCF_002007445.2 Ailuropoda melanoleuca
GGGATCACGCCCTGAGCCGAAGGCAGACGCTTAACTGCTGTGCCACCCAGGTGCCCCGAGTGAGATTTTTCTTAAGCAAGACTAGATGCACAGAAGCTTTAAATGAAAACAAAATGCTTAGGGAAAATAAATGAAAACATCATACATAGATTAAGAAATCAAATGATAGCTATGAGGGAAAAAATGTAATAAATAAAGAGAGAAAAATTTGGCACTATTCAAAATGCAACCAAAGTCATAAAGTTGCTGAGGAAAAAGGTAATTGAGGAAAATGGTAAAAGAGATTGTTATAGTCACTGAGGCATTGCCATTTAGATCTTTTCAAGAGAGAACCCTTCCACAAGGAGGTCACTTAGCTAACAACCTGTAACTGTGAAGATGCCTTCTTTTTTTTTTTAATTCAATTTTGTTTTCATATACTGTTAGTTTCAGAGGTAGAATTTAGTGATTCATCAGTTGCATGTAATACCCAGGGCTCATCACATCGTGTGCCCTCCTTAATGCCTATCACCCAATTACCCCATCCCTCACCCCACCTCCCCTTCAACAACCCTCAGTTTGTTTCCTGTGGTTAAACGTCTCTTATGGTTTGTCTCCCTCTCTGTTTTCATCTTATTTTATTTTTCCTTCCCTTCCTCTATGTTCATCTGTTTTCTTTCTTAAATTCCACATATGAGTGAAATCACATGGTATGCATCTTTCTTTGACTGACTTCATTTGCTTAGCATAATACCCTGTAGTTCCATCCACGTCATTGCAAAGGGCTAGATTTCATTCTTTCTGAAGATGTCTTCTGGATCTCTCTCTGCTACCAGGTACCTCCTCACAGCCCCAGGCAGTGATTGAACAAGGCAATGTTATAAGGACTCAACACTTCTGCCTAGTACAGGAGCAATATTTGTATCATGCCCCTCCACCAGTCTGGCAGAGTCTTTCTCAGACCTGTTCTTCCTAAAAAATTCTCCTTCCTCTCTCTACTTTCTCAGTCTTCCAGGGCCATTTTGATCTGAAGACTCTCTACCTACCTTTATTCTGTCTCCCCTTTAGCTCTTAATGAATAACCCCCAGTAAATCTTTTTATTTCTTCCAACTTTTACATGTTCCCTTCCTTTGTCCCTAAAATAAACTTTTAAGAACTTTGAACTTAAAACTAGAATTATGACCACAAAAAAAAAAAAATGCTTCAGACACTCTTCTGATACAGTGAGTTATCCCAAGGTGAGTCTAAGATTAAAAGAGATCTGGGAAATTAGGGTTTAGGTTGTACCCTTGTGTAGACAATAAACCAACTATGAATTAAGATTTNAAGTGATTGGTTACAGGTTGTGCTCAAACACTGGGAACCCATATGATTTCTGCCCTCTGCACATAGATCTATGTTTAGTTAGGGAGCACATGTAAAGTTCAGACAGCTACAAGTCTCTTTTGACATTTGCTTTCCACTCTGTCCTCTTGGATTTCCCCTGCATGTACATGCAGCCTGCCAGTCAGCCAGAGTTTGTCTCACTCTTCCAATGCTCTTTCATTCCCGTAGTTTCCTTGTAAAATGGATGGCAGGTTGACTGTAGCCCCAAGTAGGACTGCAGTCTGAGAATGGCAGAATTGAAGGCTTTCCCCATTCCTTTTTATTGCGTGTGCTACTTTGCTGACAGTGCCACTCAGCTTGTGATTTTGCCTCGGCTACAAGTCATGACAACACTCCTCGGGCAGTGAAGCTCGTACTTCACATGGTCAGCACGCACTAACCGGGCTGGGGATGGCTATAAAAACAGGTCCGAGCAAAAAAGCCACTGTCTCCCAAGGACCTTATCCAGTGTTCTGACACTCTTCATGAATAAAGACTCTGAACTTACAGTTTGTTTGCCTTTAGTAGTTTTCAGAGCTATTTTTTAAGTATTTTGCCCAATTTTATTTTATTTTATTTTTTTTGGAGGGAAGGGTTTTTTCAACATCTTCTTTCTGTCACATACTTTTTAAAAAAAATGAGTATTGAATGGAAACTTGATATAACTATGTATTTACAATTTACAATAAGGTAACTATGATTAATACAGTATGAATCTGGAATGGAAACAATTTACAGATCTATGAGTAAGTTCATAAAAGAATCTAAACCAATATGGAAAAACATGTAAAAACAATGTGTTGCTTAAAATGAATGGGTAAAAGGTAGCTTAATAGTTTTTATCTGGTATTGGTATAACTGATTATCCATCTGGAAGGAACAAAATGAAATAATTGTCTACCAAATATAAATTATACCATAAAATAATAAATTTCAATAATCAAATATTTAAATTTTTATAATTTATAAGTAATAATATTAGAAAATTATATGTTTTGGGGGCAAGTGAGATTTTTCTTTTTTTTTTTTTCAAAGATTTTTTTTATTTATTCGACAGAGATAGAGACAGCCAGCGAGAGAGGGAACACAAGCAGGAGGAGTGGGAGAGGAAGAAGCAGGCTCATAGCGGAAGAGCCTGATGTGGGGCTCGATCCCATAACACTGGGATCACGCCCTGAGCCGAAGGCAGACGCTTAACTGCTGTGCCACCCAGGTGCCCCGAGTGAGATTTTTCTTAAGCAAGACTAGATGCACAGAAGCTTTAAATGAAAACAAAATGCTTAGGGAAAAATAAATGAAAACATCATACATAGATTAAGAAATCAAATGATAGCTATGAGGGAAAAAATGTAATAAATAAAGAGAGAAAAATTTGGCACTATTCAAAATGCAACCAAAGTCATAAAGTTGCTGAGGAAAAAGGTAATTGAGGAAAATGGTAAAAGAGATTGTTATAGTCACTGAGGCATTGCCATTTAGATCTTTTCAAGAGAGAACCCTTCCACAAGGAGGTCACTTATCTAACAACCTGTAACTGTGAAGATGCCTTCTTTTTTTTTTTAATTCAATTTTGTTTTCATATACTGTTAGTTTCAGAGGTAGAATTTAGTGATTCATCAGTTGCATGTAATACCCAGGGCTCATCACATCGTGTGCCCTCCTTAATGCCTATCACCCAATTACCCCATCCCTCACCCCACCTCCCCTTCAACAACCCTCAGTTTGTTTCCTGTGGTTAAATGTCTCTTATGGTTTGTCTCCCTCTCTGTTTTCATCTTATTTTATTTTTCCTTCCCTTCCTCTATGTTCATCTGTTTTCTTTCTTAAATTCCACATATGAGTGAAATCACATGGTATGCATCTTTCTTTGACTGACTTCATTTGCTTAGCATAATACCCTGTAGTTCCATCCACGTCATTGCAAAGGGCTAGATTTCATTCTTTCTGAAGATGTCTTCTGGATCTCTCTCTGCTACCAGGTACCTCCTCACAGCCCCAGGCAGTGATTGAACAAGGCAATGTTATAAGGACTCAACACTTCTGCCTAGTACAGGAGCAATATTTGTATCATGCCCCTCCACCAGTCTGGCAGAGTCTTTCTCAGACCTGTTCTTCCTAAAAAATTCTCCTTCCTCTCTCTACTTTCTCAGTCTTCCAGGGCCATTTTGATCTGAAGACTCTCTACCTACCTTTATTCTGTCTCCCCTTTAGCTCTTAATGAATAACCCCCAGTAAATCTTTTTATTTCTTCCAACTTTTTCATGTTCCCTTCCTTTGTCCCTAAAATAAACTTTTAAGAACTTTGAACTTAAAACTAGAATTATGACCACAAAAAAAAAATGCTTCAGACACTCTTCTGATACAGTGAGTTATCACAAGGTGAGTCTAAGATTAAAAGGGATCTGGGAAAGTAGGGTTTAGGTTGTACCCTTGTGTAAACAATAAACCAACTATGAATTAAGATTTGGGAGCCATTTTGTAGTTTGATTGTAAAAGAACTTTAGTTTCTCTTCCAAAAAAAATAATAAAAATAAAATGAAATAAAAATCAATCAGTTACACAATACATTATTAATAATAAATGTGAAAGAAACAAAAATCACGAAGGGTTGAATACAAAAATGGTTCCATGAACAAACCATGTGATTTCTATTGCATAGTGTTGCCTGTTTAGTTTCTTCTATCTGGTTACTTCCTATTCTTCACTTTGTTAATTATTGCTAAAATGTCTAAAATCAGGTAAGTGTGACTCCTAGAGTAGATCAGGGGTCACTGTCATGTGCTATCATATGATAGCACNCATATACTTTTTCTTATTAGAAGAGATCACCATTTGTAACTAACTTATTCACTTTGTAATATCCTAAGATGTTGCTTTCCTACCAGATTCTAAATTTCGTAAATAGGAGGGACAGTCTTGATAGTTCATTGATGTGGTTTCATTACCTAACACAGGAAGGACCTTGCACTAGGAGACTGTCTATAATTATTTGGTAAATAATGGCACAGGTATATACCTAGAATTTGAATACCATAACACCTTACATTTATGTCATTGCTTACAGTTTCCAAGGCACTTTCAGTACAAAAGCTTATTTAAACTTCACAATTACTGTGTACAAATGACCATACATATTTACATTTTATAGATGAGCAAATTGTGCCTCATGAAAACAGAGTGGCACAAACTGATGGTAGGAAGGAAGAAAACAGGTTTTGTTAATTAATGTCATCCTCAATTTTCTAGCCTGGTTACTCAAAGGGTCGTCCTCAGATTTACAATATCTGTGTCATCTGGGCTTTTAGGAAGGCAAAATCCCAGTTTCCCTCTCCAAACCACTAAATCATAATCAGCATTTTAACAAGATTTCCAGGTGATGCATGTGCATATTAAGCTTTGAGAAGTATGTTTCAAGACATTTGGATCCTTTTGATGAGTGAGGTGAAGGATGTATGGGTGGGGACAGGGCCAAGTTTCTCTGTTTAGATAAGAGAGAGAGGTGTCAGGGTAAGGCAAGAGTTAAGGAAAGTAAGCCATGTAAGGGGAGAACAGACTCTGACTTCGAAACAGGAAATTGAAAATTGAAAAGATGTCTAATTAGGTTTTCTTAGTTGAAAATTTCAGTGTCATGTGATGTCAGTTTTCTCCATCTCTGCTATTAAAACTTCGGTAGAGCATGTGTTGCTGATACTTATGGGGGAATACAGAAAGAACAACTGTGAGCATTCTTTATTTGATTGGGGTTTGTTTGCTGATGACTTTGTGGCCAGGTGATATTCTTTCAACCATGTAATAACATAGTAGGTTCCTTGAAAAGGAGGTACAGAGGGCAAATGAAATAATACACATGAAAGTGCTTGATGCAGTGCAAAAATGCTAAGAAAAAGCACAGCGTTATGATAATGTTCATGAATTACTACAATTATGAATGAAAATGCTCATTTATGTTTTTATGGAACTTCCTCTAGAAGAATATAAATAGAAGAACTTAAGTTTGTGGACAGTCTCTAATTAAATTTCTAATTATTATTTTTCCAATGTCAGCTATTATGGAGTCAGACAAGAACATGAGAACAAGCGAAAACACTTAAGGCAAAAATAAACTGCAGTGGGATAAGAAATAATTTACTCATGAGTTTAATAGCTACAAACTGTGTTCTCTGATGTTCATATATAATATTTTATATGCAGGGAATCCAGTATTCAATTAGAATTCAAAAAGTCTTATGAGCCCTACACTATGAGCAGATAAAAATCTGTGTATGCTACAGTGTCTTTCCTCGAAGATCAGTGACTCTGCAAACTCTATTGCTCTATTAGAGAGATTATTCTGGGATACTTTGTACTTCGTTTGATGTAAATATCTTTTCTATTAGATAAATATACAGGTGATCCACCTCCCAAACACAGATTCTTACTGTATTAGTCAAGACACTCTTTATTTATTTATTTATTTACTTATTTATTTTTAAAGATTTTATTTATTTATTTGACAGAGAGAGAGAGAGAGCACAAGATGCAGAGAGGCAGGCAGAGGGAGAAGGAGAAGCAGGCTCCCTGCTGAGCAGAAAGCCTGATGTGGGGCTCGATCCCAGGACCCTGGGATCATGACCTGAGCTGAAGGTAGATGCCCAACTGACTGAGCCACCCAGGTGCCCCTCTTTTATTTTTTTTAAAGGTAGAATCCCAGTAATTAATAAAATATTAGTGGCTTATAATTGAAAATAATAAGCCCAGAGGTACTTTTAATGGAAGCAGGAGCTTGGCATGGAAACAATGCCATCAGAAGTATGCCTGGCTTTTCCTCTCATTTTTGTCTCTGTTTTCAGTGTGCTCTTTTATTCTCAGGCAGGCTTTCGCTATGTGGCAGCAATTGTCTAGCATGCTTTTAGTATCTAGGAGCATCAAGAGGAGAGACACCTTCTCCCAACATCCGTTCTAGTTTCAAAATTGATGCTGACTGCTCTGCTTGAGTTATATGCCCAACCCTGCACCAAGCACAGAATCCAAGTGTGTGTATTGTTGTTGGCCCTCCCAAGCCGGGTGGGTTAGAAACCATCTAATTGACAATTCTTGCATATGAGGGCCAGTATAGTTAGGGAAGCAAATTAGTAATCTCCTAGAAGAAAAGATAAGGATGATTGGCAAGTGAAGGGGAGCAGGATTTACTATCTCCAAATATGCTTTTTGGCATAAGGATTATTTTGGGCTGATTGTTTTTGAGAGGCTGCAGACATAGGGAAAGCTCTGAAAACCAGGAATGGAAGTTACCCTTTTGTAAGAGACATTTATAAGGGAAATCTCCATTTGTACGTGTGTCTCTCTCTCCACACTAGGACGAGGATGATGACTAAATCTCTAGAAATGGTCATCATTGGAGATGGCATAGACTGAAATCTACATAGCAGCCATGACCTCATTTACTGTGCCTTTCCTGGTAACCTTCTGTTACCTGGCCTCCCTCACCCCAGCATGTTTTAGCTGGAAATGATGGTGACTTGGGGGCGCCTGCGTGGCTCAGTTGGTTAAGTGTCTGCCTTTGGCTCAGGTCATGGTCTCAGGGTCCTGGAGTGAAGCCCCCCTCCTTGGGCTCCCTGCTCAGCAGGGAGTCGCTTCTTCCTCTCCCTCTACCCCTCTCCCTCGTGCCCTCTTTCTCAAATAAATAAAACCTTTAAATTTTTTTTAAAAAATTGGTGATTTGGGCCATTTTCGAGATTTGCGCTGTTTTTCTGGCTATCTCCCTTGTATACCTGTTGTTAAGGTTCTGTTTGTTGTTGTGCTCATCTGTCCTTTGTTATAGGGATTCCCAGCCAAGAGCCCAGAGAAGTGGTGGGGAAATTATTTTTCTTTCCCTACATGAACAGTATAACAAGTCCTTAGGGGACATATTTGTATTTTGGTACAACTTTTATGGTACACCCTTTTTATCTGATAAGAGGAGCAAAATTCTAATTCACCAGAGGATGCAGTGTCTATAAATGAGCATGCACGTTATGTTTTTCTTGAAAAGTAAAACATGCCTCATGAGCAGTGTTGTTTGGCACCAAGGTTTCAGAGGATTAGTTCTGGAGGAACTCAAGTTGTGTTCAGCAGAAATTTTGTTCTTGGTTGAGATTAATTTTGTGTTTTCCCTTATTGAGAGAAATGGCAGAAAACCAATGAAGCTACAAAGTAATCTTAAACCGTATTGTCAAAACCAAGCCTAGTACCTGAGTGTCCTCCTTTATCCTTCTCAACGAAAATTTGCTAAGCTGCACTTTGCTGAATTTGAAGTCATCACATGACAGTTTAATCAACTCTTCCCTTTCCTTTGCCAAGAAGCCATCTGGCAGTGTGTCTTTTTCATTGAAAATGTGTCCCTGATCCAATTTTCATTTGTTATCCTGTCGAGAAAGCTTTCATTCCAATGGGGGACCAAATTTGAGCACTGTTCTTTTCTGTAAGCACTAAGGATGAATTTTCATTTTATTTTCAATGAGTAAATTTCCTTAAGGTTATGGAATGATTGGCAATTCTTTTTTGCTGCTTTTGTATGTTCTGCTGATGTTGCTTTCTTGTTGCTTTTGTTTTGTCATGAACATTCAAAGGCAGGCTTTTTAGTTCCTGTGTACTGGCATCCCTTTCTTTCATTATGGTATGGGAACAACTCGGTTAAGTAGACTCAGCTTCACAGACATAATTCATCCACCAAGAAACAACTACATTAAAAATAAAAGAAATATGTACCTCAGCATAGACTTTCAAGAGGAGAATCAAGTTCTTTGGAAATATTTATTTTAAAAAACAGATAAACTTTTTGTAGTGTCTTAATCTCTTTTCTTGCTTCCTCCCCAGTTTGAGGTATAAATGACAAATTAGAAGTATATATATATTTAAGGTGTACAACATGATGTTTTGACATATGTATACATTGTAAATGATTGCAGCAATCAAGCTAATTAATGTTTCACTCACCACACATAGCTACTGAGTTGGGGGGAGGTGAGAACACTTAAAATTTACTCTCAGCAAATTTCAAGTATACAATACACCATTATTAACTAGAGTTATTATGCTATACATCAAATCTCCAGAACTTCTCTGACATAACTGAAAATCTGTACCTTGTAACTGACATCTCCCATGTCCCCCAACTCTCAGCACCTGGGGAATACCAGTCCTACTCGTTACTTTTATGAGTTTGACTTTTTAAAACAATACCTGTAAGTGAGATCATGCAGTATTTGTCTTTCTGTGACTGGTTTATTTCATTTGGCATAATATCCTCAGAATTCATCCATGTTGTTGCAAATGACACATTTTTCTTCTTTTTAAAGGCTGAATAATATTCTGTTATATATCTATATAGATCTAAATATGTCTACATATCTTACATTTTTTCATGCACTCATCTGCAATAGATATTTGGGTTATTTCCACATCTTTGCTTCTGTGAATAGTGCTGCAATGAACATGGGAATACAAATATCTATTTAAGATCCTAATTTCATTTCCTTTGGATATATATCCAGAAGTGGATTACATAGGGTTATATACCTTCTCTCAATCCCATAAAGCCAGTCTAGGTGCTGAGAACCTCACATTTAATTTCCCTTGGTCACTGTCCTGAGGTGTTCAAGTTTATGTGTTTTCCCCAAGTCTAGCAAAGTCAATCAGTTCTCTGCATGTGCTTATGTAGTCTGTAGAGCTCTGCAAATGCCTTCTGCTGGGGTATTGATTACAGTGTGGAAGGGCACACAGAGTGCTGGGGGCACATGTGGACTACCTGTAAAGAGGTCTGCAGATGATATGTCCTACTAGGTTCATGGGAAGCCCTCTTGGTGGAGTCCATAAGGCATTCAGTAGAAACATTTAGGCATTTAGTTGAGTTTTGTACCCCAGCTGCTATGACCTCCTACTCCTTTTCACTGCTCCTAGCTGTTCCTAGACTGTTTTCAGCCTGCTGATCTCCCCAGTTTTCTGGGTGGGGCAAGAAAGAAGTGGGTCTCTTGGGGAATGTTCTATATGGCTGGAGAAGCTGGGTACTCACTACACTCTCACTTACCAATTGGACAAATCTTGGGTTGATGGAGTCTCTCTTCACATCTTTCTCTTCTTGGAGGAAAGGTGAGGTATGTAAACTGAAACTATTCTTCTTATCCTCTTCGATGAAACTATTCTCAGATTTTTTATGTCAATGGAGTGTTGTGGCCCTTCTGCTAGATCCTCCAGCTACAAAAATGGTACTCTCATTTGTGAGTGGTTGTCAAAATCACTTTTCTGTGAGGAATGAGCACTGAAAATTCCTGTTCCACCATCTTGCTGACATCACTCTCTTAATTTCGTTCCTTCTTTAGACTACATTGTCTACAACTATGGCCAAACTAAAGTTGATTCCTTTCTTTGAAAGAAATCAAACATCTTTCATAATTATCTTTTGATATGACAGGCATCTTTATGATATTCTGAGTTGGGTGATATGAAATAAATTGAATAAATTCAACAAAATATATAAAATTCCTGAACGTTTGAGTATAAGAAGATAGGCCATCAGAGAAATGGGCCAGAGCTGTTATAACAAAATACAAAACAAGAGAGCAAGGCATTTAGAATTTTATTTAAAAAGCATGTAGTGTGCTGTATGAAAAAAGCTGACATTCAGCAAATGTAGATTAGCTTGCCTGAACATTTTTCCTTCTCTAGCCTGACAGACTTGTTTTTCAGAGGCAATGGCCTCGGCTGAGAAGGCTTTGTTGACCCTGTTGTTTTTCCCTTGTATGTATCTCTGTTGTAATGTTTACCACATAGACTTACTATTATAAAAGTTTCTATGTTCTGTTAAGATGTGATCTCCCATAGTGTAAAGTCTGTTCCTCACTATCTTTTTGTGCCACTGTCTAGCATTTTGTGGTCAGGACAAAATATACAATATAAGAATGGAAGGATGAATAAATTAATGAAAGACAGCTTTCTCAGAAGCTTCCAAAGAACAAAAAGTCTATGATGAAGGATGAAGTGGAAAAAATAAGAATCGAAAATCTCAGAAAGTGTCTACTCATATGAACAGCCTGTGGGATCTATGGTGTTTGTTAGTAAACAGGCATAAGTGTCATAAATACAAGCCATCAATTGTCTAAAGAAAAATATGCAGTAATTTGAGAAATGGCATTCTACATTTGGCTGACTAGAGAGGATGAAAATTTAGTAAAGAAGATGGACAAAACAACAAAATCTGGAATTTAAAATGTTTTGAGCAGTGTTTAACAGTTTTTAGATTAACAAGATACCCCGAAGAGAATGAGGAGACAAACTAAAGACTGAAATTAAAACAAAAATGAGCTTCCATATATAGAACATTAAACTAAATCTTCAGAAGAAATAGTAACTAAATCATTTCAAACCCAGAAGAAAAGGAATGTTCACTGATGCTAATGAGTAAGAAAAACCTGTTAGAGGTTTCTAGAGAAAAGACTTGACTATTTTATGTAAAAATTTTTATAAAAATTATAGTTGACTTAAAGCTAAGACCAGCAATTTATTTTAGAGGGGAGAAGCCCTCAGCTGATTGTAAAGTAAAATATTAGGTTTCAACAACTTGATTTCAGAAATCTCTTTACAAAAAGAAAGCAAAACAGAAACACTGGTGTATAAACGAAGAAGAGCTAGGTTGATGGTAGAGGGTCTAGAAATTATATCATATGAAAAACAGAAAATTTCATATCATTGTAACATTTGAGTATCTAATAATTAAAACCAACCTATTAGAAAGCAATATTATGAGGAAGTAATCATCCCATCACTGGAAAAAAACACTTCTCAGTGAAAGGATAATCATCTTTGTGATGGTAAGGAAGGATTTTGTACACTGGTGACATATTTAATTGATGACCTCTTTGGTCTCTCCTTCCCTTAAAATAGGATTTTGGGTAGGATGTTTTAATAGATCTTTGAAAATATAAAAGAGTTGACAAATGTTCACCTGGCCACTCAAGTTAAAAACTTGGAAGCCTTCATATCACATCAATCCAACCTCTTTCTAAATATTGTTATTTTCACCATTTTAAAAAAATATGTCTCTTTCTTTTCATCCACTACTCTTACTGCTGTAGTAAAAGTTATCTTTCCCTCTTAGTGATTTCCTTGCCTCTCAGGTCCCCATTCTTCACACTGTTCAATAATCATTTTTGTAGATAATGTAGAAATCAGCTTATTTCTTTCATCTACTTAAAATATATTCAAGTAAAGGATGAATTTTGCTTGGTTTTGTTTTGTACTAAGCTGATTATATAGCCACAGCACTTAGAAATAACTAAGTTACCTTCTTCCTCATAAGCTCCTTGAAGGAGATGGGGGTAGGAGGAAAAATAGCAAATAATGAAACGGTACTGCTTTATGGTCTAGACTTCTGCCTGAGTCCCTAGTACAAGAGTCTCTAGGTTTGAACTTGCAGCTTGACCAAGATGTCTTTAACATTCCCCTCAGCTTGACTAACGTTTAGACGTGTTTCTTCCTGACTATAAGCCGCTGATCTCCCTTTTTTAGAGCATTTGAAAATTTATAATTGCAGATTTTTTTCTCTATCCCTTTGAAACATACATAAATCTCTTTTAAAAACCTCTTTCGTGTTAAGACACAGGGAATTCCAGGAGTGTCTTTTTCCAGAACCTGGGTGCCATCCCATTGAAATGCAATAATCAAAAAAGATAGTGTCCCTATTTCTCAGTCTCTGTGGGAAGGTAGGAGCCTACCTTCAGTGAGCCCTTTCTCCAAGTTCTAAAACTACCTCCTGTGATGAAAGATAAAGTTTACTTTTCCTTTGGGTAACCTCTATTAGCAAAATTAGGGTCTTAGATGGCCTAAGACCTTAGATCTTAAAGACTCTTTTTTTAAAGGGAGCTGAGGTCAGCCTCTCTCCCCTGTTGAAATAGTCTTTACTAAAATCTTCCTTGCCTTTTTAACTTCGGTGTAATTTTATACTTTCTTTTTTTTTTAAAATATTTTTTTATTATGTTATGTTAGTCACCATACAGTACATCCTTAGTTTTTGATGCAATGTTCCATGATTCATTATTTGCGTATAACATCCAGTGCTCCACGCAATATGTGCCCTCCTTAATATCCATCACTGGACTATCCCAGTCCCCCACTCCTCTCCCCTCTGACGCCCTCAGTTTGTTTCCCAGAGTCCATAGTCTCTCATGGTTCATTCCCCCTTCTGTTTACCCCCGCTTCATTCTTCCCTTCCTTCTCCTGCCGATCTTCCTATTTCTTATGTTCCATTAATGAGTGAAACCATATGATTGATTGTCTTTCTCTGCTTGATTTATTTCACTTAGCATAATCTCCTCCAGTCCTATCCGTGTTGCTGCAAATGTTGGGTAATTGTTCTTTCTGATGGCTGAGTAATATTCCATTGTATATGTGGACCACATCTTCTTAATCCATTCATAGGCTTTTGCCTATGGAGGAAAGAACACTCCTTCTCCACTAAGATCAGATTTTAAAATCTTAATGTAAGCCATCTGTTGAGCCCCAAACAGAGGCATGTTCAGTGAATGATAAAGTCAAGGATGAATAAAATGGCGTAGCCCGCTGTTAGCCAGCTCTTCCTGAGTTGAGTTGTTAAGGAGTAGAAGAGCATCAGAGGCAATGTCGGCTGGGCTGGACTGGATAAGCTGTGGGTGACTGAGGAGCCACATGGTGTGTCTGCTTAAATACATACCAATAAATGGAGCTTAATCAGTGTCCTGGAGTAGGACCTCAGCTGATTCTTATTACTTCTTATAATTTAAATCAGAAGCCAAGGCAAGAGAGGTAGTTTGGGAGGAAGAAAGACAATTACCTTCAAAAGTTTCCCAGTTGATTGTACAGTAAAGTCCAAGCTCAGACTGGAAGCCTCCGTAAGAGTTTCCTTTCCTATACAGTGCAGTCATGAATTGAATTATTTGGCAGACATTTACTTGTCTCTGTCTCGTTCTTGAGGTTTGTATACACCCCTGCGGTGCATGAGCTTAGACATGTGACTTGCTCTGGCCAAAGGGATATGAGCAGATTAGAAACAAACAAAGATTTTAAATGTGCCTGCATAATTTTGCTTGTTCTGTTGTACCAGTGTCATTCTCCATGAAAAGGAAATGCCCCATGTGGCCACCAGTAAAAAGAGGATGGGAGAAACATAGAACGGATCTCTTTCCAATCCATGGCTTAGAGACAGGCCCAGATGCTCCAAAGGCTGAAACAGTGCCACCAAGCCCAGCCAAGGCTAGATCCGCTGAACCTGTGTGCAGGAAATAGTTTCTTTCTTTTTAAGCCATTGAGAATCTGGAATTGTTTCTTATGTAGTCTAAATTAATACATGTGGTAATATGCTGCATCATAATTGTTACATGTGTCTATCTCCTGATTTGAACCATGTAAATTAGAAGGCAAAGACTCTGTTTATTCATTTTTATGTCTAAGAGCCCGGTACATGTTCAGTTACTGAGTCAAATCAGATTAGTCCCATCTAGTACATAATTTACTATTTTTTGAAAACATACTGTAGATTTTATTTTTTGCAGTATGCTTTAAACATTTTTAGAAGTAGGTAGAATACAAATTTAAAAATCTAGCTATCTGAATAATTTAAAATCCTTTGAAATTAGGTGAATATTTTAGCTATGAATGCTACTTGCTGCTGTTGAAATCTGAGAAATGCAATGGAAACTATATCGTGTGGGCTTTTACCTTTATTTGTCAATCACTGATTCACCCAGCCATCCAGCAAAGTAACATCTTTTCACTTTCTGTCTTTGTGATGCCATTAAAATAAGTACAACTTGGAATATAGTGTGAAAAAGTAACAGGGGAAATCAAGAGACAGAGTGGATATAAATTTGAAAACATGAATGAAGGTATGCACAGATTAATAGTACAAGTTCTCTTTGACACTAAGCAAAAACTTATTTAGCATCACTACTCTTTGGCAAGATTTTTTTTTAATTGCCACAAAATTCTTTGGTAAAAATTAGCCATATAAATCTAAACTACTAGAAATCTTCCAAGTTTTACCAAGGATAAAAAACAATAATTCCTAGCATTCAGGAAGCCCTAATCAACTATTTAGCATTCTTTCTGTCCGGTCTTTTCATCACTTACCAATCTATCATTTTGAATTATTGTCCAGTTCAGATTTCTCTCTCACAAGGATGTGAAGTGAGGATGCCATGCTTATTAAAACACAGCGTATTTAGGAAGCTGTTACAAAAGTCCACGGGAGAGAAAGTCAGAGCTGGAACTGGATAGTAGCTGTGGATCTGAAAGGATAGTAGGTATAATTCACATTAATTATTATGGGCTTGCATGTAACTGAGTGTGCTGAGGTAAAGCAAAAAACAAATAAACATACACCTGAGGTTTTAATCCCAAGTGACAGATTTTTATGCCATTACCGAAAAGTAGACAGTCAGAATGAGGAGCTGATTTGGAAAGAAAGATATTTTCATATATGCGAGTCAATGATGTACAATGTGCTATTATTCACTTGTTATTATCTATCCAGATGGGACTACTTAGTTTCATTAGGACTACCATTTCTTATCAAACTGGCACATGTGTAGAGACATTATGGCATGAATTAGAGTTTAATTTCTTCCTCCCACCCAAACTCCCAATTTGGTATATTAGACTTTAATAATAATATGGAGAAGAAGGAGAGAAAGAAAGAGAAGAAAAAGGAGGTAGAGAGGAAGACATTAAGGAGGAAGAAGGAAAAGAATCCCCCCCCCATTTTGGTTGTCTGTCAACCATTAGTCACATACATTATGAATATTATGAATATTAATTCAATTTAGAAAGCATCACATTTCCTTGTATACTTGTTAATTTTTCCATATTTGACTAATGCATAAACCAAGGTTAGAAGAGGTTAATGATTGACCTTTGATATAAAAATTTGGAAAATATTTGTCCTGTGACTTGAACTCCACATTGCCTCATACGTGACTCTCTTTATTCCATGTTTGAAATCAGTCATAAGTGTAGTAATGGAAAGCTGTTGTAATTTTTTCTGTCCAGAGACATAACTAAAGGCCTATTTTTTCCTCAATAAAGTGTTTATGCATGTATATTAATTCATCCATTTGTCATAAGAACAGTAACACCTTAAGGGGAAAAAAATTGGTAGAATTTTAACCCGAATTAAATTTGATGTCAAATCATTACACATACATTGTTTCATACCCCCTCATATTTTAGCCCAGGAGTTAGAAGTCATGATTCCACATCAAACAATCATTTTTGTATTCAGCAATTATTAAGCAGAAGTATAATATAGGGGGAAAATGGAGAGACCAAACCTATTACAGTCTACTGATTCTTGATATCCACTTGCATGTATTTTTCTTTACCTTTCAGCTGTTAAAGACGTTATGAATTCCATGACCTAAGAGAGTTCTAGCAACTGTCAGTATTTGAGAGAAGTCAGAAATCTATTCCACTCTTCCTCAGTTAATGGTGTATCAAAAATGTATGTGTTTTCTCCTTCCACTTTGAAAATCTAGTACATTTCTTCCTTTTCTTGATTTGTATTCCCACTACCCATTCAAGAGTCTCTAGGTTAATTAGCCATAATTACTGATAGGACTGTATCAATGCCACAAACATGATGGCATTAAGAGCTGATAACTTTGTAACCCCATTTACAAATGAGATTAGATAATGTGCCAAATGTTACATAATTAACTATTGACAGATATGAAAGATCTCATTGTGGATAATCTAACCCCCAATCTAATATAATTTTTAAAATATTGATGATACTTACACCAAAGGAGAATAGTACATGTAACAGTCTGTTAGGGAGTGATCAGTATTCCTTCCACTTCTTCCCTGGGTATTGGTGACTGGGCAGAGATCGTTTCTTCTTATTTTTCCCAAGCTATTGGGATTGCAGAGAAGAAGATGGCAATATCCAGAAGTCCTTTTAAAGTACCTAGTGATGGAAGAATTTTTGATGTCAGTGAATCCTAAAATCATGTATTCTCTCCTTCCCATTATGTCCTTACAAGTTAAAGCAAAAACTTCTAGACACGTGAGTGAGCAAATGATTCCACATGGTGCTATGGTAGAAATGTGCCCATTTTCAGATAGATATGGTAATCTGAGAAAGATAAGAGTTTCCTCAAGGTGTATTTTAGAGTCAATGGAGATATACTTTAAATTCAAGTTGTAGGTACAAGATATAATAGATCAGAACAAACTTTTTGTTGGGTAATGAGATAAACATGCCTGATACTACTCATTAGACATTTAATGAAAAAAATTTAATCAAAAAGGGAGTATTTGAATCTTAAAAAAATACAAAAACAACTTGTAGTGGCAAAAGCTAGTAATATTCAAGAGAGGGTGCTTTAACTGACATAGTTCTCAATGATCAGTCCCTTAAGCCAAAGAATCCTGCTTATAAAATGGACATATCATGCTGTTGTAGGCCAAAGCCATTAAAGTTTGCTTCTTCCACTCAAGAGCCACCAATCAACCTTCAGTTTAAGATTTGGTTTCCTGTATAGATCTACCTATAGGGAGAAATGTAAAGATTATGGAATGAAACGTCTACTTTAAAATGAATAAATCAACATTCTGTTTTTTACAAAGAAGTCTCATTGTCTTGGTTAAAGGGAATTGGTTTCTGAAGAGGTTGATGGCATTCAGTGTCTTGTAATATTTAGATTGCAGAGTCTTCAAAGTTGACCATTGGGTCCTATATCAAAGGAATTCACTAAGGCAAGAAATGGCCCCTGTGAGGCTCTTGGGAGTTAACCTCTAGGCCTCAATCCCTGGAGTAACAATATTGTCCAGTGACTGAGAGAAAAATAATTATATATGTTTTTATCTTTCACGTTTATTCATTTAACAAATATGTATTGTGTGCCTACTATGTGCCAAATATATAATTTTGATTCATATTTAAATCCTGTTCAGATGCTTTATAATTGGGCTGTTCTATTTACTTTCATTCTTTTATAGCATGTTGATGCAGCAATTGGTTTTACATGACTCAGTGAAATTGTCTATACTTTGACATAGTTTTCTGCATAGAACCTAAAGCCTTGTCGCATTTGATGATGTTAACATCAGTATGCTTTAATTTTCTTTAAATTACACATTTGCATTTGTGGTTGGACCTACTCTTCAATGCATTGTTTTACTGCTCTGCTTATGATCTCTAGTGCTATCATTTTTACTGCACTGAAATAAGAGATAGCATCCATTAGAATACTGTATTTTATGTGGAACAATGGGAATATGAAAAATGGCTGATCTTCATGATGAGATTTGAAACCTCAAAATTATGCTAGTATAATAAAATCAAAATTATGCCACATAATTTTGTATTGTGATGATAATTATATTATCCCTCAACGTATCATTTGGCCTTTTGCTTTATTACATGGTTAGATATGGAAAGAATGAATCTGACTAACTGATATCTACCAACATTGGCTACTAGTCTTTGATACCCTTTATTATTTCTGAAATAAGTATGGCAGTTTTATGGGATGAGATTTAATAGTGAAATAATTCTTCAACTCAGCATTCTTCAAAACCACTGCACAACTGGTGTTTAAAATTAATAAAATTAAAGTTTTATACTAGAGAGTGAATGGACTCAGATGTAAGAGCTCCTTCTTAATAGCACCCAGCTGTGTGATAAGAAGTACTTCAATTAAAACCAAGTTAAACATTAAACATGTAATTACCTCTGTTTTGGATTCCTCAGTGATATTAATTTTGTGAAGATGTTCTTATGTATTTTCTATAGAATACTCTTAAGGAGAGATTTTTCAAAACCAAGAAATGTATTAACCCTTAATCATGGGTGGATTTGGGAGCATAGGTAATCACTAAGAAACCATGGTCTCTAATAGCTCAGAGTCCAAATATTTATTTAGGTAACAAACAACCTGAACAGTGAAAAATTTCAGCCTAATCTTCATTAATTAATCTTAATTATTCTAATAATTTAATCTTCATTTATTAATCTGCATGTACAGAAATAAGATCCCTGATATCTTTGATCCGAATAAAATATATGCAGTTTTCTATGACAACACTCATTTTTATAATCTATTAATTTAATATAATTATATTGTAATGAGCTTAGGACTTAGCTAATTCATCATCAAAGCAATTAGTTCATTACTCAAATAAATTGTATGTGTCTACTGAGAGTAACTTCTGTGCTCTCATGATGGAGATTCAAACATTCACCAACCTTACCACCCAGGCTCTCTGCCCTGCTTCCCTGGCAAGCAGCTTAGAATGGCAATTAGAAGCTTGGGCTCTAGAGTTCAGAACACTAGCATTCGTATCCTGTTACCGTGCACTCTGATTTTTCTGACCTTTGTAAGTTATCTGTCCCCTTCAGCCTCAGTGTTCTCCTCGATTAAATGGAGACAATGATAGTATCACAACTCATATTGTAGCTGGGAAGATTTAATAATAATCCTGGGCAACATCGGGGAAAGGAGAAGCCTCCTACATTGTTGGTGGGAATGCAAACTGGTGCAGCCACTCTGGAAAATAGTATGGAGATTCCTCAAAAAGTTAAAAACAGAACTACCCTACGATCCAGCAGTTGCACTATGAGGTATTTGTCCAAAGATACAAAAATACTGATTCGAAGAGACACATGGCACCCTGATGTGTATAGCAGCATTATCAACAACAGCCAAATTATGAAACAGCCCAAATGTCCGGAGTGGCTGCACCAGTTTGCATTCCCACCAACAGTGTAAGAGAGTTCCTCTTTTTCAACATCATCACCTGATGAATGGATAGAGAAGATGTGATACACACACACACACACACACACGCATATATATATACACACACACACATACATATGATTTGAGAGCAGCCAATTTGAAAGCAGAAATAATATATATATATATATATATATATAGTAATATAACTCCACCTTAAAAAGAATGAAATTTTGCCATTTGCAATGTTGTGATGGAGCTAGAGTTTATTATGCTAATCAAAATAAATTAGAGAAAGACAAATATCATATGATTTCACTCATATGTGGAATTTAAGAAGCAAAACAGATAAACTAACGGGGGAAAAAGAGAGAGGAAAACCATAAACCAGACTCTTAACTAGAGAGAACAAACTAAGGGTTGTTGGAGGGGAGGTCGGTGGGTGATGGGGATTAAGGAGGGCACTTGTGATGAGTACTGGGATTATATGTAAGTGATGAATCACTGAATTCTACTCCTGAAACTAATATTACATTATATATTAACTAATTGGAATTTAAATAAAAACTTGAAAGAAAGAAAAAAAGAATCCTGGGCACTGTATTTAGGATAGTACATCAGCACCCAATAGATTTCTTAATCAAGGCAGACTAATAGTACCTATCATTTATAGTTGTCTTCTAAAAGATTTGGGTATTCAGTAGACTAAACAAAATAAATAAAAGCAGCAAGTTGGATAAAAATGAAATGCAGAAAACAAGGAGCTTCCTTCCATAAGACATCTGTGAATAGCTAATGACCATAATCAGACAACTAATTTGATTTTAAGTTTCTTGGTTACTACAGCAATGTTCTGATAAAAAAAAATTGTGAATAAATTGTTGGTAGGATTGTAGTCTAGAATAACACTTATCGAAGTATTTTATAAAACCTTATTGGGTTTGTATTATTTTGTAATCTGGGCTAATTGTTGGGATACACTCATGTAACCATAATAGATACTACAGTTAGCAGTCAAGTTCATGAATCCTTCAGATGGGTCCAAAACATGACATTTCAAAGTTCACATCTATACTAAAAGTTGGGTCATCAATGTGTTTTTGTTCCAGTTTTTTAAGGTATAAAATGGAAAGTCATTTTTTCTTTTGTAAAGAATTTGTATATGTTGTAGTTGGACTTGCTATAAAAATAGCAGTTAAATTTTGTATTCTAGAAACAGGCTATAATGTTGATGTTAATTTTCTTTCACTTTTTTATTGAGTGGAATCATTTTGCTGATTGCCGCTTTGGGGGCAATAGATTTACTAATTATCACTCACATTCTGGTATTGCATTCAGAATCTTCTAACTATTAATTTTATATCAAATTTACATTTTTATTGTTTCCAGAGTGTGTTTATTTTTTAATATTTCTTGCTTAAGAAGTTTGGGTACTTTTATTTATTTTTTAAAAGATTTTATTTATTTATTAGAAAGAGAGAATACACAAGCAGGGGGAACAGCAGGCAGAGGGAACAGCAGTCTCCCCACCGAGCAAGGAGCCCAATGCGGGACTTGATCCCAGGACCTGGGATCATGACCTGAGCCAAAAGCAGACACTTAACCCACTGAGCCACTCAGGTGTCCCAGGTTTGGGCACTTCTAAAACAACAGTCTCCTTGGCACAGTAAGTTGCTGTTTTATTACTGAGGGCAGATTGCGCTTACATGTACTAATTCTTTGTGATTACTCTCTGAACTTCATGGTAATTTTCAGAAGGTTGGGCAGCTGTTTCGAAACTGCCAACCCCCCACCCCCATGAAACTTATCTTCTACCACACTTTTTAGCCAACAGTTCTTTTAGTAGTGTCTAGGTTTCTGTTTAATTGAGTCAGTTTAAAACAACTAATTAATCTTTATAAAATTGTATTTGTTTTTGGCAAATGACTTTTGATTTGGCTTTTCTTTAAATGCTGTTTCATTTAGAGACATGGTTGACAATCCTATTCACCTTTCATCTCCATGAATTAAATAGCTATGGATCAGTCACGTCCTAAACATTTACAAAATCCACTCAACATCATGTGAATGAGTAGGACATTAAGTGAAAATTATTTTTAAACAGTTATCGCACTTTATTTTGTAAATGTTTTATTTGGGCATTATCTTTCATCTTCAAAATGTAAGAGGTTCCTATGATCTCTTTCCAAAATTTCAAGTTCTTTCTGTGGCTTCTAATACTCCTCATGATACTTCCTTGGCTATGCCGTTACCTTATTTTCTTCCTTTTCTCTATGTTCTTCAGTTATACTCACCTCCTGGCTTTTCCTAAGACATGCTTCTCCTCATAGGGCCTCTGCTGCTTTTTCTGGACGTCTTCCCAAATGGTAGCATGACTTCCTTTTAGCACATCTTTTAGATTTCTGCGAAAATGCTGACTTCTCAAAGAGGCCTTCCTTGACCATCTGTTAAAATTGCACCTCTTTTTATTCTCCTCTCCTTTGCTTGCTTTATTTTTCTTTGTAGCATTTATCATTACTTGAAATTTCATGTTTATTTAATTTTCTATTTATCATCTCTCTTGTCCAATGGAATGTAAATGCCAAGTGATATGAATCTTATCTATTTGTACTCCAGTGTATCTTCAGGATCTAGAAGAGTGCCTGGTGGACACCAGATGCATGTTATTAAATTAACAAATGGATTTATTCCTTCATATGCTTTCATTTACCTTTTCAGACAAGGAAAAAATGACAGCATAGTTTAAATCAGGTAGATCTCCTGACAATGTGATACATCTTCTAATTTATGTAAAATATTGCTATTTTTAAAATGCATATCTTTTTATAAAATTTCTCTTTATAACTAGTGTATTTAATAACAATAATGTTGTTATTCAAAAGTGGGAGTTACCATGATACTTTTGTTATTATTGAAGTATGTGTGAAAGGAAACAACCTCATAGCTTAGGAAAGGTTAAGATACTCTCAGATTTCAGAAGACTCCTGAGTGAGTTTCTGTCTCTTTTTATTATGTGCATAGAATAAATATATATGTGTCCATTCTCATCATAAGTTGAATAGTTTATCCACCAATTTAATCACTTATAAACTTTTTATCCACAAAAAGTGTGGATGTTTAAATTCTTATCCCCTGACCATATTTTCCTTTATTTTCAGAATTGTATTTTATTCCTATAACCAGTTTCTTAATAGTTGCAAATCTTACACAAATTCTATCTAAATTCTCCCATGCTCCTGTAAGATTAAACAGTGTTTGTCTTGATCACGTGTCTGTGTGTCTGAATATACATGACATAGAGTTAATAAAAAGCTGATGAGTAATTTATTTTTAGGGTCCAAAATATGTTTAACTTGATGGTTGCCTGTAAACCAGCCTATGAATCAGATGGCAGCATAATCTTAATATTGGCAAAAGTGAAAAGCAAAGTTATGGTTTTATGCTAATATTGTGTATTTGATGGCTGCTCAAGGAAATAACTATTGTAAGATTAATCTGAAGAAAACAGAAGCCAGTCCCTTTCAATCAATGATTCTGAACACAAAATCCTTCTTTTCTGTGGGTAGAGAAAATAGCAGAATCCTTCAAAATTGTAAAAAGCAAACTTTTTCTTTGAAAGTCCTATTAGAAACAAAATAATGACTGTTAGCATAGATGAGTCGGGAATTTTTCTTCTTTGGGCAATTTTAAATTTATTCTTTGTAACATGCAATATAAGTATGAGTGTTTAAAGTGGGCAACAATCTAGATCACTTAATTTAATATGTGATTTTTTCTCAAATTAAAGGTACTGGAATACGTATTTTAATCTTGGCCTAATCTTGATACCATAAATAGAAAATGTGTGTTAATTATTTTTGTGCATCCAATAATTTAAGCTCTTTTGGGGAGAGATAGGGAACAAGACAAAAATCTTAATTAAAAAAGTAATTGCCAAATTGTCTTACAAAGAAAAGATACTATAGAAATTGTCCATAGAATATATAAAAAGTATTTCATATTTCTATTGGATATTGTTTAATTGAACATTGGGCAGTAATCAAGAGTTCAAACACTGGCACTTTTATGTTTTGTAATATCAGACACTGCGATTAAGAGCTCCAGGATTTAACTTCATTCAAAAAATTTGGAAGTCTCAACTACCTTTAGTGTCCTAAGAAAAAGACTGAAAATAGAGTAAATTTGTAATTTAGACCATACATCTCCGTTTCAGGTGCTTTTCCTCACTCTTTGGTCCTTCTCCCTTGCATTGTAGATAAGTGAGATCAGAACCCCATCAGAGCTCTGCCATCTATCTGCTGGATAACTGCAGAGTGATATTTGTTTAGATGCTAACAGTCATGAATTATCTAGTCATACATTTTAAAATATTTTGTTAGATAATCTAATTCTTTACTACAGTGATCGTCAAACTGTGTCATTGGATTTATGGTAAAGCATACCACAGATTACTTAGCTGTAGACAGATTTTTGTCAATTTCCCTATGTGTTCTTTCCTAAAACTGCTCTACCTAAGAATACCTACAATGGAAATAACTTGACAATTCTCTTATTCTAGCTTCCCTTTCATATTCTCTTTTCTCCCATTAAAAACAAAAACAAAAAACCAAAAAACATACTTTCATCTATCTTTAATATTAGTGTGATACAATTCGCAGAGTCGTATTAATTTCCATAGTACACAACAAAAAGGAAACTCAAAATATCTCAGCTGAACCTTTTATATCAAGATAGCAAGAAGCCAGGTTAGGGCTTTCCTTAGCCATTATATATTCCCTAAAGACACCACTGTACTTCATGATGTCCATAAAAATTCAGAAGTTGTATGACAGATGGTGACAAATTTGGAAGTACATAACATATAGATATTTTAGTTTGATCAGTTCATGGGTATTTCCTATCACAGCCAGTTAGTCATTTTTTTATGCTATTCTCTATTTAAAGAGAATATGGTTGATGAGGGGATTTTCAAAACTTTGAATATTTTGATGAGGCCCAAACTAGCTTTATGAAGATATTCACATTTTAAATTCTGTTACAATTTGGAAACTGGTTGGTTGCAAAAAAACTAAGTCCAGATTAACATGAGTTTTGGATATACCCTTAAAATAGCAAATATAATTAAATATAGGACCTTAAACTTGCATCTTTACAGTGTTCATTTAGAAATGAGGTGGTGGAAAAGTGGATGAAAGTGAATGCTTTTAACATGTTGGAAAAAGAAAGTAAAAAAAAATTTTTTTCCTGACAGGAAGTATAATTTGACTGATTCTTTAAGAACAGGCCTTTACCATTATGTGATATATCAGACATTTTTTCACTTTTGCAGCAAAGTCTAGAAGAGTCTGTTCACTTCCTTTACAGAGCTAGGGTAGATGAGTCTTGGGAATACAAAAAGCAGGTAACCCGGTCTGTTTTCTTTGTGAACATACTGATAACAGCTCTTATTGCTTACTAATAAACATGTGTTGTTAGCAGGAGAAATCTTAACTATGGAATGCTTTTAGCAGAATATTCCTGGTTGTCTAGGATTCCTTATGAGAAACAAACCAGCATCCATTGGTTTATGGGGCACAGCTGTCTAGAAAAATGGCACATTAACTGTATGCACTGAGTATAAAATTGAAATGTTGCATGAACCAAATAGTTATTTTTTTATGTAAGCAAAGTGACCATAAGCCTTACCTACTAACCACACACATTAATCTGTTCCAGAGAATGTCAGATCCAGAAGGAGTCTGAGGAATTGCTCCACGGGTTTAGGACCTCCCCTGCTTTGTGTATGGGGACTGTTCTTGAAATTATGGGGAAAACTTGATATTGGATAAGACCTGTGATTCAGGTAACTCTAATTTGACAGTCCAGTTCTTTATATTACCTGGTTTCTAATTCTTTATCAATGTTGAGAAAAGACTTATTAGCTGATTGATCATTAAAATTATTTTTTCTTGGAAAATAACTAATTTTTGGCATGCAACTGAGAAGTCGTTGACAGTAATTGAATGACAATGCTAAAACACAGTCTTCTGTTTTCAACTACTAATTTTTGTGAGCCGTGTTCTTCAGTATGCACATGTGCACAAATAAAAACAGTGTATCAGCTGTAGATATGGAAATGTCACGGGCACTGAGACTCTATACATACTCCTCAGGTACATGTTACAGATGCAAATAAATAGCAAAAGCTGGTACAGGTTCAGGGAGGCGGTAACTGTTTTTGTTTGTGTATTCTTGGAACTTGCTGCTGTTGGGAGTCTAGCCATCAATTCTCAAAAGACTTTGAAATGAGCTTCTATAAAAACCCAAGTTTGTATGACATTCCTGAAGCCAAGAGTTGGACTCTCAACCAACTGAGCCACCCACGTGCCCCAACCTTTCTAATTATTTAGGGATTGAATGGTTTTTCAGTTTTTTGGTATATGGAATTTTTTCTCCCATGAATTGTTAAGGAATACAACTTGATAGTTAAATGTGCTCTCCATTTTATTGATTTTCCATGATATCCCCAATAATTAAAAATATAAACCTCTCTATTTAAGATTATTTTAATAGAAGAATTCAAGGTCAGTCATTTCAGAACATGCACAAAGAACCTGCTCTTTATAAATGATTTTATTTCATGGAAATTTCATTTTCCATTGGATAGGAGAGGACTAATAATTCCTACTTTGGTATATTAAGGGGCCATTGTAGCAGACATGAATTTTCATTTGCCATGAAAAATAATGTACAGTTCTCTCTCAGTTCTTCCCTAACTGTTCTCTCTCAAAAAAGCATAAAAATTTATATACAAGTAGCAGGAAATACAGTTTTATTTCAAAACATTGGAAAAATAAAAAAGCTTATCATTTCCCTAAGTGCAAAGGACCTTATTGGTCCTGGAATTGTATCATCCCATGAACTATATATGAAAAATTTCAAAGTACATTTATAGTGGAAGCCAAAAATCATACCTAAGAGCTGCTGAGGTGGTATTATTTGTTGTTGGATTATTTTTAGTTCTTCTAGCTGAGATCAAACATTTCCATATTATTTGCATTTGCATCCCCCTTTTTTGTAATAATTAGCAATTCTCTTTCAGAGTTAGCTGTACAGCCAATTTAATGACACCAACATTAATTTCCGACAAAGGTTAAGCTTTTATTCAGAGTGAAACATTACTGTAGACTACACTTAACAAAAGGAGATCTTTTAAAATCAAAAATTGAAGTACAAATATCTGAGGCTTTTATTCTTGACTGAAATGTTGATGTCATTCAAAAGTTCACAGATAGACTTTGTTAAGGCAATATGGAACCATTTTAGAGATATATTTTATCTGATAAACCAGTGTTTCAGAGCAAGAAGGTTAAACACTAGCAGAGACAAACCTTTCGGTATTGAGATTTTTTGAAGCCATCCTGGTAAACAAAGATGGTAGGCCAGATAAATCACCGTTAGGATGCTCTTTATACGAGGCCGATTGTCTAATTTGAAAGAAAGCATCCCAGGGGAATAAGATAAGTCCATACCTGATCAGAATTGAGCCTGAATATCTCAAAAGTAAAAATAAGTGACTCAGAAAAAGTGATTGTAAAAATCCATGAAGAAAATTTGAAGAGCTTCAACAACTATAAACTCATACATATTTTCTGATAAATTTTCAAGTGCGGAAGTATTTCTGACTCTGTGGACCCAGAATCAAACAGATTCAAATTCACATTGAACTAGTGAATATATTCATTCGACCCAGTCACTTGCCTTCATGAGCACAGGGATAAGTGAATACGAAATAACTGGCAGGACTCTCTTTTTCATAACTGTGCCAGCTGGTTAATAAACTTCAATTAAGCAATTGTTGTACTTCACATTTATGTGTTCCATAGACCATATATTACTTACAAAAATAGATCATTTGGAGAACTACTAGGCTTTGTGATGTATAAACACTTCAGTATGAAAATTGGAACCGTTGGAGGGAACACAATTACTATGTACATATATAGGTTTTATTTCAGTCTATTCCAGTCATTCTCAAACATGATGATTTTGCCCCCCTAGGGACATTTGGCAAAGCCTGGACACATTTTTGGTTTCTACAGCTGGGAGGGTGCTACTGACATCTAGTGATTGGAGATGAACTTCCCTGCTTTAGAATACCTTTTCTCTTCACTGTTCTGTGGATTTGGCTTGCTCATTTATACCTTTCTACTTTTCCTTAGACCTTTTTTCAATAATTAGGAAGTGTTTTCCATTTTTGTTTGAGAAGCTAAATCTCCCCTGGGATTCAAGGGCTATAACAGTCCTCCCTTCTCCTTTAGGGCCTCTCTGACTCTTCTGGATGTCATCCTTGGTCTGCAGTTCTGTTTAAAACTTCACGTCAAAGTAAAAATTTCCCCAGACAAAGTTAAACAGGTAAGGAAGACTTTATTTAAGATTTTTGAAATAAGAGAGAGAGACTAAACTCAATTCCACTAAAATGAAAGGAGAAAGTGTTTTTTGGTGCTGGATTAGCTAGTGGAAAAATACTGGAGGGAGTGGAAATGGGAGCCAGGAATGGGAGGGTGGCGGTGGGGATGTGTAGAGCATGTTGAGTTGTTCCTTCCTGAGTTTGCAAATGTTTTTAATCTGTGATTAGGTTATCTATGTTAGGCAATCAACATCCATTGAAGTTACTAGTCTACTCGTCCACAGAGACTACAGGAGAAGGCTGCTCTCTCCTTCAATGCTTATATTTTATTTTATTTTATTTATTTTTTAAAGATTTTATTTATTTTAAGAGAGAGGCAGAGAGAGTGAGTGAGCAAGCATGGGGAGGGACAGAGGGAGAGAATCTGAAGCAGACTCCACACTCAGCACAGAGCCTGACTCAGGGCTCGATCTCACGACCCTGATATCATGACCTGAGCCGAAATCAAGAGCCGGAACGAATGCTTAACTGACTGAGTCACCCAGGCACCCCCAGTATTTACATTTTAA
This sequence comes from Ailuropoda melanoleuca, assembly GCF_002007445.2. NCBI lineage: Eukaryota > Metazoa > Chordata > Mammalia > Carnivora > Ursidae > Ailuropoda > Ailuropoda melanoleuca. The sequence goes on from NC_048218.1 coordinate 173,895,707, forward strand.
ATGGATGATTCCCAGGTTCCTAACAAAGACATTTCATGGATTGTAAAACTGTCAAAAAAGCTGGGACAGGATTTACATATATTTCAAAGGGGCAGAGAAAGACGTCAAAATTACCAAGTTTGATAAAGTAAATGAACTAAGAAAGGGACATCAGGGCCCTAGGTCAGGAAGATACCTGTCTAAACTTCGGTCAAGCAGAGGGGAACGTTAACACCATCCTGATCAGTTGTTACAGAGTTGGTTCACTACTTCTTTATAAGAGTTACCTCTTTCTTCCTGTTATGTGAAGATTTCCATACACAATCTTTCATTCTTTTTAATCTAAGCAGAGTTGGTGGTCATGTGTATGTATGTATGTGTGTTTGTGCTCAATATGTGGAGTACAACATACCGAGATGGAATAAATCCTTTAAAGTAATAGTGGTCATGTCTGTCTTGGAACTAATAATTTTATTGAAATAGGCATAAATTCTCAGGTCAGATGTTTAGCTATATAAAACCTGAGTTTTTATTCAAAACTTTATGATGAAAAGAAAATAATGAAGTGTAAACTTGTAGGCTGTAAACGATAGCACAAGGACATACATGTTATAGTATACAAGTTAACAATCATAATTATAAGCATGAAATCATAGTCTAGTTTATGGATGCAGTTGTGGGCTTTGGAATCAAACATACATTGGGGTCAAGTCCCAAACTGATTACTTACTGACTCATGAACTCTAAAAGAGCTTCAGTCTGTCAACTGCAAAATGGGTCTGATAAACCTACTTCATCGATTACCTTCAAGATGAAATGAAATTATATGAGCTCTTTTTACCCCATTTGCATCTTCTTGAATGGCCTGGTCTACTCTCCTAATATCAAAAATAATTTAAGTAATGATGAATTTCAAATCTCATATCTGAAAGTACCTCCTGAGCTCAGGGTACTAGCTGTCAACTGACTTCTCATTCAGCTTTCTCATAGAAAATCTACACAGCTATTCAAGACAGAACTATGGAAAGCCATCTTTTCTCTTTCTATGCCATGGGGAACTGTGACTAATCAATTCAATATCTTTAATTTTACCTCTTAGCCATCTCTTGAATGTGTTCACTTTCCTCCAACCATTGTGTCCTACTCCATGCTACTGTTTGCTCTTAATGATGAAAATTTCTGCATGTTTTTTTTTCTGGTTCCATCCTGGCCTTTCTATTGTCTGGTTCCTACCAGATCTTTCTAAAGCACAATTCTGATAACTTTAGCTGCCTGCTAATTCCCAGAGTTTGAAATGTAGTAGGCATTCCAAAGTTGGTAACTAAAGTTTTTGTGACTACTAGTATTATTACAAAAGATAAAATGCTATGGGTCTCTGATATAATTTTCCAAACCCCATGTCCTGCGATTACTGAAAAAACCTTACCCACCTGAAGTGGGTAAGGACTTTTTTCTAATTTATTTTTTTCTAATTTATTCTGCAATTCTTATTTAGCTTTCTCTAAATTCTACTGATATCTTTCTGTGTATACCATTCTGTTCTTTTTTCTTTACCAGCTTGGACTGGGTAATCATTAGATCATTGGCCCTCTTCTGGGTTTGGTTTTTTTTTGTTTGTTTGGTTTTTTGTTTGTTTTTGTTTTTGTTTTTATTTTTTGGGGGGGGGCTTAAAAGCATTTGTGAGGTTTAAGGGGAACTTTTTTAAGTAGAGCAGGGCCAAGAGATCTGGCAGTAAGCTAAGTAGAATATTCAAATTAAAATCATCTAAGTATGTTCCTATTGTAATCATTTCCTAAGCAAGGTAATCTAACCAGGCCAGCTAAGTTAGATATACCTATTCCCGGTTGATATAACTATACTTTGATTTACTGAACGTGCTGGACTGTATAAACTTTTTTGGACAGAAATTGTGCTTTGAAAATATTCTGTGTCTTCTATAGCTTCTAAAACCATGCTATGCATATGGGAGATAATAAATACTTAATTGATGATTGAGTGTTACTCAGGGACTTGAAGCAATTAAAGCGTATCCAGAAGGGACTTAACTCATATTTTAAAGAAAGTAGCTTAAGTACTTGTGAGTAATCTAATTTGTTTGTTATACACTCTGATTAGAAGCTTTTGGATAGAACCGTTCTCTTTATCCATTATACTCCCACTTACTGTCAAGTACAAACTCTATTCTAGCACATGTTACTCTGTCTTGCCATTGTTTGTTTACATGTCTTCTCTACTCTTTGAATGCAGAGAAAGTGTCTTATTCATATTTTTCCCTTCTCCTTGGTCTTCCAAGGAACTGAAATGTTTGTTGAATTAATGAACTAATTAGTGTAGGATTTGCATTTTTGAGGCAGAATCAGTGCAGAGGCAAATAAATATATTTTGTTGGAAACTTTTAAGATGATGGAAACTTTATCCCTCAAGAAAAACAGGACAATTAATATTGGTCTGTTAAACTCAAAGTCCTGATGCCTGATGTGCTTTGTTTATAAGAATATGTGAATGTTTTTGAGAGGAGATATGTTTCTGGAAGCAGCAGTCAATACTTCTCAGCCTTTATATGACACAAACAGATTTAATAAAAACCTAGGTGGATCAAAGTCTCTTGAATATAATTTCTGTAGATGCTATGACTGTGTGATTAGGATCTTATTGGGGGGTTGCAGAGCTTGAACATGAATTATTAATAACTGAGTGAAGGGGAGTGCAAGAGGAGAAATGAACCCAGAAAGCAAATGTTTCTTTACTATGGGAAAGCTCATGGGACTCGGAAAATAGACACAGAGGAGTAAGGAAGGGTTTTGGCTCAGGGACCTAGCACTTAAAAACTCTCTGTTCACTCCCCCAATAGCCTAGCTTTTCCCAGTGTAGCCTAGAGAAACAGACTCTTTGAAGCTAAATGGAATTTTGTCTTCAAATTACGACATACCCCATAGAGGAAAACTCAGAGATGGAAAGCAGGAAAAAAGGACATACTAGGCATTGGTCATATGGAAAAATAATTGAAGAAACTGAAGTTTGAAGAGAAAGTGAGATATATCCAATGCCATGTAGAAATCTTATTAATTCAAAATACATCTTCTAAATACCTATTACTGAGCCCTACGTGTGGTAAAGGCCCTCATATGCATTTCTGCATTTCTGTATCAATTTAACTAGGAGAATCCTAAGTATTAAAGTTGGGCAGAAGAGTAACAACATATCAGGACTAATCTTTCATATATTCAAATAGTTCTGGAAAAACTATTTTACACAAACAATTCTTCTTGAATTAAGGAGAGTTTACTTCTGCCGTCCAGAGGCAGTCTTCCTACTCAACCCTAGTTGAGCGAGAGGTGATGCACATTTAAAATCAGAGCTGTTCCAGAAAAGAACGGAGAGAGATATTGGTAAGACAAGTGGCATGTTAGTTTTTGGATTCTATTTCTTAATCTGCATTTGTGAAACTGTTATCCTAGGACTACTACAGTAAGAGACAAGGACTGAAATAATTACATTGTAAGATCTTCCTCAAATCTAACAATGTTAACAATTGATTAAACACTGCTCTGTCCCCTGGTTCAAAATCAAAGCAATAATAGCCATATTCCTAGAAGAGGAAACTGTATCACAAAATCTGTCTCTTTGTCAATGGCAGGCTGGACTAGAGGGGCTAGGATGAACCTACCAGATAGTTTGTAAGGGAGATGAATGGCTCTTGGCAGAGGTGCAGTAGTTTAATGTCAGCACCAGTTGTTACAGTGGTCCATGTGCAAAGGGCAAAAGAAGACAGTTAATCGGATGAGCAAGAAGAATAGCACACACCTGAAAAGAAAATCAGAAGTTCAAGTTATTGTGTAGTTCTTTGGTACAAGACTTGCCATGCCTTGGTTCCAGTTTATGTGAAGCCCAGATTTTGTCCTCCTGGGTCCCTGAGATTCTGTCTTAAAACAAACAAACAAACAAAACCCCAAATACCCCCTTACCCTTTCTGAATGGCATTTCTTTTTCCTTCATACCTAAAAGACTCTGGCTAACACAAGCTCATTTTCATTAAAAAATTTTTCAGTCTTATACCAGAATATTAACACAATAGCTTATCAAGTGTCTCATGTTAAAAAAGCTTCAGTAGCAATTGGAAACAGTGTTATTCTCTTCATTTTTGTGTCTGAAAACATATATCTGGGTCCAATTGTACTCATCTATGTAGTCTTCGCTAAGAAGTCTTCCATTACTAAACTTCTGAGCTTTTGATTGTTAAATCTTTATTATAAGGCAAACCTTGTTTAATCTGTAACTGACCGACATTGATTTTTATTTTTACTTGGGGGATGCATTATTTGTTTTATATTTCCTCTGAACTTCAAGTTCACAAAGCTGGTTGAATTTTATACCATTTTCATCAGTGTAGTCCACCTAGAATTTGTGACTATTTTGAGGATATTTTGGTTAATTTAGATAGTCAGGCCCTCTACTAATTTTCCTGATATGTTCTTATTTAATATTTAACATATCACAAGCCATGTATCTGAATTTCTTTCTCTCAACATTTAGATAGGTCATTTCCTCTTGACAGCTTATTTTCAGGCCAGATATGTAGTTTTCATTTTTGAATGTGAAGCTACAGTATAACTCTGGACAACCTATGAAGGATTCGGTATACCCGAATTAAAATGTAGATTTTCTTGCATAAGCATTAACCTTTTCTGCTAAGTTGACATGAGTTATATCTTTGTATTAAGGAAAGTTTCTCTTGATATTTGAGATGCAAACAGTGTACTTGTGAAGGAATTTTTCTGAGCCATTAAAAATGTCAGTGTAAGAGGATGTCAAAACTCGAATTTCAACTTAGGCACCAAGAAGCAGTAATTGCCACTAAAGACATCAGGTCAGTATTACAAAGAGAATGAAAAACGATCTGGACCAAGATTCTCAGGAACCCCTCAGGCAAGGGCATAAAAAAGGTATCAGATTTGGGGAAGGCAAAAGATTTTGTAAGGAGGTGTGTGTCTGTGTGTGTGTGTGTGTGTGTGTGTGTGTGTGTGTGTGTGTGTGAAAGAACTGTTGCGATGCTTTGAATGAAGATTGAAATATTGATTAATATCTTACACTGAACACTTCTAACCTCTAAATTGAGGCCATGTTTTATAACTTGAGATAAATCTTGAACAATTTATTACTCTAGATTCAGCCCGAAAGTCATAGAGCACACATTTTCATCCAGTGGAGGGAAAAATAAGCAGCCCCACTGAATAAAATTTAAAAATAAAATTATGTTTTGTTTACATCCATAGGGCATACTTTTTCAACAAAATGGCTACACCAGTGTTTATTTAGATAAAATATGCTGTTGGAGAGTTATCTCATGTGTTTCACGCATCAGGTGATCAGGAAAGGTCGTTAAAAATAAAACAAAATTTAGAAAGGACTATAGCAGATGATCACTCTTCCTGGAAACCGGGAAGGAACTTTATCAGAATATTTTATTTTATGATTGATGAATAATAAGAGATATATTCCTTAAACATCAGTAATTTTTTGAAGTGACTTGTTCTTTTTTGAAAGCGTAAGGTAGTTGAATGGGATAGGGCATTTAAATACAATACATTGGACCCTTGGACCAACAGAGTTCAGGTTGGGGTTGAGATTTTTGAAGACAGTACAAGAAATAAGAGAAAAGTAGTACCGTAAAATTTAGCTCCATTAGTATCTAGGGATAAGACTTTTGAGTTAATCCTGACAGCAGTATAATCTTGTAAAATGACATTTGGTTGCAGTGAAGGGAATCAGAACCTTACTGGAGAGTTGAATAAGAATTAGTTGGCTGAGATTTTTAAAAGAAAGTGCAGCAAATGGAAGAGAGTGGCCTTTTTACATACTCCAAAGTAGAAAAGATAACTATATTTCTATGAGGAGCCGAAAGAAATAGAACTCCAATATTTCTAATACATGAAAAAAGAGAATGAGAATCAAAGGACAGGGAATACCATTAAGCACTGGGAGGTGAGGAAGAGAAGCCAGTGAGGGTAGGTGAGTTAGTCACTATAGTTAAGCCCAGTTAGTCAACAGAATAAGAGACAGAAGGAGAGAGCAGCTGCCACCACTAGAAAAGAATGTCCTAGTGCTAAAAGACAATTATCAAGATACTGTTTTCATTTCACTGAATATGCCACTCTCTTAAAAAGCCATTTTAACAGCCCATGGTTGATTTTATATGGGTCGGAATTGATATCACTGAATTGATGGAAGATAAAGGCAATAATAAAAATAGTGTCCATTTATCAAGTTTGCCATCATTAAAATATCTTCATGCGGTATAATGCCATAATTGACAACAGGGATCTGAGAAGCTGTAGATAAACAGAGAACTGCCTTAGTAATAAAATATAAGTGAGCTATTGACATCTGCCTACCATTTATTTGAGAAATAGAGTCACATAAATTCAGGACAATTAACGTTTTATATTTCACTTTTGGATTTCATATCCTGATGACATGGCACTGGACTCCTAGAGCCCCTCCTTCTCCTCCTCCTTTCTGTTGATGACTACTTTCCGCTCATTTCACTTCGTGTCAATAGGTCCTTCACAGTGCAGGAGGAGGATGACAGAGAGGCTGTAAAACCTGAACCAGTTTGTATTCGTAATTGCTAATAGTACTGTTAAGAGCTTACATGGAAAGAAAGATTGAAAATACTACCTAAAATTACATGAGGGTATTATCTGCGGCTTTTAATCATCCATGCAATTTTTGTCTGTCATTACCACATATAATTGAGAGGTGGCCATTCATGACAAGGCAATTATAAGCAAAAATTCTTGTCCTTTATAAACAATAGAAGCAAAATGTATTAGCTAAGACATGACCAGTTTTAGTTTGTGATTATCCCCTTTCCACGACACTAATGAATATTTAAATGTAAAGAAACCCAACTATTTCTGAAAAGCAAGACAGAATTTATTCTGTTCCTTCCATAGGCATATAGTAGTTTTGAACTTTATGCAGTTGAATTTGTGAAGTCATGTTCTATTAATCTGCAATTGTAAAATTAATATATTTTGTTATAAAGAGGTCTATAAAGCAGTCTTACAATCTGAAAGTATAGAACTTCCCTTTTACAATACCACCCTCTTTAATCTTGCTTCTTAGAGATAACCAACCACTGTTAATAATTTAATATATAACTTGCCAAGATATTTTACATGAACATATAAACGTGTAATCATTCTACCTATGGCTAATCTGTTTATTGAAGAATCATAATTCATTTGATAAAACATAATGTGGTTTTAGTTTTATGGCTTGTATCTTTGTAAGCAATGGGTTCATATCCCCTCTGTTAAGTACCTCTTCCCTTACCTGTTAAGTACCTCTTTCCCTTACCTTCCCTGACCTGAGCCAAAGGCAGGCGCTTAACCAACTGAGCTACCCAGGCGCCCTGGCCAGGATATTTAATTGCTGGTGACAGATCCTCTAGGTCTGTTCCCTCTGCCTTAGTGACTACTAGGTTCGAAACAACAGTTGCTCCATCAGGCAAGGCCCTGACACGAGGAGATACGGAAACTTGAGGCCTGAGTAAGAAATAAACCTTTGTGTTAAAAGCCACTAAGATTTGGGGATGTTTATTACTACACCATAGCCTTTCCTATCCAGACACAATAAAGCTGCAGTTGTTTATTAGGTCATTAGATTTTGTGTGTGCCATTTATTTCATTTCTAAATTTTTACTCTTGCACTGTTTCAATGACTATCACTCTACATTTATCTTTGTATATATGAACTGCTGGGCCAAATATTTAAGCGCTGTGGGAAGTGTTAAATTTGTCTCGAAAAGACGTGATTTGTGCACTCACCAACAATATTTCAGGATACTTACCCTGAATATTATGACTCTCTTTACAAGGCAAAGAACATTCTCATTTTAATTTATATTTTCTGGATTATTTGTGAGATTTAGTGTTCATTGGGCATATTTTGTTTGGTAAATTTTTCATTCAGACCATTTGCTATTTATCTCTTAGATTGTTTTTCTTTTCCTATTTAAAATATTATAGAAATTATTTGAAAGTAAAATCCTTGACCCTTTGTCTTTAAATATATATATATATGTGTGTGTGTGTATGTGTGTGTGTATATATATATTTTAATATTTTTAATTAAATTAATATACATATATATATATTTCCCTTTTTGGGGGGTGGGGAAGAGGGGCAGAGGGAGAGAGAGACCAAGCAGACTCCACGCTCATCATGGAGACTGATGAGGAGCTCAACCTCACAACCCTGAGATCATGACCTGAGCCGAAATCAAGAGTTGGATGCTTAACCGACTGAGTCACCCAGGAGCCCCCGTCTTTCAATATTTTTTTCAATACTTCCTGCAGTGTAGATCACTGGAAATTTTTCCAGAATATTTTATCATATAAAACTTGACAATTTTCATATGCTCATATCCATCATCCTTTTTCTCATGTATGTTATATCATATTTCAGAAGGCACCTTGTGGAAGTTTTTTATATTTTTCTTCCTTTGTCAGAAGTTCAACATTGACTACACATTAGAATTATTAGGAGAGGTTTTAAAAACACTGATATTCTGGTCCCATTCCCAGATATCCTGATTTAATTGGTCTAAGAGGATCTAGGCATCTGCATTTTAAAAGTGCCCCCACACCACCCTCCCCAGGGTACTGCTGAATCACAGAGTGGGTGTCTGTGTCTGTGACAAATCCTCTGCTTTGTGGAGTGCAAATGGGATAAGCCCTTGTCAATGGAATAATAGACTGGCAGCCTGGATCTGAGAGGCACTTTTAGAGCTGTTCTGTGCAAAGACCAGCTAGCTGCCCAGCATATTTTGGCTGATGGACAGTTTCTGTTGTGATGAGAAGAAGAAACCGCCATCCTGTGGGAAGCTTGGAGGTCCATTCCCCACCACACAAGCTACTCAGATCTCAGCTCGGTAATGGTCCAGGCAGTTCAGAGTGAGATGACAAGACTATTTTCAAACATTTATGGTCAGATCACAAGAATTTGTATTAAAAGAAAAAAAAAAGTAAAGGCAGTATTAAAAATAGATACTAATGTAGACAGGATCCTGTTAATCAAGGACATGGGTTACTAAGATTTCATGGATTTATTAGGTCCTAAGATTTTAAAATATGATAATGGTTTTGTTGCTATTGTTAGAAAAAAACCTACGCGAAAATATCAAAGTTTAAAACGTGGAGAGTAGGGACGCCTGGGTGGCTCAGTCGGTTAAACACTGACTCTTGACTTTAGCTCAGGTCATGGTCTCAGGGTCATGAGATTGAATCCTGTGTCATTGGGCTCTGCCCTGAGGGAGAGTCTGCTGAAGATTCTCTCCCTCTACCCCTCCCCCAACCTGTGCTTGCTCTCTCGCCCTCTCTCTCAAATAAATAAATCTTTTAAAAAATTTTAAATTTAAATGTAAAAAGTAGTATGTTTCTGAAATAAATTTATCCTATGAATTTAAAGAAAAACCTTATTATAATTTCCACTTGTATAAGTAATGAGGCTGTTTTAATAAACCTAAACTTGAAAAAGCAGATTCGGATTGACTGTTGTGTTCTTATTTTGGTCTTAACAACCTTTATATTTCTATAGTTAATTTAAGTTGCACAAAACCCAAATAATACTAATTCACAAGTTGAAGAGTTGAAAATATTAAGACTTTTCAATGGCTTATCTTATAATCTGAAATTAACCTTTCACTGTAAAGGTACTAACAAGAGATTCTGAATTTGGAGATCAGAATGAAATAAGTTTATTAAGTAACATATATTATTATAATAGATTTGCCAAATTAGTTAAAATTTAATATGAAACAGAATTATATGTGTATATTACTTATTTTGTAATTTAAAATAACAAAATTAAGTCTACCAAGTACTACTACTGATGTACAGTAGTTTGTTACTGTGCTACATGATATTATTCCTTATTTATAATACATGAAAAGGGTAATTGAGCAATTTATTTCCACAAACCATCATTACATAACATTCATTGCTCTTTCTTAATTAATAGAACAATATATATTTGTTGTATATGCAAGGGACTACTACCCAGAAGTAAAAAAGAATGATATGCAGACATTCATTCCAGCATGTATAAATTGCAAAAGAATTACGGTAACTGAAAGAATCCAAAAACATAATTCTGCATAAAATATGATTCCATTCCTATAAAATTCTAGAAAAGGTAAAGCCACAATGACAGAAAGCAGATCAGTGCTTAGTGTGAAACGGCATAGGGAATTCTTGGGTGATGCAACTGCTCTATGTCATGATTGTAGTCGTGGTGACATGGCTGTGTGTCAGAGTTAATTGAATTATACAATTAAAATCAGTGAATTTTAATGTATATAAATTGTACCTCAGTAATACAATTATTCAAATTAAAAAATAAATTTCTATTTATATAATTATGAATAAAATGGAAATTTATTGTATTTATTAGCCTTTAATATTTTAATGAATTATTTTGTCATCTTTTTTGTCTATTTGGATACTTTTCTTAATGATTTGAAAGAGTGACATTAAAAATTATTTGAATTATTTACTTTCCTTCTCAGTAAATATAGGATATACTTCTTAAAGTCATTTCTTATAAAATGATTATGTGGTCAAATATATTACTTTCATGCATTATTCTCTTGCTTTTATTCTTTAGTTTTTTTTAAATTTTGATTAATTTATAATGTCTGTTTTTTTTAACTTGTCTGTGTGGCTGCCAGATTTAGAAAATAAAAATATAAGACACTGTTAAATTAAATCTTCAGATAAAAAGCTGATAATTTTTAGTGTATTTTGCATAGGATATCTTATATTGAAAACTTCTGTTGATTATCAGATGTTCTAATTAAATTGTGTGTACTATATTTTATCAGGCAAACCTATTTCCAATTCACTTTGGAGTTATTTGCTTGGTTTTTGAGAAATGTGGATCTAATGATTTTTTTCAAAACTATTTAACTAAATGTGCCACCAATTACAGTTTTTAATAGTAACTCTCTACTGATTTAAATTCCAACTTTATGAAAAAAGAACTACAATGTCTTTAATGGCTACATTTTTGTTTCTGCATTTTGCTATTCTTTTTTAAAACAAATTCTTTTAAGTTTTAAAATATCTCAAAAATTATAAAGCTGAAATAGCTTTGATTATATGCATTAAAATGAAAAAATAACATCAATATTGAATTGAGTATGAAAGGATGCAGGGGGTTTTTTTACATTTATTCAATTCTCCTTTATAATTCTTATTAAAATGTTATTGATTCTTTTATTCTTCAAATCAATGATAATTTTAAGTTTATTCCAATGTTTTTGAATGCTCTGATTTTTTTATGACTATTTTCAGTGTAATAGTATTATAAGTATGTAAGAAAGCTCTTTTCTGTGAGTTGAAAAATTTAAAGTGTTCATGAATAAAACTGTGGTTTCGTTTTATTTATAACAGTTTGAATTTTATAGTTTTAGAATTTTCTTTTTAAAGAACATTTTCTTCTCATGGAAAAATTATGTTCCAATTTTTTTTTTGTTTTGTTTTAGAATTGCACACAGTATTTTCTTATAATACCTATTCTACTTTGAATTTATATGTACTCATGTTATCTCATTTTTCATTGACTTTTGAATATTATTTGTCTATTTTATTACTTAACAAAGATATAGACTTTGGAGTTACTTACTCATTTTATTGTTTCATTGTTTTTATAATTCATTAGTTTCTTTTGATTAACTTGATTGCTCATCTTCATTTGTTTCCCAAAAGCTTTGTTTCAGAGTTTCTGATTTTCAGAGTTTACAGAAATTTTCTTTAAGGTCAACCATATGATAATTTACTGTAAATGCTTAATGACATTATAAAAAGCTTTCTCCTTTCGTTTGGAAGGTGAAAATTTAGAGATATAATTATTTTATCACCTTTAACATTTAATAATTTAACTTAATTTTTCTATGTCTTTGATTTTTCTGCTTAACTATTAAATACTGAGGAAGCAGTATCAAAATTTGTAATGTTTTCTATGAGTCAAATGGCTCATTTACATATGTTAATTACATATAACTATCCTTTATCATAACTTTTGTTTCTCAAGTAATAAAAGTTCCATTTAGTAGATTTACTTCAGAGTCTACTTTGATTTATAGTTATATTTTGATTTCTACTTTTTTTAAAAAAAGCCTTTGGCTGGTATAAATTTTATTCTATTTTTACTTAATTCTTTTGGTCTTTGTGGAAATGGTGTTTGTCTAAATTATGGTGTTGTTTGTTTAATGATGTGTTTAAATAATTTAAATTCATTGCCAAAACTCATAATTATTGGTTTAGTTTTTACTCTGTTGCCAGTTTCTAGAATTGTGGTGCTTATCTGTACATCCTCAAAAACTGTAAAACTATAAAAATCCTGATCCAGGGGCACCTGGCTAGCTCAGTCGGGAGAGCAAGCAACTATTGATCACAGGGTCATAAGTTAAGCCCCACATTGGGCATAGAGCTTACTTAAAAATTAAAAATTCTGGTCCATAGATCATATTAAATAAATAATTCTCAAATGAATGAGTGACCTTCTATCTCTTCATTTTCCATTCCTCAACTTATACTATGATCTCAATTTAAGTGTCATAATACTCCATTTTACTCCTCAAAACTCCCAATTTCACAGTTTTTAATAACAATTAGTTTGTAAAACAAATAATTAATTAAACACATTAATAGTTGTGTATAAATGCTTAACTGATAATGCCAACTTCTCAGAGTGTTTTATAGACTAGTGCAGAAAATTTACTTTTAGAAGTCTAATCTTTAAGTTTTTCTAAAATCATTCACCAAATCACTGGAAACAATGCTTATTTGGAAGAAATAATGGGATTAAAGTTACTATTTATCCAGAAAATGATCTCACTGACCTGTTGAGAAGAATTTTGAGCAGGTAAATATCTTTTTGAGTTAATTTACCAAAAGTAATCAATTCTGTTAGAAATCAATACTCTGGAAGTTTAGACACATACTTTAACAGATGAATTATTTTGACGTTCATTTAAAATTTATTCCTTAAACTAAAATTATTTTCATAGTTGATTATAAGGTTACATACAGAATTATTCTGAAGAAGTCTATTAAATCTGACTTTTCTAGGCACTTGATTAAGACAGCAGTGGGAGTTAAAGAAATATGAACTGTGGGATATTTTTCAATCAGGGCAATGTCTGGAAATAGACTAATATATTGCCTTGAAGACAGTGAGACCTTCATGTGCTTTATGATTTTAAACAAATGACTATGTATCTACATCTGATGTTTTTAATATGTAAAATGAGGATAATATACATACTAACATAGTATTTCAGTTAGTTGTGGGGTGAGAATGAAATTTTTTCTTGAATTTAGTAAATATTATGACCAGCATTAAAGTCCAGGTCAGTCCTCAAAGCCTCGGGAAAGAAGGAAGAAGAAGTCATGTGTATTCCCACTCACACACACTCAAAGATCCTCAGTGAACTGGCACAAAGAGCTCATAGAAGAAAGGTGGTCCCCACCACCAGGTCCTTGTGAGTCTGACACTGGCTTAACATTCTCCTAAAAGCGGCCTCCTCATGACTCTGACTTCTGATCTTTAGGGCTAATTCTTCCCTTTACTTTTCAGGGTTGGCCATGAATAAAAATGCCTCCCTTCTTTTCTACTTAATTTAGAGAAAACAGGGAGAAATTAATCAAAAATTTTCAAAAAGACTTTACTGAGGAAAGAATGAGAAGAAAAGTAATCTAACACAAAGATTATGAAACAATGTAAATCTATAATGCTTTCTAAATTCTAATTAGAAAAGGGTTAATTTGTAAATTTGTGTTGAATTCATTGCCCTTATGTAATCTGTCTCATGGTCTTTACAAGAAAGTTTTATTTTCATATGTGTGAATAATTATTCGTATTCATCTCATTTTCACCCCACATGTTCTCCTGGAGGGGGCTCATATATGAGTTAATTAGACTGCTCACTATAGTTGACTCTTGAACAATGTGGGGGTTAGGGGTGCTGACCCCTGGCACAGTTGAAAATTTGCATATAATTTTTGACTCCTCAAAAACTTCACACTACTCATAATCTACTGTTGACCAGAAGCCTTCCCAATTACACATATTTAGTTTTTATGCATAACATACCATATTTTTTACAAAGAGAAAAGAAAATTTAAGCAAATCAAAAGGAAAAAAACTGCATTTACAATACTGTATTTATCACAAAAAATTCATGTATAAGTGGATCACGTGGTACAAACCCAGGTGTTCAAGGGTCAACAGTGTTTTCAAGATGTCATAGGCCATAGTTTATTATTCCTTAGTTCATATTCAGAGGCTTTTATTAACTATCTTAGAAATCCCACAGCAGAATCTTTTACAAACTAGTGTATAAATTAATGCGTGAGTGATGTATTAATGATGTGTGAAAATGCTACTAGTGAATTATGTTTGTCTAGAATGAACAATATTTTGTGCTGTGAATATGCAAGTTTACTACTATATTATCCTACCCTTTCTACTAATTACAATTTGTATCCTTTCTAAATCTCTATAAAAATCTAAAGGTATTATTTTATACCTGGGCCTTAATAATAGATAATTCATGATTTACATTGAGAATGTTTTAATATAACAACACATCCTCTTCCACTGTCCAATTTCAACAAAATAATGGAAACATGAGTATTTGAGAAAAGTGTCCCAGTAATAAAAATGAAAAATGCTTTTTTTTTTCATATGCCATCACAGATAAAATTTTCTCTCAGGAAAAAAAATGATAATTTCAAAGCAGAGCTAGAGATATAAAATTAATAATTCCAACAATCAGTGAAGATAAAAGATCAGAAGTAATAAAGATATTTTCCTACTCATACCTCAGGGAATGGTGAATAGAATGAATATCACATAATTTATTGTGCATCATAATGTGGGAGAATTTTTAAAAGTATTTTTAAATGAAATGATGGTAGTAATTTGAAGTAGATAAAGAAAAGTATTTTATAATGAAAGCAAAATGTTTCCTTTATCATATTTGCATGAAATTTAAATATTCTGAAAACATGAAATTAATACGCAATTACTTTGAAAATCTTCCAAACCTGATCTTTTATGGATTTACAAACTATGCTTTTTTATTATCATTATCTCTGTCCTCTATTTAAACTTCTTTCAAGAACTAAGACCACGTTTTTTTTAGTTTTACAAAACTTTTCTCCTAAATTCCTCTCTAGCAGAGTATATTAGAAGTGGGTAAGAGCTTCAAAAGACCCTCTCTTAGTACTCATTGTTTATTGTAGCTCCACTGACTCAGCCCCCACTCTTTTTCCTTAGGATAGGATCGTAAAATGTTTTATTCTGAACCTATTTTGTTTTTCATGTGTAAAGTTTGAGACAAAGCAGTTTTTCCAGCTTCTGTCATAATTAGTCTAGGAAAGTAATACAAAGCAGCAGCGTGTGTCGGTTGTTATCATGCTCAGATCATTCCTGTGGGGTATTTGAGAAGGCACATCTGTTACAAAGAAGAAAATGGAAAAAAGAAAAAGAGTTCTTGTATAAATCTTTATTGGGGAGGTAGACAAAGGGTGTTTCCCCCATTATTGCAGAAAGATTGCTTCAAATCTGGATGAAGAAGCAGCTTAAGATGAAGTTACTGAGAAACTTTGTAATCTTTATTCAGAAGGTAGCTTTTAAAATGGCTGAAATTATCTTTGTAAAATGTATTAAAATAGCAATAAGATGTTTTAATTTTACTTTGGCAATCTGTGAATTTATATATATGACACATTAATTTTTGACATTCTTTTTACAGTATTAATAAGCCTGATTAACTCTAATAGGAAAATCTTGTGTACATCTAATAAATTATATACCCTTCTAAAAATATTTGCTCTTCATTTAATGAATTCATTTATTGTATTATTTGAAAACACCAACATGACCTAAAGTAAACCCCACAGAATCACAGTTTCTTGAAAAAAAAACAAAAAACTCCTCCTTTAATTCAGTTATTACTTAAAGCTTATAAGAGCACCAAGCAAAACAAATGATTAAGTTTTATTCTCTATGTATGTTCAGGATACTGGTAAAATACTGGGTATATTCTCTAACATTTTGATAAAATTGTTTCAGAAATGCAGTGAAATGGTTGGGTCTTCTGCTCAAGTAAGATGTGATTTACTCCCCTGTTACTACAACAGACCATCCAACAACTTCCTAAGAAACGGAATGTGTTAGGTCGATTATTGGGGTCTATCTCTTTATTTAGTTATTTATTTTGGTAATCTAACTTCAGACATAATTGATAATATAGATTGTGTAGAATACTAGGATGAAAATAATTTTCCTTCCAGATTTTAAAGATGCTTCATCAGAATCTTTTATATATCTCTGCTAAGAAATATATTTCTGTGAAGAAGTTGATCCCATTCTGATATTTATCCCTATGTTAAAATCCATTCTCTTGTTTGTTGTCAGTGTATGTGTGTGTTGGGGGGGTGCTCTTACTCTCAGGTAACTTTTATTACCTTCTGTTTGCCTCCCAGTGTTCGTAAGTTTAGCAATGAAATACTGTAGTGCAAAATTTTTTGACATTTTATTAATTATCTTGGAAGATACATTTAATCTTTTAATCTCAATATTTGTGTTTTTCACTGGTGGAATTTTTTGGCTCTTTTTTTTCTTTTATTTTTCAAAGAATTTTTCATTTTAGGAGCGCCTGGGTGGCTCAGTCGTTAAGCGTCTGCCTTCGGCTCAGGGCGTGATCGCAGGGTCCTGGGATCAAGCCCCGCATCAGGCTCCCTGCTCATCAGGAATTCCACCTGCTTTTCTCTCCCCCACACCCCCTGCTGGTGTTCCCTCTCTCACTATGCCTCTCTCTGTCCAATAAATAAATAAAATCTTTAAAAAAAAAGAATTTTTCATTTTAGTATAGCTTTAAACCACTGAAAAGTTACAAAAATTGTAAAGAGAGTTCCCATATACCACACACTCAGTCTTCCCTATTATTAACATTGTATATTAGTATGGTGCATCTGTCACAATTACTGAAAAAATATTGATGCATTATTAAAGTTCATATTATATTCAGATTTCCCTCATTTACTTAATGCCTCTTTTCTCTTCCAAGATTCCATCTACGACACAACATAAAGTTTAATTGTCTTGTCTCCTTTTGGCTCTAAAAGTTTTTCAGATTTCCTCTGTTGGAATGATCTTGACAGTTTGGAGTAGTAATGGTCAAGCAGTTTTGCAATGTCCCTCAATTGGGATTTTTCTGATCTTTTTCTCATGACTAGACCTGGGATTAATTTTTCTTTCTGTTTTTGGGGTGCTTAGGTGGCTCAGTTGGTTAAGTGTTGGACTTCTGCTCAGGTCACAATTTCAGGGTCATGGGATTGAGTCCCACATTGGGCTCCCTCTAAGTGTGGAGTCTGTTTTTCCCTCTCCCTCTCTCACTGCTCCTCCACTGCCCCTCCCCTCTGCTCGTGTTCTCCTGCTCATGTCCCTCAAATAAATAAAAATTTTTTTAAAGGAAGACCACCGTGATGAAGTCTCATTTTTGCTGCATCATATCAAAGGTATATATTGTCAACATGACTGATTTATCACTGTTTGTGTTAATTGTGATTACCTGACTGAGGATGTTTTTGTCACTGTAATTTTTTTTCCTTTTATTCCATGCCATACTATTTGAAAGGAAGTCAATATAAGTAGACTACATTTAAAAAGTAGGGGGTAACACTCCACCTCTGTGAGGGAAGAGTATCTACAAAAAGTATTTGTAAGTTTTCTGCATGAGCAGTTTGTTCTCCTGATGTATTTATTCAAAATGTTTTGGTATCTGTATGGGCTCAGGGTTATATATTTTTCTACTTGAGTTTTTAGTCTACTACTGTCTAATTTAAGGTGTTGCTCAAATTGTACCACTTTGGCATTAGGGAGCTCTTTTATGGATTCCTGTGTCCCTTTGATATACCCCCATCACTGTGAAGTTTGTTGACTACTTCCTAACTTTCTGCCACTACAAGCTGCTTCAGGCTCCTCTCATGTATTTCCTGCCCCAGTCCTGGAATCAGCCACTTCTTCCAGAAACCCCATTTCCTTTCACTGGAGAATGGGATTAGAAGCCAGGATCTGAGCACTAAGTGTTCTTCTTGCTATTGGAGTATCATTGTTTCTAGGCCCTTTCAGCTGATGGAAAAGGAAATACATGTGTGTATACTAATCCATATATACACACTTACCTATAAATACTTCCATATGCAATCAGATATGTCTATAGTAAGTTAAACAGGAGTTCATACTAATGCTTCCAACTCAATCCATTACCAGATAGATCAGTCTAGTCTTCTCCCCTTGTTTATCTCTAACCACCTCAACAGTTAGAAGCTCACCATCCATCATTCGTTTACTTAATTGTTCAATGCCAAGTATATATGTACAGTGTTTTCAGAATTGTTAACCCTTGCCTGTGTGAGAAACAGATTTATCAACTAGAATACAGGGGGCGCCTGGGTGGCACAGCGGTTAAGCGTTTGCCTTCAGCTCAGGGCGTGATCCTGGCGTTATGGGATCGAGCCCCACGTTAGGCTCCTCTGCTGAGCCTGCTTCTTCCTCTCCCTCTCCCCCTGCTTGTGTTCCCTCTCTCACTGGCTGTCTCTATCTCTGTCGAATAACTAAAATCTTTAAAAAAAAAAAAAAGAATACAGAATATCCGTGGTTCTTTATGCCTTTATTCTTGAGGACTCCATGTATTACCAAAATTACTTAAGTCACCAATTTTTACCTCCCTTCAGTGCGATTGTTTCATACATTCACCGTACGGTTTTGGGTCATGCTGCATTCCGTTCTGGGATTCCCCACCCTCCACAATGATTCTTGTTCTTTTTCAAATTTATATATGTTGAAATTCACTCTTTATGTTGTACAGTTTTATCAATTTTGAAAATGCATAGTGTCGTGCATCTACTGTTACAGTCTCATTCCGAATAGTCTTACTACCTTAAAATATCCTCCGCACTTCACTTATTCAGCCCTCCTCCTTGAACCCGGAGCATCCATTGATCTTCTTACTGCCTCTGTTATTTTACCTTTTCCACAATGTCATATAAATGGATGAGTACACAGCCCTTTCTGATTGGCTGTTTTTGTTTAATATTATATATTTGTGATTGATTTTCATCTTTTCAAAGCTGCTGGTTCATTCCTTTTAACCCTGAATCGTATCTCATTGTGTGAATCTATCAAAGTTTGTTTATCCAAACATTGAAGGATTGTTGAAGGATGTTTTGATTGTTTCCAGTTTTTAGTGGTTATTAATAAAGCTGCTATAAACATTCTTAATACAGGTATTTTTGTGGACACACATTTTTTAAGTAAGTAGGGTAAAATCTAGGTGTG
This sequence comes from Ailuropoda melanoleuca, assembly GCF_002007445.2. NCBI lineage: Eukaryota > Metazoa > Chordata > Mammalia > Carnivora > Ursidae > Ailuropoda > Ailuropoda melanoleuca. The sequence continues at coordinate 173,915,104 of NC_048218.1, forward strand.
AAATTGGTGAATCAAATAGTGTGACTCTGTTATCTTTGCAAAAAAACTAACTCTGCCAGAACCACCGTGGGATTTTTCTTGGATCCTTATGCTTAGAAACTTTGGATCTCCTAGAGGTATAAATCCCATAAAAGTAGAGAAGTCTCCCCTAAGACTATGACCCGAGAATTTTTCTCTCTCATACTAGTCCACATTTAGCCTGTGGTTTGTCAAAAGTAGACATGTAAGTGTTTTATACCAGTTTGTGATTCCGTCAACTTCTCCAGATAATCAGATCATAGAAGCAGATGAAGTGACTGTCTTCCCAGATTTCTGAGTGGTGATTTACTTTGGGTTTAATAAAAGTCATTAATTTTGAGTTTGTAACAGTCTTTTCCTTGATGTAAGGATAGGAATAACAGCTTCTAAGCTCTTTGTATGTTGGAGCAGATACACAAATTTTTCATAATTTATTTACCATTTTTTGTTCTTTTCCTTCTTTTATTTTCTACATCCTGTGAGGGTCCTCAATTTTTTTCATGAATTTTCTTGTTTTCTGATTATTCCTCTTTATTAAGTCCTTCTTTTGATTGAGTGTATAATTTTATTTTTAACTTTCTACAGTGTAAATTATAGGTAATTGAATCTGTCTTTTGCATTATGTGCTATCTCTGTTTTTCACTTACTCTAGAGTTCCGATTTTATTTCCATTCATCTCTTGTTTTTATTTCATGTCTAGTTATTTTTGATATCTGTTTAGAATTATGAGTAAAGCTTTGAAAATGTGACTTAATCTTCCACTCATGTGAGTAGTGCTTCAGTTTGATATGTTTGAAGGCATCTATGTGCCTGAATGCAGAAGAATACAAGGATATCCTACCTGGGGTAGGGATAGTATCCAGCACATGAGAGTGTTAAACCGGTTTATGTTAGGATGGCTGATGCCTTTATGGAAGGGAACAGAGAAAGTTGCTGAAAAGTCCTAAATTTAGAAAACAGACTTTCATTAAGCCTTCTTTCTTAAGGGGTGCCTGGGTGGATCAGTCTGTTAGGCATCTGCCTTCTGCCCAGGTCATGATCTCAGGGTCCTGGAATCAAGCCCCACCTCCCATCAAGCCCCTCATCAGGCTCCCTGCTCAGCAGTGAGTCCGCTTCTCCCTCTCTTTCTGATTCTTCCCCTCCCTCTACTCCTCCCCCTGCTCATGCTATCTCTCTCTCTCAAATAAATAAATAAAATCTATTTTTTAAAAAAAGGCACCTTTCTTAAGTCTTCTGCCCTCCATCTGCCTTGGTGGCCCTGCATGCAGAGTTTTTTGTTTGGTTATTCTGGAAATCAAATCCTTTCTTACTTAATTATTTGAAAATCTGTTTTTCAGTTATGCCTGCCCCACATAATGTCTTATCTTTTCGGGGAAATCCTTTTTTTTTTTCTGTCTATAATTTTAGTTAATATTTATTAGGGAGAGGAGATAAACATATGGTATCTATGTGTTTAGATGTAAATACATATAAGGTGCTAGGCACACCCAGTATTGTGGTTTTATTTTGATGACTATTTATATATAATGTCTAATTTTATTTTGTTGTTGTTTGAGCACATTTCTACAATAGGAAAATTATTAATGATTTCTGCACTAAGGAATTTATTAATAGTAATATAGAAGATTATGTGATTCTTAAAAAATAATAGGAACTTGAAAAGTTATAGTTTTCTTAGGATATAAAATTAATTGTATATCTAATAAACCCTTATGTTTGAATGGCACTACACACACACACACACATTTTTTTAAATCCATTTGGTTCACATAGCTTTGGGTTTCCCACTTCTAGGAAAGCATGAATTTTTTGTATTCTTAATGCAATCAGACAGTCTTTGAATTTTAATAGGGAAATTTAACCCGTTTATAATGGTTGTCATAAGTGTTATTTTGGTTGTCTGTCATCTACTTTGTTTTCTATTTTTACTCTCTTCATTAGTATAAAGTATATTTAAAGCCTATTTTTGAGAAATTGTAAAGGCATAAATAATGTCTCTATTTATACCAGTAAATACCTTTAAGCTCAAAATACATTATATACTTATTAGGAATGAAAAAGTTGTTTATTTCATATCTCATATGTAAGATAGAGTTTGTAAGTTTAATTTTACTTCTGTGTCATTTTTCCCACACCAGTTTTCTTATGTCATTTACCCATTTTGGAATTTTAGAACCAGATAAGCAATTTTATCTTTAATGTTATGTATTTTGATTATAGAAGTTATTTTGACATAAATATTTTTAATGTTTATAACAATTAAGGATCTTTAATGGTTTTTGGACAGCAAATCTGTCTTTTTATTTTCTAATGCTACAATTTTTGAGTTAGTCTCTTTAATTTATGCCTTCATTAGCTAGTTTTCCTAAGTTACTTATATATTCAGAAAGGATAAACCTGTGATACACTTCTTTATATTTGTAAAATTTATTATATCTGAATATTTTTTCATAATTTTATGACAATCTACTCTTACTTAATCAACTGTTAAAAATTATCTTGCTTTTAAAAATTTGTCATCATATTTTTTCTTTTATTATTTAAAAAATTCCAGTATAATTAACATACAGTGTTAGTTTCAGGTGTACAGTATAGTGATTCAACAATTCTATACATTACATAGTGCTGATTGAGATAAATGTTCTCTTAATCCCCTTCACATGTTTCACCCATCCCCCCTACCCATCTGGTAACCACAGTTTGTTCTCTATATTTCAGAGTTTGGCTCTTTTGTGTGTCTCTTTTTTCTCTTGTTCACTTGTTTTGTTTCTTAAATTCCACATATGAGTGATGGTGTTTGTCTTTCTCTGACTGACTTCTTTCACATACCCTCTAGATCCATACATGTTTTTGCAAATGGCAAAATTTCATTATTTTTATGTCTGAGTAGTATCCCATAGTATGTCTACACCACATCTTCTTGCTCTGTTCATCTGTTTAGAGACACTTCTTGGGCTGCTTCCATATTTTTGCTATTGTAAATAATGCTGCATGCAAGTAAATACTGGGGGGCATATATCTTTTCAAAATAACGTTTTCATGTTCTTTGGGTAGATACCCAGTAGTGCAATTAATGGGTCCTTTTGAAGCATTTTGCAGGTTTTTTTCCATTTTTTTGAATGTCCCTTTGATCTTTTTCACTTAATCTGTGCCTCTCTTAAAGATCAGAACTTTCCATTTTTCTGGCAATTCTGTAGACACAAAGATTTTAGCTTCTTTGAATGTGAAGGTGACCCTTAGTGCTTTTTTTGCTTCAACAAAATTGCCAACCCTGAATTTGCCAACTAACATGCATTCAGTTCCTCCATTTGGTAGTCATATACTTGCTTATCAGCTTGTACATATGTTCATTTTCCATACACCTGTGTATACATTCCTTACCATCCTTACTCTCTCTTTATCTTTGTGTACAGTAGAGAAATCTGGATGAGTTAGAAAGACCAGGATATCTTTGGGATTATAATGATTTAGACTTCTATTAGCCAGGAGCATATAGACCACAGATAGGAACACGATATGGGTACAGGAATGGCGAGTTAAGGGTCAGGGCAAAGAAAGCCCTGGAGTATTAGAACTATGCAGTTATTTCTAAAAATCAAGTTATGCTGTTCCCTTTAGCCTTTACCTGGTTATTTTTCCCAGTCTATCAAGAGATAGGTTCTGGGCATTACCTTGGGTTTATAATACACCCTAAATCCCTGCTCTAGAAGTTGGCCCTGGGCCTCCTGATTGTCTGGATTATCTTCTCCTTTTGCATCTGCAAAGAGTCAATACCACAGGCCAGATGAGGTGTTCTGGCTCCCTGGGGCCCCCAGAGTCCCTGGAGACCCTTACAGTGATCTCTCTGAAGAATTCAGAGAAAGAATAGTTTGGTGGAAATGCATGACAAAAAACAGGGGGATTTCCTCCTGTGTTTACTACTAATTAGTTAGAATAGTTGGATAGATAGACTGCTGCAATTGTTTGCTAGCAATAAGGAGAAATTTATTAAAATGATCATGTCAAGGACTTACTGAAGCAGTTCTCAAATGAATGGCAACTAACAGAAAGTGCTAAAGACTCATAGCATCAGGAAGATGTTCTCTGCTTGTGAAATACTGTGTCTCCATAGTTGGAGCATATTTCTTATTTCCTAACCTTTAAAACAGACTCTTGATCAAGGGAATAGATCTTTATTTTGTGAATAATCAGTTGACAACATGTTAGTTTGGAGAGATTATCACTTTTTGCCAAAGTCTACACCATCTGTTTCACACTCTAATTACCAATAAAAGAAGGACCTAATTCACAATTGCATCATAAAAAAGTTAGATGTGATTTAAATGCATTTGTTTGTTTTTTATTTAAAGAAGTTTCAATGATGCGTCTGTTACACATTTTTCAATATTTTGACACAGATGATAAGAAAAAAACTCGAATAGGTATATAGCAGGCAAATATGCAGCTTCCAAATGGACAATTCCTGTCAGTATGTGGACCTACAAATTGGTGTTATTAACCATTAGATTAATGCTCAAAGGGAATTTATTATAAAATTAATGCATATTTTGAAAGGGCATTTAAAAAATCTTAATTCAGATTACCTAAGAAATTATATCTATGAATTTACAAGCTACTATATTTTAAGAGGAATCAGTTAATTTATATTAGGATGTATGGCATTTGGAAGGTAATTAGGATTAGATGAGATCCCGAGGGTGGAGTTCTCATGAATGGAATTAGTGCTCATATAAGAGTCAGAGAGAGATTGCTTCTTCTCTCTGCTCTCCAACATATGAAGATGCAAGAAGTCAAGAGTCTGCAACCCAAAAGAGAGCTCACCAGAACTCAACCATGCTGGCTCAGTGATCTGGGACTTCCAGGCTCCAGAACTGTGAGAAATAAATTTCTGTTCTTTATAAGCTACCCAACTTATGGTACTTTGTTATAGCAGTCAGAACTAAGTGTTTGAGTTTGGGCCATCCTGGAGCCACCTTAAGGTTCTGTGAGGAAAACAGAACCAGGAGGTGGAGAGAACAGATTCCTGATGCCATTTCAACTGTTGGATCAAGCTGTGTTGAAAACCAAGTAATACCTGGACTTGTCAATCATATAATCTGGTAATTTTATAAATTATGCAGGCTTTGTTTTAGTCTCTTAGCTTGCAGCTGAATGAGTCCTCATTAATCCTTAATTAAGAGCTCCTCAATTTAGAAACAAAATGTATTCAAGCCTTTTACAAAAATCATTTATATAAAGTTAGTTGTATATCGCTAGGAGTTCTGAAGAAATGTAAAAGATTTTTATATTAGTTTACTGCTCTTGATTATTGTATGGATTCATATGAGAATAATATTGGAACTGTCATGTGATTATGTCCTTGGCAATCAATATATGGTAGGTTCTGAAGAAGGTGCTTTTCATATATTATTTAATTTAATTTCTTTCATACAAAGAAGTTTTGTTTTTAAAATTATTTTTCATTAGTTTACTTATTTAAAAATATTTCAAATGTAGAGATAAAAATATGTAAAAATATACTGAAAACTCTGTATGTACCATCAGTTTTATAACATATTTGCTTCTAATATTTTAAAACACGAGCATAAATTACACATCACAGAAAAAACTGAGGGCTCTCTCTCTAGTCTCACTTCTGTTCATCTCTACCCAGAGGTTGCCATCCCCATCAGTGTTTATCCTTTCTGTGTATGGTTTTGTACTTTATTTATTATTATCATTATTATTTATTTTTATTTTTTTTTGTAGAGAGAGCATAAGAGCGAGTGGGGGGAGGGTCAAAAGGAGAGGGAGAGAGAGAATCTTAAGCAGGCTTCACACCCAGTGCAGAGCCCAATGCGGGGCTCTATCTCACAACCCTGAGATCATGATCAAAGCTGAAATCAAGAGGTGGATGCTCAACAGACTGAGCCATCCAGACACCCCAGTTTTGTACTTTAATCACATGTTTATATTTAATAACTTTTCCATCATTGGATTATTAATATTTTTAAACACTATATTGTGTCATATTTTGTGGACCCTTCTAAAGCTTAGCTTTTCTTTTTTTACTCTTGATGATATTTTGAAGACTTGTCTACATCTTAGTTTATCCCTTGAACACTACCGTAGAGATGTCTATTTTATACATCTGCCACCATGTATCTTTAATTTTTGATGTCACCATTACTTGTATGCTGAAAATTGAAAAGATTATGCAAACAAGTAAATTGAAGCCAAACTCATAAAATAGCTAGATACAAAAAATCCTAAAGAAAATATTAGGAAACCACATTTACTGGTATATGAATAGGATAAATTGTTCTGGAAAAGTTGGATTAATTCTAGGAATACAAGGTTGCCTTAATATTTTCTAAAAAACAAAGTAATTCATATTTTAGCAAAATAAAAAATCAGATCATCTCAGTAGATGAATAAAAAGCATCATATGAGTTTCATTATTCATTCTGGGGAAAAAATAAAACTTTGCCTTGGTTTCTGAAATGACACAAATATGCCTGCTATTACCAACTCTCCATAATATTTTGTTTCCTGCCATTGAGGCATGCAAAAGACAGAAACATATATTATAAGGATTTTCATGCAAGAAATAAAAGTTATTATTTTCAGAGGATATTATTATGTTCATAAGATTTTAAAAGAAAATAAAAGTCAATGAATAGAATTACAGTGACTTAAAAAGTTGCTAGATACCAGATCAATATACAAAACTCATCTGCATTTCTCTATACTATCAATAAGCATTAAATAAAATGAATATATATGTGCCATCTAAAATGATTCCATCAAAATCAAGAATATATGAACAAATCTAATAAATAATACCTAAGACATCTTCCAGAAAACTATGAAATATTAATAAAAGTAAAAAGACTAGGTAAATGAAAGGAGATTCCTTGTATGTGAACATAATACCAAATGTCACATATCATAAAGATGTTGGTCTCTGTAAATTGAATTATAGATCCAATGATATAATTCCAGTAAAAATCTCTATAGATTTTATGTGAAGGTATGAGTGTAACTTGAAAGCTAATTGTAAAAATATGCATAGAAACTCAAAGAGCCACATATAGCAAAGACACTGTTGAAGATGAGAAAAAGGTACTGATATAAGTTTGACAGATCAATGAGCAGAATAGAGAGCTAAGAAACAGCCCTGGACACATGTGGACCCTTGACTTAAAACAAAAGATTACTGCTGACAGTAGGACAAAAACATTATCGTCAACATACAGTATTGAACAATCAGGTATTGGATAATCAGAAAAGAAAAAGCAGAAACCAAAAACTTGATCCTCGCTAGATACCAAACATAAAATCATGTCAGGTTGGAGAAGGGAGAAGTTGAGCTAAATGCATAAAGTAAAGCTATTAAGATTCTATAAAATAATATTTGAGATTATTTTCATGAGCTATGGGTATGGAGGTCTTCTTAAGTAAGATCCAGAAAACTCTTACCAGAAAAGGAAAGGTGGATAAATTGGACTACATTGAAATTAAAAACTTATTTTCTTTAAAAGAATCACTGAAGGGGGATGCCTGGGTGGCTCAGTTGGTTAAGCATCTGCCTTAGGCTCAGATCATGATCTCAGGGTCCTGAATCGAGTACCACGTCGGGCTCCTTGCTCAATGGGGAGCGTGCTTCTCCCTCTGCCTGCCGCTCCCCCTGCTTGTGTTCTCTCTCTCTTTCTCTCTCTTTGAAAAATAAATAAATAAAATCTTTAAAAAAAGAATAGTTAAAAAAGAGAATCACTGAAGGAATGGAAAGATAAACCATGAAATGGAAAGATATATTTACAACGCACATATCCATGATCTATACATTACTACTACTATGTTTTCATTAAGAAATACAAAAAGAAAAATGAGTTAGAGACATAATGAATACTTTACAAAAGGGTAGATATCCAGTGGTCACAAACATATGAAAACATGACACTCAACTTCATTAGTAAGAAGGAAAATGAAAATTAAATCTATAATGAGATACACCTCTGCAACACTTACCAGAATCATTACATTTAGAAGTCTGATGAGCGTCAAATGTTGGTAAGGGTGTATAGCCCAAGGAGCTCACATAACTACTGGTATGTGAGAAAAGTTTAACACTCTTTACTACAGTTGAAGCTGCACATGTTGTAAGAGCCAAAATTGTAGCCTAGATATATAGCTAACAGCAATTCATGCACCTGTGGACCAAGAGGTATACGAAAACTGCCCAATACTGGCAGTATGCATAATTGGCATAATTGGATTGTCCATCAATATTTAAAATGGAATAAACAGATTTCTTTTGGAAAATGGAATAATATTCAGCAATGACAACCAAACAAGTACTGCTACATCCAACAACATAGTTAAATCTCATAAAACAATTTTGAACAAAAGAAACCAGACAAAAAATATAAATACTATGTATTCTATATATTTAATGTTCAAAATGAGGAGAAATTCCACTACAGTGCTTAGACACAGACTTGGTTGGCATCTAACGAACCAGTGGGGTTTATGAAGAAAAGTCAGGAGCTCTTCCTTAAATGTTAGGTTAGTGGTTATCTTAGGATGGGAAGGCAGGGTAAAGTGATTTAGATAGGACAACATGAGGAGTGGGTTTTTGAGGGTTCCATTTGCTATTTTTTTTCTTGATATGGGTAACTATTACATGGGATTCATTTTGTGATAAAGCACTGAATAAAGTGAAACAAAACAGGGGCGCCTGGGTATCTCAGTCAGTTAAGCATCTGACTTCAGCTCAGGTCATGATCCCAGGGTCAGAGATCTACCCCCACATCAGGCTCCCTGCTCAGCAGGGAGCCTGGTTCTCCCTCTCCCTCTGCCTGCCACTCTGCCTACTTGTGTTCTCTCTCCTACTTGTGTTCTCCCTCTCCCTCTGCCTGCCACTCTGCCTACTTGTGTTCTCTCTCTCTCTCTGGCAAATAAATAAATAGAATCTTAAAAAGAAAGAGAAAGAGAGAAAAAAGAGAGAGCGGAAAGAAGAAAGAAAGAAAGAAAGAAAGAAAGAAAGAAAGAAAGAAAGAAAAGAAAGAAGAAAGAAAGAAGGAAGGAAGGAAGGAAGGAAGGAAGGAAGGAAGGAAGGAAGGAAGGAAGGAAGGAAGGAAAAAGAAAGAAAAGAAGTACATGATCTTAAGCCTTACTCCACACCAGAACATCGTTTAAGTTATCTGGACTGTAGGGTGTCATGTGGCTGAAAATGGAATAGGTATTTCAGGTAAGGGTTCTCATGATCTAAATCAATTTAGTTTTAAAAAAATTTTTTTTTGAATATAGATACACACATATGATTGAAGTGATGGTCTAAATGTCCCTTTCATTTACAACTTGTTAATAACCCGCTGAGCAGCAGCCTTAGGCAATCTTTCGCTTTTACTAAGTCAGTCATTAAGAGAGGAAACTGTAAATGACCAGCAGGAAGTAAATTGCCCTTAGTTAAATGAATATGTGTTAACTTCATTTGACTAATAAAATTACTTTTGGCACTAAGCCATAAAATAGGAAATAGCTACAATTCCTATCTGGTACTTGAAGTAAAAAAAGCAAAACAAAACAAAAAAAAGATTGATGCTTTTGAATTTGAAGTATCTTAATTATACTTTAATAATTATATTTCAGAAGGGTAGAAATTCCTTTATCATTGGCAAGTAATAGATAATTTTGAAAAGCATAGGAACTGTAGTAAAACATATACAACATTTTGAACTCCTTTTGTTAAGCAAAATTTAAAATAATTATAAAAACAAATTTTATTCAGGAAAATATGTCTCAGTTTATTGGCATCCCTTCCCAAGACAAAATATTGGCATTAAATCCTGTGTTTTCAAATGTACACGTTATATTTATACGCACAACAAACTGATACAATGTGCTAGTATTATTGAACATTCCTGCTTGCCTCTCTGCCTTTGGCCTTATGTTTCCTTCACTTGCAAAGACAACACTTTCCTCTCACTTTTCTGTTTTTCTTACCTATTCGTGGGGTAGCCTGGTTCCAATGCCGTTTATTTCGGGTATCCTCCCCCTTTTGTTCTCAGTCTAAATGAATAATACCATCATTGTTCCTGGATCCCTGTGTTTACACTTCCACTATATAAAATATAATCAGCCAGTTTTTTAATTTATCCAGGTATGTTTCTGTGACAGTAGATTATAAAATTCTTTAAGGACAGGGACAGGTCTTATCTATCCTTGTGTATCTGTAGGACACCAACTTGGTATCGTAAAAGCTTATTTATTGAATGGCTTATTTATTGAATTGAACTAAATTTAACAAGATGAAGAAGACTAAGGTATAAGATGAAGTGCAAATTCCATGTTTTCTCCTCTCAAGATAAAATCGTTTTCAGCTAATGTGAGAATGCACCCCTGCTTAGTCACAAAGTTAGCTATACCATTTTTTAGTGGCCCATGTTTAGAGATTTATTATTTGGACAATATTAAGTTCAATCCAGTGCTTTAAGGTGGCTTTAAGGAGCTACATTACCAAGGAAACATGATTAAATTCATATGTATTATTTATCAGTTGCCTCTACCATTTTAATAGCTAACATTTATTAAACACTATGTGTCAGATAGTCTGATAAGCACTTTAGTTGATTTATCTTTTCTCAATCGTATCACAGACCTGAGGTTGTACTATTTTATCTCCATTTTATAAATGGAAACTCTGAAGCAGTAATAACAGGCACAAAGTAGCTGAGCTAGTAATGGACAGGATAAAACAATAGGTAAGGTCATAACCTAAGGTTTGGCATCCTAAGATAGAAACCCATTCTACTACTAATACCCTGAGTAGTGTGAATGCTTTCAAATGTTATTATAAGCTCTTCTTACAAATGCATGTTGAAAAACCTCCAAAATCTGTGGACATCAAGATTTCTAATTTTTTTTACCTTGATAATATTACTAGTATCAAGAGGTTTTATTTAAAAACAAATCAGTGTATTTGAAACAGATGAAGGTAAAACAAAAAGCGCCAAAAACAGAATAGATATTGATAGTTCAAGAAGGTACATAATCATAAATGAAATCATAATTAAGTTTTATAACATAATGTGTTGAGTTTAAAGTTATCAGTAGCTTCAATTTTGCCCTATTATAAACTTTAGAACAAATTACCTGACAGATAATGTTGAGGCTATGATATTTCAGGTTATATTTATAGGATTTATGAATTAATATTTGAAAAATGTCTTTAAAGAACCTGTGAGTTAAGGAAATATATGAACTTATTATAGTATGTTCCTCCTATCTACAGAAACTTTTATGATGGCAAAAATATATCAGGTCTGTTTATTAATGTGTTCTTTACTTAGGAGTGGAGGAGTTTCCTTAAAACATCAATTAGAAAAAGAGCTGGCACAGTGTTTGCTGTCAAATGTTTTACTTATTCAAGTTTCTTAGACAGGTTGATAAGAGATCTATGATCCTGAAAGGGCTGTGGTAGCAGCATGTCTTTTCATTCCAATTCAGATGACATTTATTGAGACATGGGTCTGAATCATTTAATAAGTAGGCTTACTTCGCTTAACTTTAGTTGCTCTTAAGCAGAGTATTTTCAAACTAGCTACTTTTTGAAGGGTTGGTTATACACAATGTCCAATACATAGTAAAGACTTAGGAAGTGTTATAGAATGATCCTTTGATAAGGAATGAGTTGGGGAAAGTATAATCACTGTGACATGAAACTAGGTAGATAGAGATCCAAGGAAGACTGTGAGAAATCAATTCTTCGCATGCCCCAAGAAACCAGACTAAAGCCAAGCGGCCACGGCAATGTGTGAATTCCATGATAGTCTTTGCACTTAGACTGCTGTGTTCTGAGGTGAAATAGCTCAGTGTTAATGGGGTTGTAATCCTGCCTATTTCTCATAGAGCTCCATAATCTAGGATTAGGCTTTTTACAAGCAAACCTCAGAGCACAATATAATATTTTATGAACTACTGTTTCAACAACTTGCTCTAGATAGAGCCATTAGCAAACCAGTTCAAATCAGTAGAATTTAGGAGGATCCTACATCCTCAGAAATTCTTTGGATAGACCAGTCCTAGTTCTAGTCTACCCAAAAAAAAAGAGTATAGGGTTACTGCTTAAATAAGTAGGCCTACTTTAGTACTATTATGGCTGAAATTGTGGAATGATTGGTGTGGTTCTTTAATAGTGCAAGATTTGACACTTCTACCTAGTTCGCATTCTATTCAAAAGTGGAAAATATACTTTCACAAATTTGCAAAGAATAAGCAGGTGGCATGCCTGTCTTCAGCCACATCTTCCCTCATTTATCAGTGTGATGTAGTAAGACAAATCCTGTTTCTCAGAGTAATCTGGACATTGCATGGTCTCTAATGCTACTAGAAGTTTTTACTTGTGCCTTTCCTAGAATGTCCTTCTGTGCACAGTACACACCTTTTACAACTCAAAAAAGACTAAAAGGTCAAAATGGCATAACTCAGCTGTCCTGTCCCAGTTTCTCACTAAAATAGTGTGAAGATACGGAACAAGATTTTTAAAGATCACAGATGAAGACAGACAAAATAAAACCCAGGCAATAGAAAATGAATGGAATTTTTTCTGATTACAATACAGATGATAATTATGTTTTGGGGGGCAGTAACTGGGAGAGGTATGTGACACACTCCTGTGATAGGTGTATCTGGCTTCCCTTTGCAGAATAAAGATAAGATTGCCTAGGCGAAGATAAGAAGAGGAGAGCACTGTGTAACACCTCCCCACCTTGTGCCATTATCATTGGAATCTTGATTTAGAAACCCAGAGCCCAGCAATAGATCTTGACCTCTGTCTCTACCTTTTGGATGTGTTCTGTCGTGGGCAAAATACAGCACTTTCTTCACTCCCCTGTCCTTAACTCTGAAGTCATTACTGTGCAAGAAGAGATTCCAAATCCCTGCTATAATCAAACAAACAAAAAACATGTCAGGAAAAGCTGGGAGAAGTAACAGACTCTTGATCCTCTGCAGCACGGGAGTTGTAATTCCCATTAGAAAATTAGAGTTTTCAGGGATGGATATAGAAAAAACCATAGGAGACATACCATAAGGGTTCATCCAAAAGAGAATGACAAGAAAGGTAGTGCTGATATTAAAATGTTTTCTAGGTTTCTTTCTTAAAAAAAAGTGTGCAGTGGGGTTCCTGGGTGGCTCAGTCAGTTAGAGTGTTGAACTCTTGATTTTGGCTCAGGTCATGATCTCAGGGTTGGGAGATTGAGCCCTAGGTCCAGCTCTGTGCTAAGAATGGGGCCTGCTTAAGATTCTCTCTCCCTTTTTTCTGCCTCCCCCATGTGTGTGCTCGCGTGCTCTTTCCCTCTCAATTAAAAAAAAAAACTTCATAAAAAATATTTGGTTATATTTAAATTACAGAAGCAATTTGTGTTCATTGTAGAAAAACTAGAAAGTTCATTGATTATGAATAAGCAATTTTTAAAAAGTCCTTCTACCACCCATAGAAAACCTTTGAGGTTTTTTAAGTTTTGGAATTAAATTTTAGCATTTTTACTATCGATTTCTACTTTGTATTGGCCCTAACATATGTACTATACTATTCTTGTATTATACATTTTAAATATTGCATATAATTTAGAAAAAGTTTTAATCTCAGTTTATGGGAATCATAGGTTCTCTTTTTATGTCTGCTTGATTACATCAAGACTAAAAATCATAAGCTAAAATGTTCTAATGTTATAATTCTATTACTTTTTCTCCTATGCTTTAAAGCTTACATGTAAAAATTTAAGGGATATAGGCTTATTATAAATTGAACACCTTATTAATATAAACGATACTGTTTTTCATTCAATAATTTTATTCATCATATTTTACCCAGTGTTAACTATTATAACTGCTGCTGTCTTTTCATCTTTCCATAGTTGCACTATTAACCATAAAATCTCAATCTTAACCCTCAGGTCTTCTTTTCTACATGATCTTCCTGGTGATCTTATCTATTCTCATGCATTAGATGTCAACTTTATGATGATACCTCCCTTGTTTATTTCATCTGTCCTCTGAGTTCCAGATCCACATCTTCAAGTGCCTATTTGACATCTCCATTTTGATGTATCACAGACATCTCAAATATAACTAGTCCAAAAAGGTAGCCCTGATTTTTCCCTACCCTGTTCCTCCCCCTGCCTATGTACTTCCCCTCCAATATATCTTCTGTATGTCTGTAAAGAGAACTAATATTCACCCAGATGACAAAAACAAAAGAAAAAAGTTTCTAATATATCAGGCTAGCAGCAGAAAACAAAGTGCACTCAAATTGGGTAAATTTGAAGGAGTTTAATAAAGTTTTACAAGTATATGAGCAGGGTTAGGAAAACCATAAAAGATAGTGAAGTATCCCAGGACTAGCAAAAGTGGGAACATATTGCCACAGGAGACCTGAATGGGCCTGTGGAAGAGCAGTTATCAAAATATGGGCAATATAGGTGTTTGGAGAGAGCTACCCTTCACAGGAGCTGTGGTTTCAGTATAGGGTCACATCCCATCATGAATCATGGAAGGAAATATGAGGAGATAAACATTGTGCCCCTGATCTCTTCCACTCTGATCTCCTGCTAGTACCAGCTCTTGACTGATCTCAATAGGAAGCCAGATTCCGTTAGTAGATCGTGAAAGTTAGGCTTTCAAGTGCACAATTAAAAAAAAATGGAGAATGGAGGTGAATTTCATTGGACAGTTTAAAAAGTATGAGCATTAGGCTAATAGTTCAGATACAATTATCTCAAATATAATATGAAATGAAAAAATAAAGCCTTAGGAAAAATATACAGTATAATTACATTTGTATAAATCAAAAATACACAAAAAATACTACATACTACTCAGAAATATGTGAAATAACTTAAAAATGTTAACCAAATTGCTGCTTATGGGGACCTCAAGGGAAGTGGGGATATGTCATAACTGTCCCTAGGAAAGGAAAATTCAGAGGTTATTTCTTCTTTCTTTTCTCAAAAAACAACAAGAAATAAAGATAATGTGATGAAGTATGTTACATTTATTTTAGTTTTGTATCTCTCTTAATAGATTTCAGTCTAAAAGTAATTTTCCTCAAAAAATATATATCAAATCTTATAGTGTAGCAATGAAACTCCATGTTCATTATAATTACACATTTCCCTCCTCTGCCCTCAACCACTGACAGACATTAATCTACCTTTTGTCTCTAGAGATGTAGCCATTCTTGACACTTCATGTAAATGAAATCAAATAATATGAGAATGTTTGTGTTTGGCATTTTTCAACCTTAGCGTGATGTTTTCAAGGTTCATTCATGTTGTACTATAACTTCATTTCTTTTTAGAGCTAAACAATTTTCCATTGTATGGATATACTGTATTGTTTATTCATTCATCAGTCGATGGAAATTTGGGTTATTTCCATTGTACGTCTATTATTAACAATGCTTCTGTAAACATTTATGTAAAAGCTTTTGTGTGTCTTTGATTCTCTTTGGTATATACCGAGAAGTGTAGTTGTTGGATCATATGGTAACTCTGTGTTTAACATTTTGAAGAACTTCAAAGTATTTACCAAGGTGCCTACACCATTTTACATATCCACCAGCAATTTGAAGGTTCTGGTTTCTTCTCATCTTGACAATAGGTGTTATTTTCTGGCTTTTTAAATTATAGTCATTGTACCAGGTATGAAGTGGTGGCTCACTGTGGTTTTGACAGTGGCCAAATGATGTAGAGTATTTTTCATGTGCTTATCAGTCATCTGTGTATCTTCTTTGGAGAAGTATCGATTTAAATCCTTGCCCATTCTTCAGATACTCTTTGTTGCCTTTCCTCTTGGACTCCCATTATGCATAAACTGGTATTGTTGGTGGCATCCAGAAGTTCTCTAACTCTGTTCATTATTCATTATCATTTTCTTTTTTTTAATCTCTCAGACTGAAAAATCTCAGTTGACTTTCTTCAATACCATTGATTTTTTTTGTCTGATTAAAATTAAAATCTTCTGTTGAGAGCCCCACTCTAGTGAAATTTTCGTTTCAGTTATACTTTTTAACTCCAGAATGTCTGTTTGCTTGCTTTTAATTATTCTTATCTCTTTATTTTTATTCCCTATTGTGAGACATCATTCTCAGACTTTATCTTGACTTTCAAGGCATGGTTTTCTTTACTTTAAAAAAAATTACTTAAAATAGATATAGTCTTTGTCTATTAAGTCCATCATCTGATATTCCTAGAGACAGTTTTATTATCAGCTTTTTTTTTTCTTCCTGTATGGACCACACTATTCTGTTTAATTGTTGTATCTCATAACTTTTTGTTTAAACCTGGATATTTTAAATAATATAACATGTCAGCTTGGGAAATCAGATTTATATCTCCTCCCCCAGATTTGTTATTGCTGCTTGTCACTCTTGTGCTGCAACTGCTGTTTGTTTAGTTATTTTCCTGGATTAAATCATTAAATTATATATTCTTTGTTGTATCCCATTACTGAAGTCTCTGCACTATTTACTTAATAGTCAACTGTGATCAGACAGAGATTTCCTTAAATGCCTTATGCTAATAAGTCTCCCTGCCTTTGCTAAGGAACTTGGTGAATGTTTTGGGGGCAAGCCTTCAAAACTTCAGTGGGCAAGGTGCAACTCTGCCTTATCCTTCACTTGTGCTGAGCCTCAAGGTCAGCCAAAGGTGATATCTTAGGACCCTCTCCGGATTGTTATCCTTCACTTTCTGCTTGTGTAGAGACTTAAGGTCAACGAGAGGTATGAACTCAGCACCCTCTCAGGACTGTTCTGGGCATGTGCACAACCTTGTGCATATGCATAGGTTTATAGATTCTCAATATTATCAGAGGTTTTTTTAGAGGCCCCTCTCATTACTCAATATGTCCTTTTATATTTTTTTAGTAAGTTTCTTATTAGTTTCAATTTTTAACACTGCCTCAGCAGTCACTATGTTAAATAATTTTTCCTGATTTTTTTTAACCACTACTTTGTGGTTAGGACTGTTCACATAAAGTGAGTCCTGAGTCAGTTCAACTAAAGAGAGTGGAGCTTTTCAGAGTTTTCAGACAGGTCAAATGATGACCATTCTCTAGGGATGAGGCTTTTAGGAACTCCAGGCCCGTTCTGCTCTATCCGGGCTGCCAAGTTGCTATTTTTCACAGCTACCTGTTTGCAGGTCTATTGGTTTGTAAGGATACCACAGAGCAGGGGATAGATGGATGGAATTACAGCAAATTAAAACGCAACATTGCTCACTGCTCACACTGGGATTTAGCCATATTTCTTGAATAAACACTCCTCAAATTGTTGTAATTCTTTAGTTAATATCCAGAGTTCTAGAAAGTTGATTTGACAGTTTTTGCTAAATATCATTGACTTTACGAAGGGCTGAATTTTCAGAGGTCCTTAGTACACTGTCCTGGAAGTTGTCAGGTCTTGACTCTCTTTAAATGTTACTGAATTGAAATCAGTTCCTTGAATGTTGTGAACATTACTAAGAACATACATAGTTTGATACTTTGAAGGATGTCGCACACAAAGCAAATGATTTATGAACCGTTTTATCCTGACATTGGATTTAGGTATATAAAAGATAATAAACTGAAATGTTCTCCACTGAGTTATGACATTAAAAAAAAACAATAACTTAAATGTAAATCATCATGTTATTTACAATTAGCATTTAACATTCCCTTCATTTATAATATATAGAGCAAGTTTTGCAGAAACTGCAGGCAAAAGGCCAGAGAGTAGCATTATCTCAGCTTGAGTCTAAATAGATTTTTGTATAATAGTAATAATTGCAGGATGGCTGAAGCAGCTTATTAAACAAAGTAGACAAGTCCAGAAAAATAAATTATTTAATATAAAATCAGAAAATGTGACTGTACTTCTTGAAGAGCATTTAAACTTTAGAATTTTGGAGCTCCTTATTTCATAAGATCTAGACTTGTATAAAGCACAAATTTTTTGAAAAATATTTGAGCTTAAGTTATTAACAAATACATAATATATGGTCAAATATGCCATTGTATTTACTTTAGTGGTAAAGAAACAAAGATACACAGTTTTCCAGTATAATGAGAAAGATGCGGAATATAGTATGTGAAGAATATGTGTAAATCAAGTTGGTGTGACTCGATGATATCAACAAAATGACTACATGGCTGAAGGAAGAGTCCTGGGAAATATATCAACAAAAATTTTTGATTAATTCACAAAATCATCAAGTTGGAGATGTCACAGAGAGAGATTCTAATTTTAATGACGCTACCATATAGATCCATTTATTCATTTCATTAATTTTACAGTGATTCTTTCTCCTTTGTTGGGTCCCAGTTGGCCCAGAATACATTTCAAACCCTTGCATTGGTTGGTATAAAGGGCCCTTCATCAGTTGATCGCCACATACTTTTCTAGGCTCATCTCTTAGCAGTTTTCTGTCTCTGAAAACCGACAGTCTTCCAAACAGTTATACTGACCACATTTGCAGTCCAAATGCATCTGAGCTTCTGCTTCCAGTTCTTTCTGCATGCTGTTTTTGGTTTTGGAGCTACCTTCTGACCCTTTGCCTTGAGTACCCAGTTTAAATGTTACTTCATGTAGCCTGTCCTAACTTTAGCGCTATCTTGTAGTACAGTGATTAAGGATGAAGATCCGTTAAGTCACTGAAATTCTAGCTGCTGCAAGTTTCTTATCTGATAAAAGGAGATAGTTCCAGTACCAACCTCATGAATTTTTGAGAGCATTAGTTGTGTTGATACATGTAAAATTTTTAGTCAACACAGTAAGCTGCTACTGCTACCACTATCACTACCAACAGCATCACTTTTAGAATGTAAGGGGCATAGAAAGAATTGTGGAAGATTAAAGGAGTGGAAAAGAAGTGATAATTTCTCAGTTGAGTCTGAAGAAAGGAATTAAGAGATAGTAACATGCTGGAGCAACAGGTGTGGACTCCTCAGACCCAGGTTGGGGGGAAGCAGGATTTGATTAGAATATTGGGACGTATCCTCTCAGGGCTTGAATTTCTGCTGCTACTAGTTCTCTGCACACTGACCAAAATTTATGATTATGTTGCCTCTAAAGGCATGTACAGTATCATGTTCCTATTATATCCAATTTCGCTTTATTTGAACAGGAAGCACAGAAAATGTTTCTATCGAGGAAGGAAAAAATGAGTATGCTGGCAGCATTTTTCACAACATATTCCTTAGAGACCTGGTCCCCTGTGATGTTCCTTGAGGAAAAATATTATATGAGAGACTAGGTTCGGGATATATTGCATACTCTCAAACTATATTCCTTTCTTGGTAGTTCACACATTATATTTGACTATTGAAGAATCTGTAAGCCTGTAGTACAGTATCCTGCTTAATTCCATTTCACAGTGTTTCACAAATTATTAACCATTGAAATTACACTCACTCCTCGTTTATTTTTTGACTGTTGTTTAACACCAATTAGAACTTTGTGAAAAGAAATTTTGCAATTTTTAATCTTCCATGAAGATTTAAGGAGAATTTTCTAGTATAAATCTTCATCTGTCTCCCCCTCATTTGGGCTGAGTACTGGCAAATGCCACATTGTAATACAACTTGTATATATGTTAAGGCCTACAGGCTTTAATTAACTTAGATAACCAAAGACATCAAGTGGACACAGCAAGAGTATAGTGCTTAAATGCAAATTAACTACTAATCTTAAAGCTTGAGAAATCTGTCCATAAATGGTAAATTTGAAATATTACCTTACATGTACCAACCTTTAAACTCAAAACTTTAAATTCCCTAATAAAAATCAGTGACCAATTCACTTAGCCAAAAATAAAAGAGAACTTCACGATTCTATCTCCAGGGCAGCCTGAAGTACTAGAACATATTCTATGGTCCTTACTGAGCCATTATACCTACTAGAAATTTCTCATTTCCTCCTTTTACC
>NC_048218.1:173935169-173972544 GCF_002007445.2 Ailuropoda melanoleuca
ACTAGAACATATTCTATGGTCCTTACTGAGCCATTATACCTACTAGAAATTTCTCATTTCCTCCTTTTACCGGTCAATGCAGATGGAGTTTCAAGGACACCATTTACCACTCCCTGTTCCCCTCTCCTTCCTCCTGTTAGTTCCCAATGCTGCCACTTTCATCCTCATTGGATCCAAGCAATTTTGGAGTCAGCCCTCAAGTACATTTTACTCATATGCTGTGTTCTTTATTTAAAGAGACACACTTTGCACACACTTTATAGAAACACACTTGAGATTAGGAATTTAGTAGCTAATTGATATCATGTTTTTAACTTTTTTCATGAAATTCTATTCTTTAGAATAATTTGACATTTTAAGTGTGTGATATCACCTAGAAGATGAAAGAAATGTTGTTAGAATTGAATTTACAGAATCATGCCCAACAAAGACTTAAGTTCTCAGTGTGAGGGCATGGATAGTGATCTGAAGGATGAGAGTCACACCTCGAAGGCTTCAGAAAATAGTGAGAAACGTAACTGTTCTCTGTCAGATTAATGTAATACCATAAATTGTTGTTAGAGATTCAGTATGTGGGGAAATAGAGAGTCTTAGGCCAAGAAGCAGAAGAAGGTCTGGGGCTCAGTCCTGAGTATAACAATTACAAGTCAAGCAGACTGTGTTTATGAGATTTGAATGACAGATTATATCTTCTTTGTGCCTCAGTTTCTTCCTTAGCACAACAGTCAGTTATATTATTTCTGCCTACCCCATAGGGTTGTTTCAAGGCACAGAACATTTGGTATTTGGGGATGTCATATCAGCAGGACAAAGAGTTCCCTAATTTCTCTCCTCTGTCTCCGTCCGTCATTACTTTTCATTCTGTCCTTTAGATCTTCCTATGATCCATCTCTTCAATGTTTTTTTTTTTAAAAGACTTTATTTATTTATTCGACAGAGATAGAGACAGCCAGCGAGAGAGGGAACACAAGCAGGGGGAGTGGGAAAGGAAGAAGCAGGCTCATAGCGGAGGAGCCTGACATGGGGCTCGATCCCTTAACGCCGGGATCACACCCTGAGCCGAAGGCAGACGCTTAACCGCTGTGCCATCCAGGCGCCCCAATCAATGTTTTGTAAGTGTCCTCAGTTACCTTGTCCTCTGAATCCACTGTTCATGCTAGCGGTTAAATCCTCAGCTCTGGATTAGTTCAGCTGTTACCCTTCCTTCTTCCTTAGCTGCGACTGTGGAGCCCTGGCAGAGATGTTGGTGCTACTATAAGTCTGTGTCTTCCACCCTCAGCTGGGCTCCAAAACTGTTCTATTTCCTGGGTGGGGAATTGTCCACGGTGGCGTTTCCAAGCTATATCTGCTTTTCTCAAATACTCAACCCCCTTATTCCTTTTTGTCTCTTTGTTAACAAAAAGTAGGAACATCCACACAGGAAGTCCCCAGAGTTTTATCTTTATAAACATTTTATGGCTATAAAATTACTTGAAACATAGCTCATCTCTTTCCCCAATTTCATCTGGCATGGTGGGAAAGCTGACGTTACTCTTCACCTGTGCTTCAGATCTCATCTCCTGCTTCTTCAGTGACCTGAACCTATAGATTATCTCTTCTGTTTTACAGCTTCATCCTCTTCATGTCTTAAAGTAGAATGATTCTTTAACGAAGTCTGGGGTTCACTGCTCAAACAGAATGTGAGCAGAAAGTATAGAGATTTCCCATATACCCTCTGCCCCCACCCACCCACACAGCCTCCCCCACCATCAATATCCTGCATCAGAGTGGTACATTTGTTACAAATGATGAACTTACATTGACACAACATTATCATTCCAAACTTCATAATTTACATTAGGGTTTGCTCTTGGTGTTGCATATTCTATGGGTTTTGGCAAATGTATCCACTAATATATTACCATGTAGAATAGTTTCTCTGCCTTAAAAGTACTGTATGCTCTGTCTATTCATCTGTCCCTGTTCCCAACCTCTGGCAACCACTACTCTTTTCACCATCTGTATGGTTTTGCCTTTTGCGGAATGTCATATAGTTAGAATCTTACAGTATGTAACCTTTCCAGTTTGGCTTCTTTCACTTAGTAATATGCATTTAAGTTTCTTCCCTGTCTTTCTATGGCTTGAAAACTCGTGTCTTTTTAAGTCAATCCTCTTTATTTTCTCTGTTTTCTTTCTTCCTAGGAAAGTAAATATTCCTTTATTTAAGTACTTTAAAATCTCATCAGTCTTTAATCCAAACAAACCAATAAACTAACACATAAAATGTTCCCACAAAGCCTTTTGTCCTTCACAGGTCATCCTTTCTTCCCTTTTCTCTAATAACCCAGATTCTTGTGTTATTTACACTCACTCTTTCTTTTCTCTTTTTCAATTTACTTCCCACCCATACACTGAAATCTACTTTCCACTCACATATATCCAGTTTTTTTCCATCCTGGCATCACCTCTAAAACCTTTTTTCCTTTAACTTCCATAAGAACAATATCCTGATTTTCTCTCTATTCTTTTTCATTCTCCTTTACCTCCTCTCCCCTTTGATCTTCTTTTTGAAAGGAGATGATATAGATAGATAGATAGATGGATAGATAGATGATAGATAGATAGATAGATATAGATAGATGATAGATAGGTTTCACTCTGCGCATTGTCCTCTGATAATCTTATCTGCATCCATACCTTTTATATTATAGTATGAATTATAGGCAGTCTTTGCTTTTCATGGTACCATGNGTTTCACTCTGCCCATTGTCCTCTGATAATCTTATCTGCATCCATACCTTTTATATTATAGTATGAATTATAGGCAGTCTTTGCTTTTCATGGTACCATGTTGACTGAAACATGTGTGCACTGGAACCATGTCTGCACTTCTCATGGTTACCCTGTGAACAAAGACATATTTCCTATATGCATGGTTGTTAGTTAACACAATGTCATGCAAAGTGAGGATTACCTATATTAATTATATGCTCCTGTCTTTATCCAGAGCCCTGCACATGAATATATTGTTTTCTTCCAGTTATCTCCACTGGCTTTCCCAAGGGCTCCTAAACATTTATAGGTCCAAATTGGAATTTTCCAACCTCTATCCACACTCCCCCCTTGCCATATTCTCTATCACAGGCAATCAGTCAGTAAACAGTTTGATGTTTATTAGCACATGTTATTGCCAGGCACTGTGCTAGATACCAGTGATACAGTGATGATAATATTTCAACATGTCCTCTGTCCTAATGCAATACACAATCTAGAAGAGAAAGCAACTTCTCAATATAATAAACAACTAATAATGGTTATAGTTATCCAGTATCCTGTAAAAAAGGTTATTACTGAAAGAGAAGATGAATATGTAGGTTTCTCTGAGGAAGTGATAAATAAGCTGAGATGTGAACGTTAAATTGAAATTAGGTAAAAAGAAAAAATAGAGCAAAAGAGTATATAAGAATGGGAAACCACGTATGTAAAAACTCAAAGTAGGGGGGGAAATGGGCTTCTCCAGGAATTGATACTATAGTTATCTATTGTAGTTGATGTGATAAAAGTCGGAGGAAGACTAACACACAGCAAATATGAAGAGATGGAGAGGAAATGGGCATGAAGATACTTGTGATTACCATTTTCTTTTGTATTGCTCAAGTCAAAATCTTCAAGTCATTCTCATTTCTCCCTACCATTCGCTCTTCTGTAAGTATTCTATTACCAAATTCCATCATCTCTATCTCCTGAATACCTATCAAACATGTCTTTCTAATCCCATTTCCTCGCTCAGAGTTCTAACCAACANGCGCCCCAATCAATGTTTTGTAAGTGTCCTCAGTTACCTTGTCCTCTGAATCCACTGTTCATGCTAGCGGTTAAATCCTCAGCTCTGGATTAGTTCAGCTGTTACCCTTCCTTCTTCCTTAGCTGCGACTCTGGAGCCCTGGCAGAGATGTTGGTGATACTATAAGTCTGTGTCTTCCACCCTCAGCTGGGCTCCAAAACTGTTCTATTTCCTGGGTGGGGAATTGTCCACGGTGGCGTTTCCAAGCTATATCTGCTTTTCTCAAATACTCAACCCCCTTATTCCTTTTTGTCTCTTTGTTAACAAAAAGTAGGAACATCCACACAGGAAGTCCACAGAGTTTTATCTTTATAAACATTTTATGGCTATAAAATTACTTGAAACATAGCTCATCTCTTTCCCCAATTTCATCTGGCATGGTGGGAAAGCTGACGTTACTCTTCACCTGTGCTTCAGATCTCATCTCCTGCTTCTTCAGTGACCTGAACCTATAGATTATCTCTTCTGTTTTACAGCTTCATCCTCTTCATGTCTTAAAGTAGAATGATTCTTTAACGAAGTCTGGGGTTCACTGCTCAGAGAGAATGTGAGCAGAAAGTATAGAGATTTCCCATATACCCTCTGCCCCCACCCACCCACACAGCCTCCCCCACCATCAATATCCTGCATCAGAGTGGTACATTTGTTACAAATGATGAACTTACATTGACACAACATTATCATTCCAAACTTCATAATTTACTTTAGGGTTTGCTCTTGGTGTTGCATATTCTATGGGTTTTGGCAAATGTATCCACTAATATATTACCATGTAGAATAGTTTCTCTGCCTTAAAAGTACTGTATGCTCTGTCTATTCATCTGTCCCTGTTCCCAACCTCTGGCAACCACTACTCTTTTCACCATCTGTATGGTTTTGCCTTTTGCGGAATGTCATATAGTTAGAATCTTACAGTATGTAACCTTTCCAGTTTGGCTTCTTTCACTTAGTAATATGCATTTAAGTTTCTCCCCTGTCTTTCTATGGCTTGAAAACTCGTGTCTTTTTAAGTCAATCCTCTTTATTTTCTCTGTTTTCTTTCTTCCTAGGAAAGTAAATATTCCTTTATTTAAGTACTTTAAAATCTCATCAGTCTTTAATCCAAACAAACCAATAAACTAACACATAAAATGTTCCCACAAAGCCTTTTGTCCTTCACAGGTCATCCTTTCTTCCCTTTTCTCTAATAACCCAGATTCTTGTGTTATTTACACTCACTCTTTCTTTTCTCTTTTTCAATTTACTTCCCACCCATACACTGAAATCTACTTTCCACTCACATATATCCAGTTTTTTTCCATCCTGGCATCACCTCTAAAACCTTTTTTCCTTTAACTTCCATAAGAACAATATCCTGATTTTCTCTCTATTCTTTTTCATTCTCCTTTACCTCCTCTCCCCTTTGATCTTCTTTTTGAAAGGAGATGATATAGATAGATAGATAGATGGATAGATAGATGATAGATAGATAGATAGATATAGATAGATGATAGATAGGTTTCACTCTGCGCATTGTCCTCTGATAATCTTATCTGCATCCATACCTTTTATATTATAGTATGAATTATAGGCAGTCTTTGCTTTTCATGGTACCATGTTGACTGAAACATGTGTGCACTGGAACCATGTCTGCACTTCTCATGGTTACCCTGTGAACAAAGACATATTTCCTATATGCATGGTTGTTAGTTAACACAATGTCATGCAAAGTGAGGATTACCTATATTAATTATATGCTCCTGTCTTTATCCAGAGCCCTGCACATGAATATATTGTTTTCTTCCAGTTATCTCCACTGGCTTTCCCAAGGGCTCCTAAACATTTATAGGTCCAAATTGGAATTTTCCAACCTCTATCCACACTCCCCCCTTGCCATATTCTCTATCACAGGCAATCAGTCAGTAAACAGTTTGATGTTTATTAGCACATGTTATTGCCAGGCACTGTGCTAGATACCAGTGATACAGTGATGATAATATTTCAACATGTCCTCTGTCCTAATGCAATACACAATCTAGAAGAGAAAGCAACTTCTCAATATAATAAACAACTAATAATGGTTATAGTTATCCAGTGTCCTGTAAAAAAGGTTATTACTGAAAGAGAAGATGAATATGTAGGTTTCTCTGAGGAAGTGATAAATAAGCTGAGATGTGAACGTTAAATTGAAATTAGGTAAAAAGAAAAAATAGAGCAAAAGAGTATATAAGAATGGGAAACCACGTATGTAAAAACTCAAAGTAGGGGGGGAAATGGGCTTCTCCAGGAATTGATACTATAGTTATCTATTGTAGTTGATGTGATAAAAGTCGGAGGAAGACTAACACACAGCAAATATGAAGAGATGGAGAGGAAATGGGCATGAAGATACTTGTGATTACCATTTTCTTTTGTATTGCTCAAGTCAAAATCTTCAAGTCATTCTCATTTCTCCCTACCATTCGCTCTTCTGTAAGTATTCTATTACCAAATTCCATCATCTCTATCTCCTGAATACCTATCAAACATGTCTTTCTAATCCCATTTCCTCGCTCAGAGTTCTAACCAACATAGCTCTCTGGATTACTATTTTACTATCTTGCATCTGATTATCTTGTCTCTATTCCTCCCATGTCCTAAAACCCAGGCATACATTGACTGACTTATCCTTGATTGATTTTTAACAAACACTTATAGGAAGCCCCACTGCATATGTAAACTCTTTATTTCTCACTATTACTATATTTAGAAAGTGCTGTTATTATGTCCATTTTACAAATAAGGGCATCAAAGTACAGAAAACCTATTGCAGTTCCTAGTAGTATTTCTGGTTGGGGCCTTGCATATGCTGTTTCTTCTTCACCGAAGCTCCACTTTCTTAGTACTCTTTCTCAAGCTAACTTCTAGTCATCCTATAGGTACCTCTTCATTCAGGAGGATTTCCCTTATCTTTGAGGCCTGATTTAATCTCCTTGCCATATGCCCCATACTGCATCATTCAGTATTATAATAATCCACATGTCTGTTTTCTTCTCTGGACTCTAAGCTTGTTGTAACTATGTTTGTAATTGCAATTCCATAATTATGTTTTTAATGAATCAGTTAACTGAAGCGTCATATGAGAAATCTAAATGCAAAAGTTCTTTGAAAGTTATAAATGACCATAAATGTATTGTTTATAAATAATGAGAGTACCAATAATGACAATTATGTTTATTCAACTAACAATTACCTATGCTTTACAAGACACTATTACGAAGAGGGCATAAATAAAGATGAATAAGAAATAACTACTGCCCTCAGGGAACTTACATTAAAAATAATTATATCTCATTACCTAAAGTAGCTTTTTGAAATGAGTATATTTTTAAGTTATTTGTGTGCCTTGAAAGATAAAGGCCTAGAGATAATATATTCAATGTTATTTATATCGCTTTACTTTCTATTTTTTATGTTGAAATGTTGGGACTCAAAATAAAGCACTTCTGCATAAACACCACACAGACTTCTCAAACAGTTAAGAGGCATGGTGTGTTTGGTTAGTTTATTTTTTTTAAACTTTNAGTTGATTTTTTTAAAACTTTTTGAGTATGAATGGACTAAAAATGGACATTATACAGAGCTCCATATATTCATTTATTTGTCATTCCATTTATCTAACATTTTGCAAAAATACATAATTTTTATGCACAGTGTTGTAAAGCCTGGACATATAATTTTAATGTAACAGTAAACCAGAAACAGTAAGATGTTATGGTCATTTGTTGTGAGAGTATATAGGGATAGGAAACTGTGCTGAAATTCCCCTGGGAGATGGAGACAAAATATTGGACAGAAAGGGAAAAAAAGGGGAAGCATTATATGAAAGTTCTTCCTACCAGCAACATTGTTGAAGGTTTAGGGTTATTGTAGCTCAGAGAATAGTAGGCAAGGCAGATGATGGCCTATGTGCACTCTACGGATTATGGAAAGTTGAGAAGTAAATCTGCCGTAATTCACAGGGTTTACTGGAGGCATCCAAGACTTAATGCGGATCTCAGAGAAAGAATAACTCTCTTATCCTAAAGGTGACTTGTCCATCATAATCTTGGTAGGTACAGAAGTCAGTNTCCATCATAATCTTGGTAGGGACAGAAGTCAGTACATGCAGTGGAGTCTTGGAAAACCTACAATATGTGACATAAAAGTAAGTATCCCCCAAGGAAATTATCCCCATAATCTTCATCTTATGGTAGTCTAACAAAAAAATATTTGGACCTGATGAGCTAATAAAGGCATGTTACATCAGTGTAGAGAGAATATCCTAGACCTAAAATCCTTAAACAAGGACAATTTTAACATCCCACAGTTAAAACAACAACAACAACAACAACAACAACAAAACTAGTCAGTAAATTTTGAACATTTTACATCACTAGAAGAAATGCCTATGACTCATCTGGCTAGAAATTAGCAAAAGAGATTCTATTAAAGCAGAGTAATATTTTTCATTTACAAAAAGTCCTTGTTTTTCTTACTCAGTCTGGTTATGAAAATATTATGTATTAAATGAAAAATAAATCTAAGAGGTTTGATAGATTATGTAACTATTTTATACTGACTACTTACATAGATGAGTAGAAGCAATTTCTTAATTGTGGTTGGTCAAAGGTACATCTTTTGCCTATGTCTGAGTTTGTTATATGTATCCAAAACAGTTATTCAGTTTTTTAACTTAAATTTTGTTTTTATTAAGAAAAATAGGGTGGAGAAACCTATAATAATGAATAAAAAATAAAGGTTGCATGTAAAGTAATTCATACAATGCCCACAATATTGGCAATAATGATAGCATTATTTCCATTATTTAAAAGCAGTATTTACTTATTTATACAAAATAAGAAATGATTTTTCTTCCTATTTTACTGCACTAAAATTATTTACAGTAAAGTATGTAAATCTCAAATGTGGGTTGTTGAGTCCTAACAAGTGCATACACCTGTGTAGCTGACATCTCAAATAAGATACAGAACACATTATCATCTTAGAAAATTCCCTAATGCCCTTTCCAGTCCATCTCCCTAGCCTGCTCTACTATAGGCAACCAGTGTCCTGCTTGATAGCCTCATGGATTAAGTAAGAAATAACCTTTTTCAAAAATGTCTCATAGGGGCGCCTGGGTGGCTCAGTTGTTAAGCGTCTGCCTTCAGCCCAGGGCGTGATCCCAGAGTCCTGGAATCGAGTCCCACATCAGGCTTCTCCAATGGGAGCCTGCTTCTTCCTCTCCCACTCCCCCTGCTTGTGTTCCTTCTCTTCCTGGCTGCCTCTCTCTCTGTCAAATAAATAAAATCTTTAAAAAAAATTTTAAAAAATGTCTCATAGTTGAGTGGAAATTAGGGTGAATACCTTTTTGTAAAATGTTATCCATACAAAAGCCTTCTAAATTAAAAGGCAAAAGTATATCACGTAAGAGAAAGATCCTCTGTTGGATTAGAAGAGGAAATTTGATAAAATTAAAAATATCTGTCAATTAAACAACCAAGATGTGTTCTTACAAAGGTGATNATCACGTAAGAGAAAGATCCTCTGTTGGATTAGAAGAAGAGGAAATTTGATAAAATTAAAAATATCTGTCAATTAAACAACCAAGATGTGTTCTTACAAAGGTGATATGAATAGTAATGGGCTTATACAGCTAATACAAGGACCTTTATCCCGTAAGCCCTCCCATAAAACAAAGGTAATATTGGACAGAACAATACTTTTTGCGTTGCATGTTGAATAGGTAGGAATATAAAGTACTCCCCTCAATAGATCTTGAATTCCAGAACCAGAAATAATATCTCATTCAATTTTTGAATATCCTACTGTACCCAAGTCATTCAAACTAGCTGGTTGTAAAAAATATTTGTTGCCTGAATATTTTCCTTAAACACTCATTGGCATGAACTCTTTTGATGCTTCCACAGACTAAACAAACAGAAAAAAATGTTTTTATTTTGCAACTCTATAGTAGGATGGATTGACAAGATAGAATATATGTGCTAGAATTAGAGAGTTTGTATCATCTAAAACAAGAGGTGCCTACTCAATTGTGAATAAGGACCAGACAAATAGTGTATCAGAATGAAACGTGCCTTATGGAAACTCATGAGTGCATGACTATCTAAGTGGGGCAGTCTTTAATCCACTGTAGTCAGTAGTAACCATCCGAAGTTGTTACCATGCAGACCCACTTGCCATAGAGGAGGGGTTTCCCTATAGAAATTGTAGTCATTTAGGAATTCAAACTATCAAAGAAGGGTTCCAAAGCAAGGAGGAATGAGAACAGTAATACTCTTAATCTCCCTTTCTTCCTGTTCTTTGATGTCCTGTGGTACTTCCATTGGCCAAATCACATAGCAAACCAGTCAGTAATCTGCAGGGGTCAGCCACGGTGGACATAGAGCAGAGCAGAGAAAGGTAAAGAGCAGATTTCTGATGCCAAGTAGAATATGACCAGCACAAGGAATAAGTGTTTTCCTTGTAAGAATGAGAAGAAAACTATAACTCACTGTTAATAGTTATGCATTTCTCTATCTCATTTATATAATGCTGCTATGCTTTATTTTAGATAAAAAGGATGTGTAATATTTAGAACTGTGTCCACACATTGTGATAGGTATATGTGATATTCAAATAATAGAGGCACTATTTTCAATTTACTAAATATTTACTGTTTGACTACTATGTCCAAAGCCTGCATGATTGGATATTCTTACAATCAAGGACAGAACAAGGAATAGGCTTAAAGTGCAAGATGAAGAATTTATCATTAGTATTAGTAAGACCATGGCCTTGTTTTAAATATTTACCTGTTTGAGCTGACTTAGATTAGCACAACCTGCAGACAGAGCTATGAAATCTGTTTTCTTTATACCTAGGTGTTATAATTTTTTTTTTTTTGTAATGGAAGAATGATGTTCACCTAGAAATGGAAAGGCTAGAATTTAGTAATTCCTGCTCACAGGTCCAAAGAAATTTGATCTACTCATAATGCCAATTTATGTGAACAAATGTCATAGAAATAAATTGCTTTAGAATTTTTTCCTGTAAACACAAGCAAATAAATGGCAATCGGCATCAGGAATGTATGCTTCTACACGCCAGTATGGAATCACTCTGTGGGATTTTTTTATGAGCTTCAGTGTCAAAACTACATTCACGAATAGAAGCAACTTCCAGAAAAATGTTTAAATATTATGTTCTTGTTTACTATATTTTACCATATGTGACTATACTACAAATAAAATGGACTAATCTTCTTTGCTCAAGTTATTTGAGAAACACACTAGAAAGAAATCCTTTCTACTCACATGAAAAGTGTATTAGTTTCCGAGGGCTGCTATAACAAAGTACCACAAAGTTAGTGTCTGGAAACAACAGACAGTTTTGCTGTTGTAATTCTGGAGGCTAATAGTCTAACATTAAGTTGTTTTCAGGGCCATCCTCCCTCTGAAACCCATAGGACAATCGTTCCTTCCTTGCCTCTTCCTAGCTTCTGGTGGTTTCTAAGTAATCTTTGGTATTCCCAGGCTTGCAACTACATATCTTCAATCTCTTCCTTTGTCATCACATGTCATCTGTAAATCTCTTGTCGTCGCATGACTGTCTTCTTATGAGGATGTCAGTCATATAAGATTAAGATCCCACTCTATTCTATTATGACCTCATTTTAACTAATTATTTCTACATTTGGAGGTATTGGGGAGTAGGACTGTAATATATCTTTAGGAGGAACAATCCATAACAATAAGCAATAACATTTTAAGTGCACATTTAGAAATGCGAACTAAGGAGGTTCTTGTAAAATCATTCTGTTTATTATTCTAATTTTCTAACAAAAAAATTCTGGTATTTACTTAAATATCTTTTGGTTGTGTTCAGTTGATTCAGATACAGCCAGTTGAAGTGTTAACAAATTAAAATAAGTTTTTTTTAATTTGTTCAATAATCAAAAGCTGCTTTAGTTTTCTATTACCCATTCCATTCTATTGATAAGTTGTCTTGGTGTTAGAAATATTTTATTTAGAGTTTTAATGAGATTAATTAGAGGATAAATTAGGGTAGTGTAATACTGGAGAAAAAAGTGTTAGTATTAGAGTATTGCTGCATTCAGTCTAGAGATAATAGGGCCTGATTTAGAACTGAAGAGAAATGAAAAGGAGAGAACAGAGTATGGTGTGGGACATGTTGGTGTTGATATCATCTGGTTATGTTAAAAGATTGTGTATCAATTAAGGATCTTCTTTGAAAATACCAAATTCCATTCTTAATAGGAAAGAAGAAAAGGATTTTAGCATAAGATAGATAACTCATCCCTAAGAAGAGTAGGTGGAAAGACTAGACTTGGAAACCTAGAGAGAACCTTTCTAACAAATGGGAAATACAACAAGGTTCTGGATGGAAAGCATGCCTGGCAGGCTCAAGGAACAGAAAAGAGGCCATTGTGGTTGGAACACTGTAGGCAAGAATGACAATGGAGGGATAATCAGAGGCCATATCTTGTGGGGTCTTATAGAGAATTGTAAAGATTTTGATTTTTACACAATCCCAATGAAGCAGCATTCCTTAAAAGGTGAAGGTGCTGTTGCCACCATGTTTGAAAGGAAACACTGCAGGTCACTGAGACAATTATGAAAATAAAACCTTTAGTCAGGACGTCTACCACAACTGCTTCTGAAAGCTCAGTTTCTCTGCCACCCTTACCAGGATCAGTTCACTCTATTGTGTCTATTTTCATTTTATTCTCTGCCAAACCAAAGCCTATAATGGCTGAGTCTGTTTGTCAGAGTTTAGGTGACAAGCCCTTAAAGGGGTGGGGTAAAAGTTTCCAGTTTCTGCCCTGAAGTAGGCCTCACAGAGCAGAAATTTCCAAATGCAGGAAAGGTTTTCAAAGCATGACAAATATCCAGTAGAGATGGAAGGATGTGAGAAGGGTGAGAAAGAAGGAAAACGTAAAGTTAACCCTGAGTATTGAAGTCAGAGTAACAAGGAGATTATGTTAACTTGAAAAAAGTTGTCAGAGGAAGTGTAAATTTGTGGAAAAAGAGGTGAATTTCATGTAAAACAAAGGAAATTTAAGTTAGAACACATCATGTAGAATTACTCACTAAGAACCAATGAACGTGGACACAGGGATGAAACTGAGGCTATTGACGAAGATACAGCTCTTGAAGCCAAATTCATGGATTGCCCATGGTCATGAAGCAAATATATATTCTTCTTGGAAATAAAGCTGTGAAAGTTTAACAAGAACTGGAACTGAGAGTACTCATGCATTTTGTTGTTGTCAGTGGTGTATAGGAGTAGCAAGAAAACAAGACGGGTGTGAATATGTTGAGAAGAAAAAAAGTATTTGGTAGGAAGATTGATAAATTGAGAGTAAGAGTGACAGAGTATGGTAGAGAATTTAAGCATGCAAAGGAAAGAAACGATAATTGAAAAGGAGATCGGGTCAAAGAGCATTGTGTTTTATTTTTGTTTTAAAAAAAAGAAATATCTTTTCCTATCAGGCAGATACAAGGAAATAAAGTAATTTTTTCCCCTGTGTTTTCTTCTAGGAATTTTATGGTTTCAGGTCTCTCATTTAGGTCTTTAATATGTTTTGAGTTTATTTTTGTGTGTGGTGTGAGAAAATGGTCTAGTTTCATTGTTTTGCATATATCTGTCCAGTTTTTCTATTACCATTTGTTGAGGAGACTGTCTTTTTCCCCCATGGCATATTCTTGCCTCCTTTGTCATAGATAGATTAATTGACCCTATAACTGCGGATTTATTTTTGGGCTCTCTATTCTGTTTATTGATCTGTATGTGTCTATTTCTGTGACAGTACCATACTGTATTGATTACTACAGTAATAGTAGGATCTCTTGAAATCCGGAATTGTGATACCTCTAGCTTTGTTCTTCATTTTCATCATTGCTTTGGCTGTTGGAAGTCTTTTGTGATTCCATACAAATTTTAGGTTTATTCTAGTTTTGTGAAAAATACTGTTGATATTTTGATAGGGATTGCATTAAATGTGTAGATCACTCTGGGTAGTATGGATACTTTAACAATATTTGTTCTCCTGATCCAAGAGCATGGAATATCTTTCCATTTGTTTGTGTCATCTTCCATTTCTTCCATCAGTGTTTCCTAGGTTTCAGAATCCAGGTCTTTCACCTCCTTGCTTAAATTTATTCCTGGGCATTTTATTACTTTGGGTGCATTTTTATATGCTAACAATGAAGTAGCAGAAGGAGAAATTAAGAAAACAATCCCATTTACAATGAACCAGAAGTAATTTTTTTAAAGCAAAAAAGAAACAAAATTTGAGCTGAGGTCTGGGAATTTTAGGGAATATACATTCTTATTTTTTTTTTGTTTGTTTTTATTATATAATCATGAATGATGCTGGTTTTAAAAATGAAAATTATATACAAATGTTTTAAGTATTAAAAAAAAAAGGGAAATGCCCTCATTACATCCCCTTCACGTATCCTACCCTAGCCTACTCCCCAGACTAACCACACTGTTAAAATTTCACTATGCATTGGTGAGATTGTGTACATGTGTATATATGTATGTGACACATACATGATGAAACTTAAATCTGTGTTTCCTTTTAGAAATGATTCCATTAGAATTACTGCATTTGTGACAAATGTCTCTGAGGAAAATACTAAAACAATGGATACTATTTTTTTTAAACTTTTTTCATCCTGTTAGATTATCTCAGGTTGTGTTAAGAACATATTCCCCAAATTTCAGTGGATTAATAAAACAGAGGTTTATTTCTCACTGAAGTTACATGTATAATTCCAATTAGTGGAAACTCTGCCCCATAGTGTCATTCAAGGGCCCCAGTTGACAAAAACTCAAATTCTGTAGTTGTACGATCTGGGAACAAGGAGGGCACGTACTGCATGGTGCACTGGATGTCATACGCAACTAATGAATCATCGAACTTTACATCAAAAACCAGGGATGTACTGTATGGTGACTAACATAATAAAAAAAAAAGTAGGCTGTTTTTAAAGCTCCAATCTGGAAGTGGCACTCTTCACTTCCCTCTACAGCACGCTGGCCAGTGCTGGTTAAGGTGCTATGACTTACGATAAATGGGGCTGGGATATGTTGGAAAGCACAATGCTCGTCACCTACGAGTAAATGACTCTGCCATGCTAACTCACAGACACATCAAATTACTTATATAATCCTGGGGTTTTAGATTAANGTAGGCTGTTTTTAAAGCTCCAATCTGGAAGTGGCACTCTTCACCTCCCTCTACAGCACGCTGGCCAGTGCTGGTTAAGGTGCTATGCCTTACAATAAATGGGGCTGGGATATGTTGGAAAGCACAATGCTCGTCACCTAGGAGTAAATGACTCTGCCATGCTAACTCACAGACACATCAAATTACTTATATAATCCTGGGGTTTTAGATTAAAGAAAGTGAAATAATAGATAATTATCACAGGATTGGTAGATAAATATCAACTTTCTATGACCACATAATTATGTGACTTCAAGTGATTATATAGATTATATAGATTCCTATTATAATATGCTAACAGAATTTTTCTTTAAAATCCAAGCATATATAACATAACCTCCTTTATTAATAGTATATTCTGCAGGAAATAACACTAACTTTTAAAGGCTGGCTATCTCACAGTTATAGGTCAAAAATAGAATACAATATTTGGGGCGCCCGGGTGGCACAGCAGTTAAGCGTCTGCCTTCAGCTCAGGGCGTGATCCTGGCGTTGTGGGATCGAGCCCCACATCAGGCTCATCCACTAGGAGCCTGCTTCTTCCTCTCCCACTCCCCCTGCTTATGTTCCCTCTCTCGCTGGCTGTCTCTATCTCTGTCTAATAAATAAATAAAATCTTTAAAAAAATAGAACACAATATTTAAAACTTTTAATACTTTAGAAAGATCCTGGCCCTTATTAGCATACAGACATTGATAGTAATTTACCTTTATAAAAAATCTATATAGTGTCATATAAATATTCAGTAAACCTTTTTCTTGTCTGCATATTAAAGCAATGTTATAATCACTTTAACATGTATTAACCCATTTAGTTACATCAACAATGTGATGAATTAGTTGCCATTTTTGTTCCTATATTTAGTAAGACAATTTAAGAGGCAGAGAAGTGCTTAATATTCTTTAACACCAACATCAACAATTTCACATTTGTCAAATAGTCTTCATTAGACTGCTAACTGAGATTTATGACTTCTGTGTTTTCCTTTGTTTTTCTAATCATGCTTGAATTAAAGAATATAGGCCTAATTTTCTTATATGCAGTTGTTTCATTTTCTTATTGATATAAAGGAGTCCTTAGTATATATAGTGTTTAAAGAAATCACCCCCCCCACAAAGATGTCTGCATCCTAATCCTCAGAATCTGTAAATGTGGTACCTCACATAGCAAAAGAGACTTTGCAGATATAATTAAATTAAAGATCATGGAAAAGTTCTATTGGACTATCTAGATGGGTCCATTGTAATCATCAAAGTCATAAAAAGGAAGGTGAGAGTCAGAGAACGAGACGTGATGACAGAAGCAGAGGCCTGAGTGAAAGAAAGCTGTAAGCCAAGAAATGTGGGCAGCTTCTAGAAGCTGGAAAAGGCAATGAATGGATTCTCCCCTAGAGCTTCCAGAAAGAATGTGGTGCATCTGGCACCTTGATTTTAGCCTGTAAGGTCCATATTTGGACTTAATGCCCAAAGTGTAAGATGAATAACTTGTGTTGTTTTAAACTGTCAAGTTTGTGGTAATTTGTCTTGCAGCAATAAGAAACTACTACAAAATACTAAAGTAGTGCCAGTTGATATGTGCAATTATTTTAACTCTGTCCTTTAGTCCTTGTTTCTAATATTGGGTTTGGGGGCTTTTGGCCACAGTATATTTTAAAAGTACTCAACATTTGATACTCAAATTTTTTCAAGGAATTTTACGGTTTTGTATTTTTTATACAAAACTTTGATCTATCAATTTATTTTGATGATACAGTTAAGGCAGAAATCTAATGTTATTTTTTTCCTCCAAAACAAATGACAAGAGATCACAATTTCCTAAGTATGGGTGATATGTTTTATAACTGTGATTAGTCCAGAGGTCTATTTCCTGAACCAAATTGACACTCAAAAATTAATGCTTTGGAAGATAATAGTGATTTTTTTTGTGTATGATTTAGTTTGATGACAGTTATGATTTTGACTAATTTCTCTTCAACCTGAATAAGTATATAGCAGTGCAAAGGAGATATGAAAAAATGCAAAAAACCAGATTGAGTGAACTTTCCTCAGTCCATTTTTTAATGTCTAGAAAAAGAGCATAAACTGAAAATCAGAATTTGTCCCTCTATTTCATATATGAAATATTCATAGTAGAATAAAAATGGCTTTAATGTCAGGAATGTAAGTGATTGATTTGGTTGCTTAATTCACTAGGTACCATATCACTTGGGGCCACAAAGGTAAAACAGTCTAACTGATTATTTTTGTCACTTCTAACTCAGTGGATTCTTGGGGAGTCCTCTGGAGAAAAGCTGCCCAAATGATGAATAGGGATTTCTAGCCCCTGGATCGTACACATGGATTTTAGTATTCTAGCCATCTCTAATTATTTCCTTTCTATTCTGTGTTCATTTATAAATCTCTAAGAAAGATATAAAGAGACAATCTCCTTGGTGAACGTTAAAAAACAAAACAAAACAAGGAAACCAACACAAAGCAGGTACCACTAGCTTTTTATTAAGTTGCTGAAAATAAAAGAACAGGTGGAAGCTTTATAGCCTCTTCGTCAAGCTACAAGGAAGCGTATTGAACTCTAGGCATGATAGTGACTTGGGATTAATGTGTTTAGTGCAATTTCAATAGAAATAAAGGAGAGAAATCCAAAAATGTGAAAATGCTAGTCTCTGCTTCTCAAAATATTTCCCCGCAGTTTAGAGAAAATGGTTAGTACAGAATCCTCATCATTAGTATTTAAAAGAAGTTCTGTGTTTTATAATTAATTACATTGTTTTCACAAGTTATTGTGAACTCCTTTCCAACAACACGGATATTCAATAAGAGGCTTTTTTTTTTAAGAAAAAAAAGTATTGGGGCGCCTGGGTGGCACAGCGGTTAAGCGTCTGCCTTCGGCTCAGGGCGTGATCCCAGCGTTATGGGATCGAGCCCCACATCAGGCTCCTCCGCTGTGAGCCTGCTTCTTCCTCTCCCACTCCGCCTGCTTGTGTTCTCTCTCTCGCTGGCTGTCTNGGATATTCAATAAGAGGCTTTTTTTTTTAAGAAAAAAAAGTATTTTCTGATGAACACTTGGAAATATTAGAATGACAGAAATTCTGGTATGTAATTAATTTGTAAATTCAGACTAGCATAAGTATGTATCACATAGAAATAAATTAGTTTTAAGCAAGATGCATACCTTGCCTGCATCAGTAATGGTCATTGAAAGTTAACATTAAATACATCGTTCAGGTTTGGGATATTGGTGTGCTTGGGAATCTGGATCTATTTTTGGAACAGGAATTAACACTGCTAGCTAAAGAACTTCTGGCACCTCCAAAAACCCAGTATAGCCTATCTATTCCACTGTTTACAACTAAAACTATGAACAAAATACAAAACCACCTCTCAAGGACTCTGAACTGTTAACAATAGTAGGCAGAATAAACCTAACCAAAGAGGCAAAGTATCTGTACTCAGAAAACTATAGAACACTCATGAAAGAAATTGAGGAAGACACAAAGAAATGGGAAAATGTTCCATGCTCATGGATTGGAAGAACAAATATTAAAATGTCTATGCTACCTACATTAAGCTATACATCGCAATCCCTATCAAAATACCATCAACTTTTTTCACAGGGCTGGAACAAATAATCCTAAAATCAGTATGGAACTAGGAAAGACCCCAAATAGCCAGAGGAATGTTGAAAAGAAAACCGAAGCTGGTGGCATCACAATTCTGGACTTCAAGTTCTATTACAAAGCTGTCATCATCAAGACAGTATGGTACTGGCATAAAAACAGACACATAGATCAATGGAACAGAATAGAGAACCCAGAAATGGACCCTCAACTCTATGGTCAACTAATTTTCGACAAAGCAGGAAAGAATATCCAGTGGAATTAGACAATCTCTTCAACAAATGGTGCTGGGAAAATTGGACAGCCACATGCATAAGATTGAAACTGGACCGTTTCGTTACACCGTACACAAAAATAGACTCAAATGGATGAAAGAGCTGATGTGAGACACAGATCCATCAAAATCCTGGAGGAGAACACAGGCAGGAACTTCTGTGACCTCGGCCGCAGCAACTTCCTGCTAGATACATCTCTAAAGAAAAGGGAAACAAAGGCAAAAATGAGCTATTGGGACCTCATCAAGATAAAAAGCTTTTGCACAGCAAAGGAAATAGTTACCAAACCAAAAGACAACCAACAGAATGGGAGAAGATATTTACAAATGTTTTATCAGGTATAGGGCTGGTATCCAAAATCTATAAATAACATCAAACTCAACACCCAAAGAACAAATAATCCAGTCAAGAAATGGGCAGAACTCAGGAACAGACATTTCTCCAAAGAATACATCCAATGGCTAACAGACACATGAAAAAATGCTCAACATCACTCGGCATCAGGGAAATATAAATCAAAACCACATTGAGATACCACCTCACACCAGTCAGAATGGCTAAAATTAACAAGTCAGGAAATGACAGATGTTGTCGAGGATGCAGAGAAAGGTGAACCCTCTTACACTTTTAGTGGGAATGCAAGCCGGTGCAGCCACTCCAGAAAACAGTATGCAAGTTCCTCAAAAAAGTTGAAAATAGAGCTATCCTATGACCCAGTAATTGCACTACTAGGTATTTACTCCAAAAATACAAATGTAGTGATCTGAAGGGGCACCTGCACCCCGATGTTTATAACAGCAATGTCTATAATAGCCAAACTATGGAAAGAGCCCAGATGTCCATTGACAGATGAATGGATAAAGAAGATGTGGTATATCTATATCTATATCTATCTATATTTATATCTATCTACAATGGAATATTACTCAGCCACCAAAAAATGAAATCTTGCCATTTGCAATGATGTGGATGGAACTAGAGGGTATTATGCTNTTGGAACTAGAGGGTATTATGTTAAGTGAAATAAGTCAGAGAAAGACAATTATCATATGATCTCACTCATACGTGGAATTTAAGAAAGAAAACAGGATCATAGGGGAAGTGAGGGAAAAATAAAACAAAATGTAATCAGAGAGGGAGACAAACCATAAGAGACTCTTAATCATAGGAAACAAACTGAGGGTTGTTGGAGGGGAGGGGGATGGAAGGATGGGGTAACTGGGTGATGGACATTGGGGAGGGTATATGTTGTAATGAGCACTGGGTATTATATAAGACTAATGAATCACAGACCTATACCTCTGAAACCAATAATACATTATATGTTAACTAAAAAAATAGTTGGCGGATTAGTGAGGAGAATCACAACTTGAAGAATAACCTGTAAGCAGACTAAGTTTTCTTTTTTTTTTTTTTTCTTTTCTCTCTTATGTCTCAGCTTTATCGGGGGTGTCTGTAGTATGGGATGCAAAGCAAGTGTGGGAGGAGAAATTCTATGATAACCCCTATCTTTCTGGCCAGAAGATAGGGACGAGGAAGCTCTGCAAGCTGTCACCAGCAGGGGATAAACTTTGTATTTTCCTCTTTCAGTTCTGCCGGAAGGTGAGCCTCAGCCATCGATTGGCAATGTAGTAGTGCCAGCAGGGTCTAAAACCCTAAGAGAAAACCCATCTTCCTGACCAGAGAAGAGGGGCCCATGATGTCCAAAGAGTGATAGGACAGGGACTTCTTCTTTTTTCTTTTTTTTTTTCCTGTCATTGTTTTGTCCCAAGAAGACCCAGTCATACAGAAATGAGCAACAGAGCAGGTGGCTGAAACTCTGAGACAAGTTCTGTCTTTCTGTCTGAAGGATAGGTAAAAGGGGTCTCTGGAAGCTTGTAAGAAATCCTATTAGAGAAGATAGCCAGAGAAGAGGATCCCCTGACTCTGTGTATGACATAACAAGTTCCAGATTCACCCCTGAAATGCAATGCATGGAACAGACCAAAAATATCAGAGGCTGTGAGAATTAAACTATAATATACACTGAAATCCGATCTTCGGCTGACACCCAAAAGGTGCATGCATGAGCTGGACCCAAAACAGCAGAGCAAAGCCTTTAAAAATTGAGCTTACATTGGACCACAGCTAAAAGGTGAGACAGAATCTGCAGTCTGAATGTAACTAGATTGATTGATTGAAAAAACAAAATAAAACAAAATTTTGTACTTTCTTCAGAAGATTTCAACAGAACCTGAGTTTCACAAGATAATATACAAAATGGCTATGGTACAATCTAAAATTACTCAACATTCAGAGGACCAGGAAAATATGAGCAATTCACAAGGGAAAAGAATCCACAAATAAAAATCCCTAAAAGTTGGAGTTATCAAAGACTTAAAGCAACCATTGAGGTAGTATTAAATTGCCTTGAAATTAATGAAAAATTAATATTTCTCAGTGAAAAATAGAAGTTGTATTAAGAACAAAATGGAAATGTTCAAAGTGAAAAAGTAAAATATCTGAAATTTAAAAATTCACTAGGTGGGCATAATAGCAGAATAGAAATGACAAAGGAAAGATTCAAAGAACTTAAAGACAGATAAATAGAAATAATCCATTTGTATGGAGAGAGAAAAATGCATATTGAACAAAATAAACTTCAGGGACCTATAACAATGTCAAATTTGGGAAGTTTTGTTCATTTTATCTAATTTTTTAAAAAATTTTCCTCTCCTTTTAGGAATCCAGTGGCACAGAACTTAGACTTTTGATATTGTATTTTGATTTTTTATTTTACATTTTATTTCATAAATTCCCAGGGCTTTAAATATCATTTAAATATAAAAGTTCATTTTAAGAACATTATCATGTCTTTATCATTCAAGAAATCAAACTGAATCATTTTAATGAATAGAATTTGAAATCATCTTAGGTCATAGGCATTAGTCTTAGATAAAGAAAATAGAAAAACAGAGTTTAGTTCCCGGCAGTAGCATCTCAGCTACTAGGGATTAAAAAACAAAAACAAAAACCCTCTAGGAATTCTGGATAAAATAAAGTGAAATTCCTTTAAAATGCACTGTTACTTCTCCAGGGGTTGGAAAAAAAAAAAAGTTGCTTAAAATAAGAATGCTTTGTTAGTCATACTGAATGAATTTGCCAACCTTGGTCATAAATAGATTAATTATTATTAACTGTTAATTACTAACCCAGGAAAAGCAGTAAAGACCTTGGCCACCATGAACTAGAGAGTTGGAACAACTGCTTAACACTGGTATCCTCAAATAATGAGAGACTAAATAAAAAAAAAAAATCCACAATCATATACAAAGATGAGTTAACAACTTTTGCTTTTTTTTGTTGTTTTGTTTTTGTTTTTATTTTTCTGTCTCAAATTGAACTCTGCCTGGGAAAGAGTAATGTGCCTTTAAAAACCAAAACCACAGACCTGCCCTCATACACTATTGGGTGTCTAAATTTACACTGCTTATATTATTATGGTAAATGAAAATAAAAACCGGATCTCTTATAGTAACTTTCCACTGCTACCTGGTAGAAAGAAAGATTAAATTTTATATTGAGTAGCTTATCTTCAATTAGTTCATTATGAGATTGTGATATATGAAATTCCGCCAAACTTTAGTAAGCAATCCAAAATTATAAGGATATATGAGGAAATATAATAGAGATTGTCAGTATAAATTAAAGAGAACAACATTAAACAGCAAGACATTTAGGAAGTAGTAAATGAAGCATTCAGTTTAAGAAGCATACAAAATGCCAAGTTTGATTCTAAGAAATAAAGCTACACCACATTGCAGTGATTCGGCAGAACACTAAAGACAAAGCAAAGATCTTAAAAGAAAACAGAGGGGGGAAAAGAATGCCATGACAAAGAATGTCAATTAGCCTGCGGATAGAATTGCAGCAAAATAAAAATCTAAAAGAGTTGAGAAAAATAACTGAAAATGCATGATTTTTTATCAAGGTAAAATATTCAAAGGAGATGTAGAAATAGAGACATTTTCAGATCATCAGAATTCAGAGAGATTATTGCTAGCATCATCAAACTGAAGAAATTTCCATTGATAACACAAGGAAAAGGAGGAAATTTTAAATAACATATAATATTGGTAAGTGGTAATCAGATTAAATCATCAGAAGAAGCATTATGTATCATTTTCAGATCATCAGTATAAAAAAGAAGAAAAAACCCTCTATGAATCTAAAGCAATGTACAAAAAGGTGAAAAAAGACAAACTAAAAAAATCAAAGTAAATAAAAATCACAGGTCTATGTTGTCAAAACAAGTCCAAACATANCATCAAACTGAAGAAATTTCCATTGATAACACAAAGAAAAGGAAGAAATTTTAAATAACATAATATTGGTAAGTGGTAATCAGATTAAATCATCAGAAGAAGCATTATGTATCATTTTCAGATCATCAGTATAAAAAAGAAGAAAAAACCCTCTATGAATCTAAAGCAATGTACAAAAAGGTGAAAAAAGACAAACTAAAAAAATCAAAGTAAATAAAAATCACAGGTCTATGTTGTCAAAACAAGTCCAAACATACAGTGCCCATAATGAAATAAAGTTGCCTGTATAAAGGACAGCTGTTGTCAGAATTTATTTGTGAAAAAGAAGTCTTCCATCCATGTGTTGTTTATAGATACACGTAAAACGTAACGGGAAAGGGAATTTGAAAGTATGGAAAAATACATACTGGATATATAATAACCATAATAAAACCTGTGTATTTCTGTTAATGCCGAATAAAAATCTTAATCACCTTGAATATTAATAAACATGATAAGGAATAACTGCATCACGGAATGTCCACACAATGGAATGCTATATTAGCAGCGGAAAGAAATGAACTAGAGCTAGAAGTTGAACAACAATATAAGTTACGAAAGGACAAATATGGTATTACTTATATATGTGTGTGTAGGTAAAACATTAAAAATAAGTTTAGTATGGTATATGGGGCATAAATAGCTGCTTTAATAAGTTTTTTACCTGGATGATGAGTACCCAGGTAGTTTTTATGTACTTTATATTTGTTTGTATACCTATGAAAGATCAGAACAATAAAATAATAAAGAAGAAGAAAAACATAAATTTTCTAGTGCTAAGAGTTCCTCTGTCTTGCATAAGCCTTTTTCTGGGAATGATAATATTATCCAGCTTTCATTGTATAATGAAAGAATAAAACATTAGAGTCACCTCAAGATTGATTTGGCAACAGTATTTTTTTTCCTTCAACCCCAACTGCCTGAACTATGTCTAATTTGTAAATCCCAGGATGTATTGCTGTCCTTTTGAAGAAGTCACATTATTTATTTTCTGAAGACATTAATTTTATTCCAGTTTCTTTTCTGTAGGTAATTAGAGTATTTTCAAGTCCAACCCATTATTCATTTGGGGGTTGACAAATTCTTCTGTAGCTTGCATTGCCTTTCTACATTTGAATCTGCTTTTAAATCTCTTTAGTCTCTGTTCCATCCTGACTCTCAGGACGTGTAGTTGAAAAAAAGCATAAATCTTTATTTATCAAACTACAGATCCCAGTTTTATTAGCATATCCATAAGCAGAGTGATTCTGATAATATAGAAAATACAGAAGTAGTGCGTATTGTATGTGCACTATATAGACACACACATAATAATACATATTATTGTATTATTGTATGTATGTATTATATGAATGTATTG
Source organism: Ailuropoda melanoleuca (assembly GCF_002007445.2). Lineage (NCBI taxonomy): Eukaryota > Metazoa > Chordata > Mammalia > Carnivora > Ursidae > Ailuropoda > Ailuropoda melanoleuca. The sequence continues at coordinate 173,959,844 of NC_048218.1, forward strand.
TATATATTATTGTATGTATATAAGTTATGTATGTGTATATGCATGGAACAATCATGACTTAGGTTTAGTTCAGTTTTGTTTTGTTTTAGTGTTATTTCACCATTGTGATGTTATAGGCTGCTTTTGAGGTTCCAGAAACCATATCTCCTTTCTCTCTAACCTTTCTGCCCCAGCTCAATACCCCTTATAGAGATTTACCTTAATATCGCAATGATTGATGAATATAGTAGATATATCTCGTGTGTGTGTGTGTGTGTGTGTGTGTGTGTGTGGTGTGTCCTTGTTCATGTTTTTTTTTTCCTGATATTAATTTGATCCTTTCCTATGATAAACTCACTGTGATGTCAAATTGTCAGGCCTATCTCCACACCCCTAGCTGCAGATGCAGCTATATGATCATGGATGGGTGAATAAAAGAACCTCTTCATCCTCGTTGATTATTTCAGCGAGGGTATGTGACTGATGCTAGCCTTTGTTGTGACTTACCAGTCGAATATCAGAATAGACAGCCACTCTAACACAAAGCATTTAAGTTTGTATTATATAAATATGGGGCTACGGACAGCCGTGTAGCCTGGTAAGAGAAGAGAGACTGTTATGTGGCCTGCTAAGAGAAGAGAGTCTGTCATTTAAGTGTTGGCAAGAGAAAGAAAAAGAGAAAAGAGAGAGAGAGAGAAGGCCCTTGTGGCATACCTGCACCTGGACCCCATAAGGAAAGCAGAGGTCAATAACCTGGAAATACAGAGCATGGACAATGCTGTTTGGTCCAGATTTGTCTGAACCCCACTGTGCCCTAGGACTTCTCAATCATGTGAATAATTTTTCTTTATGTAGGATTGGGTTTCTGTTACTTGCTATGAAAGGATTCAGAATAATACTGATTTTTTTAACTTTTTTTTTAAATAAAGCATACATCCAGATGCAATTAAACATTATACATATGCAACTTGCTAGGTTTTCACAAAGTAAACACCTCTAGTAACTGGCAGCCAGATCAAGAAACAGACTACTTTTAGTATTCCCCCAAGCACTCTTGTGCCTCTTCCAGTCGATATACTTTCCAAGAGTAAGTATAATGCCATTTTTATTTTTTTCAACATTATATTATGAAAATTTTTAAACATACAGAAACTTTGAAAAACTTCTACAGTGGACATTTCAATAACCACCATATATATTCTATAATTAACATTTTACTATAGTTGCTTTATTGCATACCTAGCCATCTATTCATATTTCTTTCCATCTTTTAATCCATCTCACTTTTTCAATGCATTCAACGTAAGGTGCTGACATCATTATACTTGCGTGCAAGTACCTCATCACATATAGCCTTCAGTAGAATCTTTATCTTCTTTTTAGGAAAAACTTACGTAAAATGAAATGTATAGTCAATCCTAGTTAATCCTTGAACTCCCTCATAAGCAAACATGTTTATGTTTTGTTTTCATGGTATTTGGATGGGTGGTCTAAAATCAAGAAAACGTGAAGTCAGAGGGGTGATACGTCTGCTGTATTTTGGCTAGATCATCTAAGCACTTCATACCACTGTTTCATGTGATGATTATACTGTCTTTTTTCCTCTTTGAATAATCCAGGAAATTTATAAAAATTTATAAGAATACTTATATTATTACCCAATCATATTTAATTGTATTAGGTATAGACTAAATTGAGCTGAATCTTCCATTTTTAGGCAATAGTTCTCTCTAGAAAAGCTTTCTCCGGGTGACTGATGTCAAAGCTACAGTACAGACCCAACATATTCAGTGATCAGTCTTCATTCTATTAATGGTTCTACTTTCTGTTAATATCAGTTCACTCCAAGATGACCAGGAAAGCAATGGGTCTTTGAGAAATTAAAAATATAGTCTGCAGTACTTGGTATAATATTTAGAAGGAGTAGAAAAAACAAGTATTCCATACATTAAATCAGCCTTTGATCTATTGGGTTAATGATTAAGTTCAAACTGTTAGTGTATTTATTCTCACCTCAAATTTCTAATAGGTTAAATATATTTATAACAGAAATGTTCTGAAAACAGAATGTGTTGATAAATGCAGCGCTTTTTTGAACCAGAAAATAACCTATTTCACTTAGGTCATCAGTAAAAAGTGTATCAGATGTTAAATGCTAGAGCCTATATTTACATCTCATGCTTTGTTGCTGTTTTTGGTAGAGACACCACTGAAGGGTAGGGATGCTGTGCTCTCTTTCTCTAATATACCTGACAGGATTCTTAAAGTATGGAACTGGGTACCACTCCTAATGGTACACTTCCATTGAGTGCACACAATGGACTCTATTGTACTATAGAATCCATGTTCTCTGTGGGCCACTTTGCATTTCCATCCTCTTCTCTGATTTTCATTGCACCTTCTGCCTCCAGCCAGGGAGGTTTCTTGAGTCTCCAGCTTTCACCATCTTTAGGCCCCATGATGCTTGTTTGTTATATACTACACAATATAATTATTTATCTGTGCTTGCATTCTTGTTTTGACTATATGCAGTCTTTAATAGTACTTAACTCTTCTTAATAGGATTGCATTTACTACTTAGGGACTAAAGTGAGATTTCACCAACATACTTCAGCATAAAGAAATATAATTTTCAAGAGAGGGTTGAACTATAATATCTATTCATAATGAAAATAGCCAAAATAATTCAAAGTTATGATAAAAGAGATTGATGATTGGCTCCAAAGCCAGCAAATTTTGATTATAATGCTTTTGAATTCATTCACTCATTTATTTACTCAGTCACTCATTTATCCAGTCAACAAACCTTATGAAGCACCTTCTATGTGTTCAGCACTGTTCAGAGTACTGAGGGACAGAAATGAAGATGAGACAAAAGTCTTTGTCCTCATGGAACCCATGTAGAAAGAGAAAACAACTAGTATAAAAGACCCAGGAATAGGATGAGCTCAGCATGTTTATGGAGCATAAAAAAAGCCAATGTCATGAGAATTTAATGAACAAATGGGAAAATGCAAGGAGATGAGGACAGTGACTGCATGTGGATTGCATGTTTAGGTAAGACCAAAATTCATATCTTGAAACTCTAATCCCCAGTATGATGGAATTTGGAGATGTGGTTTTTGCGAGGTAATTAGTACATGAGGGTAAAGCCCCCATGACTGGATTTCTGTCCTTAGGAAAAGATAGGAGGGGTGCCTGGGTGGAGGTCGTTAAGGGTCTGACTCTTGGTTTCTACTAAGGTCGTGATTTCAGGGTGAGATCAAGCCCTGTGTTGGGCTCTGCAATCAGTGTGGAGTCTGCCTAAGATTCTCTCCCTCTGCCCCTCTCCCCCAACAAGATCTCTCTCTCTCTCTCAAATAAGTAAGTAAATCTAAAAAAAACAAAAAACCCACTAAAACAAAACAAAACAAAACAAACAAACAAAAAAATACAAGAGGTAGGAAAGTATGCCTGTCTCTCTGTTCTGTGTCAAACAAGGACACAGCAAGAAGGTGGTTGTCTACAAGCCAGGAAGTGAGTTCTCACTGCAACCCCACCGTGCTGGCCCTCAGATCAGACTTCTAGCCTTCAGAAATGTGAGAAATAAATGTTTGTTGTTTAAGCCAACCAGTCTTGTATTTTGTTACAGCAGCCTAAGCAGACTAAGGCACAAAATAAGTATTTTGAATTGAATTTAAAGTACGATGAGAAGCCATTGGGCAATTTAATCAGGGGAGTAACAAATTGATCAATTGGTCTTAGCTATCCCCTCAACTTGACCAAACTTAGACAGGATTCTTCCTGTCTCTAGGTGCCTGACCTCTCTTTTCTTAGAGCTTTACTTTGAAAACTTGTGATTGTAATTTATTTCTCTCCCCTTTGAGATGTAAATCTTTTTAAAAGCCTCTTGTTAGTTTTACAGCCCAGGGATGCCTTTCTAACAGGTTGTTAATTTCAGGTGAATGTGTGTAGGGGCTGCTGGCTCCCACAGAATATAAGGTAGCCGTATAACTACAGGAATCATGGCCATTGAGGGAGAAGGAGGCGGTCAGTGAGGTTAGAGCCGCAGGGAAAGAAGGAGCAAAGTACAATCTGCAATGGGAGTATCAAGTAGGGGCCAGCCCAGGCAAAATGTTATAGGCTACCTTAAATATTTGCATTCATCCGAAAGCAAATGAAGCCATCAAAGCGTCTAGACAAAGAGACAGGTGGGTCTTGACAGGGTTCAATTTCTTTGGGGGGAAAATATGACACTCTATTGGTGGTGTGGAAATTAAATAGGGAGGGATAGAGTATATATGAGGGTTTAGTTAGCAGGCCAGGGTGGTAATTTAGATAAGGCAGTAGCTGGTCCGAAGGTAGTAGAGCTGAAAAGGAGTGAACATATTTCAACTATTTATGAAGCAAAGCAGACAACTTTGGGATAAATTAAATGGAGGAGATGAGAGAGAAAGAGTGAAGATTTCTGTCGGGCTTGCAACTGAAAAAGAATAGAGAAACAGATTCATTCACTGAGAAACAGAATATGCAACAACACCAGTGCTGGGCAGGAGGAGGGGCTGAGTTGGCAGACGTGTATATTAAGAATATAGAGAGAATGCACAGTCAAAAGGGAAGTCAGTACATCCTGAAGCTACAAGAAGAGTGAAGATTTCTGTCGGGCTTGCAACTGAAAAAGAATAGAGAAACAGATTCATTCACTGAGAAACAGAATATGCAACAACACCAGTGCTGGGCAGGAGGAGGGGCTGAGTTGGCAGACGTGTATATTAAGAATATAGAGAGAATGCACAGTCAAAAGGGAAGTCAGTACATCCTGAAGCTACAAGAAGAAAATCAGAGAGGCACGTGTAGGGGATGAAAAAGAATTTTCCCTCTACCCTTCTAGGTTTTTGGTTGAGACACCCATGAGTAAAAAACAGATAAACAAGAGAATGAATGACAAGCAGGAGTTTAATAACCTGTATACCTCCTGCATACATTGGAGATACCCAGGAAATCAGAGTAACTCCTTGAAATGGGCCAAGCTATCATCTTAAGTACCATCTCCAACTAAAGATAAAAGAAGATGATGGGGGGGATGGTCTTATGGATGTGTCAGTTCCCTAATCCAGCCACTAGAGTTCACTGGCGGACGCCAATGCCGGAGCGCGGGCCCAGCCAATGGAAATGGAAATGGCTTTTAGCGTGGCTCACCCAGTGGAATACCCACAGCCTTACTATGTTTATTAAATTCTCTGCTTATTCTAGCAGTTAAGCAGCTTTTTATTCTGAGTCTAAAATGTAATATAGTGAAAGCTCATTAATTGGGATTTCAATAGCTTATATTTTTTCATAATTTTGAAGGAGGTTAACCAGTATTTCCTTTAGAATATCTCTAAAGAAAAAATCAGTAAGCAAATTAATAGCAAGCATAGGTGGTTGTTGGGAGAGGCTTTCTTAAAATGCTTCGCAGCTGGAACTTTTCATTCACCATCAAATAATTTATAATCTCCCACTTTCTTGCTAAGGCATCCTATTTTAATTGGAAATCATTCTTATATCTTCATTTAAATTTTTTTCCTAGGAAAACCTCCCAAAAAAATATTTGTTTGCCTGAGTCCAGTTACTTAATTTACAATAAATGCTAATTTTCTAACATTCAGTTATTTTTAAAAATCCAATTGTTTTTTTCCTCAAAGATCCCATTATAAAGATTTTTTATTTTATTTTTTTTTTTTACCATAATCAGCCTCTACTTGTATCTCGTTTAGTCCTATCACACCTTTCCCTGAATCTTTCTCTCTTCTAAGACTGTCCTGGAGAGAATTCTTTGTTTTGGGGTCTTTAACCTGTCCTCGTTTTCTTTATTTTTTTTATCTAATATGTTCTGCACTTTTAGATTGCTGACTTATTGCCATTATTCTTGGCTGATGCCTTGGTAGCATTTCATGAAACATTTTTGTATCACCATCCCTTGTCAAAAACAGTGACTCATTTTCTAAATCCTATCCTTTCTGCTAAGAAGATGGACAAAGGTAAAACTTTAAGCCTCCCTAATGTCTTAGTCTGATATTTACCAGTCTTAAGCAACCAGGTATATTAAGTCAGTTAAAAAGCAAATGCTTTCAGGGGCTCCTGGGTGGTTCAGTCGGTTAAATGACTGCCTTCGGTTCAGGTCATGATCCCAGGGTACTGGGATCAAGCCCCACGTTGGACTCCCTGTTCAGTGGGGAGCCTGCTTCTCCCTCTCCTGCTCCCTCTGCTTGTGTTCTCTCTCTGTCAAATAAATCAGTACAATCTTAAAATATATATATATATTTCCAAAACTTTTTGAACAATGCTATTGGGATTCTTGAAAACTTTGAGCCTCATGGTTTTGGTTGTGTAATCCTTGAAATCACCACCAAATTACTAGGGATATGATGGCCTGTTTTGCTGGGACATAGGTGCCTTTTGGAATTGCGGACAATATTTTACTGATCCAACAATTACTCCTCCCATCCTTTATTCCATTTACTTATCAGGTCTTCCCACTTGTGGCAGTTTTAAGAAATATAGCACTAAGGACAGTCAGACAGAAATGTGTTATTTTCTTTCAAATTCAGACCATTCTGTAGCTGCAGTATTGCAGTTTACAGATTTTATAAGCTGACAGAAAAATATTTAGCAGATTTTCAAAGTCATTTTCAAGCAAAAAGAAGTTTAGAAATGTAAAACCACCAGTGACTTTACAACCTCTTTAAGAGATCCATCATCTGTAAAATGTACATAATGCATTTCACAGAGTTGTTCTGAGTATGTCTACTGTTCTTGGAACAGGTGCATTGCTCTTGGTACTCTGGTTCTCTTCTCTTCCTGCCCCTTCACACAAACCTGTGCATGGGTACATACACATAGTTAGGAAATTGTATACACTTGCATTTACTTGGAGATGTTTGTTTAATGTAAATAGTGTTTCTTATTACATTATTTCATTTAAATTTGTGCTAATGGGGATTATAGCCTGCTTTCTTCCTGTTTTGTGGGAAAGAACATATATGCTTCTTTTGCTTTTTTTTCTCTTTTTTTGCTTATATATTCTTAATCTCAAAAGAGGTCCTCATCATTTAATCCAGCTTGAAAAATGTTTTTTTGTGTTTACATAACCACATTACCATGTGTAGGTGTGTGTGGCTATGTGAAAACAGAGGTCATTCTTCCATATACCCCCCAAAACCCCTAATTATGTTTCTTTAAGGCTCTGAAAACCCTTGTAAAATTGATAAGGACAGGAACTTTAGGCACTCTGGCTTATTTACTTTCTGATGAACTCATATTGATAATTTTTGTTTTAGAAATAGTCCATCATAGGTTTTTGATAAATATTTATAAGGAAAGAAGGAATATAAGGCTGAATGAAGAAAGAAAAACGTCCTACATCTAATAGAGCATATGCAACTTTTAAAAATAAGTCTTGTCAATTAGCAGTATCTTGTCGCTTAATGTCTCTTAATATTTGAGTTTTCCCAGACTGTTCTGTGCTCATATACATGTCGGTGCATGAACACGCACATGCACATACACACACCCCACTTCACTGTCTCACTGACCCACTGTTAACTGGAGAGGATAGCTCTTTATGATCGCTTTGATTGCATTAACATTGCTTGTTTACTTTTTGTATTGGTTATTACATGTCCTTCTTGCCATATTGTTGACACTTGTGCAGTCCGGGCAAAAACAGAGCAGATGAGTAGGCTGGACTTCAATTTTCTGGTGATTAACTTTCCTCTGTGCAATTTGAGTTGATACAGACTTAGTTCACTGGTCAGAGAATTGCAGGCTTTTAAAATGGTCACTTTTATTTAGCTTTTATCTCATCGATCTTTTACTTTTTGGTAATGCATGAATGTATTGTTATTATTGTTAATAATAGCATCAAGGTGTGAAGACTTATGGAAATCGGAGTGACCCAGAACACAAGTAGCTGGGATTGAAAGTCATGGTCTCATTTTCTCCCATGTATAGGATGATGTGCCTGAGGGGTCCTCTTCTCTGATAGACCTCTGAAAGCCTGCATGTCTAAACTGTTAGATGCATTCTCCATGTTATTCCTGGCACCTCTGGACCTTTGCTGTTGCTACACTACCCTTGGGTCAGCCCCACCACTCCTTGGGCCCATCTCTGGGCCCATCCTTGGGCTAGCAGTGTTCAACCTCTTTAGCCCCAACCACTATAGATTTCTTTTCTTTTCTTTTTTTTCTTTTCTTTTCTTTTCTTTTTTCTTTTCTTTTCTTTTCTTTTCTTTTCTTTTTTTTTTTTTTAAGATGTATTTATTTTAGACAGACAGAGAGAGAGCACAAGCAGGAGGGGCAGAGGGAAAGGGAGAGAGAATCCAAGCAGACTCCAGGAGCCTGGAGCCTGAGGCAGGGCTCCATCCCATAACCCTGAGATCACGACCCCAGCACCTGAGCTGAAACCAAGACTCCTGCACTTGACCAACTGCGCCACCCAGGCTCCCCAATAAATTTTTTACGCAGTAGTCCATCCTACTGCTATCTCATCACCTGCTCTTCTGTTTTCTTTTGTCATCTCTCCTTTGTTTTCTCCCTTTTCCTTGCTAAGGAGAGCTGTTTGGTGACTGCCTTATTTACTTTGGCTGCCAGACACCCAAGCTGCCATGTTGCAAATGATTTATCAAGATATTTTTCTTAAAAAAAAAGACACTTTTTATCCCTACAAGACAAATGCTGTGCCCAACTTTTAAAATATTAATTTTCATCTAAATGTTTAAAATAATATTTAGCCCTAAAATGAAACACAAATTTATATTAAAGTTCACTGTGAGGGCAGGATCCCTCCCCACCCCCCACCAAAAGGTCAGCCTCTCCTCCCCCATCATCAGTTATTGAGTCAACTCCTCAGAAACTATACACAGAGAAATACTTCTCCTTCTATCTCTCCATTTACTTAGGCCTTCTCATATAACTCGAAGTCAGGATAATATTAAAATATGCTTAGACACTGACCACTCAGAATGGAACCCACAATAGGAATGGATTCTGCTCGCAGATCACCTTTGGGCAAGCTGGACTGGTGTGTGATGACTTAACATGTCTTCTTTCAGTCAGCTTTTCAAGCTTTCTTATTTATTCCACCATCTTTTTAAATTAAAATAATCCATAAATACTTCCCATTGCCTTTGTCAGTGAGATGATTCCCTTTTACATTTTCCTACCTGGTGTGTGTGTGTGTGTGTGTGTGTGTGTATCCTATTGTTAAAGAAAACCAGAGCTGGACAGTAGTTAAAGTAGGGAAAGCAGATTGAATTCAGGACTATTGCAGCAGGGAAAAAGAGACCTTAGTATAGAACTGGTATTTCAATTTGCACTTTTCTAAGTTTGAGTGATTTAGCATATTTTACATATGATTAAAAACATGCATATTTCCATTTTTGTATGCTATCTCTTCTTGTCCTTCATATATAAATAATATGTGAGCGATCACTATTATAAAAGTAAAATATTACAGATAAAGCATATTTCCCGTCAGATCACCAACCACAATGCTGTGTTTTTTACTGCATATCTTTTAATACAAATATAAACACACACACACACAATACTATGGTTTGTGTATGGTTTTTGTTTTTCATAAATACCATTATTCTTTATGAATTGTCCTTCAACCTGCCTTTTGTTTGTGGCAATATCTTGAAGTTTTACTGATGTAAGCACGTGCAGATCTACCTCTTGTTTTTAACTGTTGCATATTATTCCATTGTATAAATATACACGCTGGCTAGCATTTTCCCTAATGATGGTAATTTGGGTTGTTTAAAATTAATATCCATATATATGCTTCATTGAGCATATAAGTGAGTGTTTCTCTGGAGTAGAAAAAAATTGAAAGAAATTGTTGCATCATAAAGTATGCATATTAAAAATGTTTAAACATTGCCAGACTGCCCTTCAAAGTGACTGCATAAATTTACACAGCAACCCGCAGTGAATGATTGTATCCATTTCTCTACATACTTATATATAGTTAATATTCTCAAGCTTTATGATTTTTGCCAACATGATAGGTTAGGGAGATTATTTTATAGATATTTTATTTGCACGTTTGTGTTGTCTAGTTAGGTTGAGCAGCTTTTCATATGTTTGTTTTCTTTCTTTTTTTTTTAAAGATTTTATTAATTTATTTGAAAGAGAAAGACTGAGACTGAGAGAGAGCGAGAGAGAGAGAGCATGAGTAGGGGGAGGGGGAGAAGCAGACTCCCCTGATGAGCAGAGAGCCAGACATGGGGCTCAATCCCAGGACCCCAGGATCATGACCTGAGTTGAAGGCAGTTGCTTAACCAACTGAGCTACCCAGGCGCCCCCTAAGTTTGTTTTCTTTATAGGCAAATTTACTTGTTATTTTTCAGGAGGTTTTCTATTTGTTGCTTATTTATTTGTTTTAATTTATCTATGAATAAATAAATTCTGGATTCAAGTTTATTGTCTTCTAAGTCTATAGCTAATGTTTGTTTACAGTGTTGGGGCACCTGGGGGGCTCAGTCAGTTAAATGTCTGCCTTTGGCTCAGGTCATGATCCCAGAGTCCTAGGATCCAGGCTTGGTTGGGCTCCCTGCTCAGCTCAGCGGGGAGTCTGCTTCTCCATCTCCCCCTGCCCCTCCCCCACTCGTGGTCTCTTTCTCTCAAATAAATAAAGTCTTTTTTAAAAAAATATTTGTTTACAGTGCTTTTTTATATATATTGGACTTGTATTAAATTCTGAGGTAGCTAAATTTATTATTCTTAGATTTTGCTTTTTCAGTCTTATTTTTAAAAAAAATTATCTTACCTCATGTCTTACAGATATTATTTTATATTTGCCTCTAATACTTATAGTGTTGTTCTTTAGAACCTGAATATATCTGGCAAAACTGTCTCAACATAATTTTTTTAATAGTCTGTTTTTTCTCAAATGAAGAGTAACACTTCTAAATAATAAATTTCTATGTCTGAATATATGTTTATGTGATCTGTCGCCCTAGTATACATAAATATCATTGTAGTTCTATTATTGAAATTTCATAATACATTTTGTTTTGTGATTCTTTCAAATACTATTTTTATATGCATTTTCTTATACGAATTTTAGCTTCCCTTTGTTAGCGTCCATAAATGAAAAATTGTGAATAGACATACATTGAATGCAGAGATTAATTACTTATAATATTAAGGGGGATAATGACTTATAATATTACTTATAAAATTAAGTATAATTATTTATAATATTAAGTACCCACATTCATGAACATCTATATTTCTGCATCTATTTGAGTCCTATACATCCTTTATTTGTTTTATTTCTTTGTGGATTTTTTTTCCATTGCAGTGTTGCACATTTATTCTTTACTTATAATCAATGTCTATACATTTTTGTGGCTACTGTGAGTGGGATATTTTAAATTATAGTTTCTATTGATGATATTTGGCGAGGAGGAAGCTTTACAGGTCTGATGTTCTTGAATTCAGCAATATTCTCACGCTTTTGCTAAATGATTCTTTTCTTTGGGTAGATGATAATCTATTCTTTACATCATTACTTCCTTTTTTAACACCATTTGTTTCTGCATTATGTTTTGCTAAATAATGAAGGGATCATATTGATTTTAGTTAAAGTTGTTATTCTTAAGAAAGTTATATAATAAGGAATATTATATTTTAAGGAAATTATATCTGCCACATAATATTTTTAATTATTGTCATCTTTCCTTTTTCTATTTTCTTTTTTATTGATTGACAAAAGCATCTTATTTAGTGACCTGTTCAGAATTGCTATCCTTGCCTTCCAGGGAGAGACCAATCTAATGTCTTAGAAGCAGAGATATATTAAAACTGGAAGTAAGAAAAAAAAATATCTTGGTGAAAGGTTTAAGAAAAAAAAATCTTAGTACACAATTTTTAATAAACATTGACATTGCTTTCATGGGGTTTTATTTTTTTCTTATACTTTAACATATTAAGATTATTACATAATTTGTATACCACTNTATCTTAGTACACAATTTTTAATAAACATTGACGTTGCTTTCATGGGGTTTTATTTTTTTCTTATACTTTAACATATTAAGATTATTACATAATTTGTATACCACTAAATGAAACCAAATAATGGTGAGTTGATACAACCAAAATGTTACAGCCAAATAAAAAAGAATTCTTTTTGGCTGTGAATAGGGTTATTGTGATGCTCTGTCTTAACAGAACAGGTGAATTTGATAAAAATCTCTTTCCTTAGTAACTGAAAGATGGTTTTTACCTTAGGAGTGCCATACCTTATATTCAAAATATTGTAGATGTTGTTACAGTTTCTCTTAGCATTGTTATTAAGGAGAAATCATAAGCCGAAATTTTTTGTCATTTTTTTCTCTTGTTGATTTCTTTTCTAAATAAAATGTTATTTTAGGATATGGCTGTATAGTTTCCTAAATCACTAATTCAAATATTCTCCTGTGATGACTACTTTATTGTTTTGTTTATTCATTACTTAACAATTCATAATGTATTTAAGTGACTGTTCTTCCCAGCTAACCTCTTAATGGTTTTTACTTTTCTGTTGCAATTCTAGAATCACCAATTTTTTTTTTAAAGGGCTCTGGTTCATATATATATATATATATATTTGTTTGTGTATAGGGAAGCCTTTGATTTCTGGTATATAGTACTAAAATGGATTTCCTATTAAGGACTAACTTTCAATTCCTAAAATAAATTTCATATGTCAGG
>NC_048218.1:173972783-173984660 GCF_002007445.2 Ailuropoda melanoleuca
CTATTATTTTTTTGGTGCTTCACAATTTCATTTTATTTCACCCTTTAAAAAAAGTTTCTAAGTTTCCCTTCACTTTCTATTCTCTGGAACAACTGTGGTGTTGCAATAATCTGGTTTTGGTGGAATAACAGAATTTCCTTCTGAATCTACTTGGGTCTGATTTTTTTTTTAAAGATTTTATTTTTATTTATTTATTTTTTTAAAGATTATTTATTTATTTATTTCACAGAGACAGCCAGCAAGAGAGGGAACACAAGCAGGGGGAATGGGAGAGGAAGAAGCAGGCTCATAGCGGAACAGCCTGATGTGGGGCTCGATCCCATAATGCGGGGATCACGCCCTGAGCCGAAGGCAGACGCTCAACCACTGTGCCACCCAGGCGCCCCTGATGTTTTATATAAATAGTTCTTTAATGAAGTCTTCTTCAGCGGAAATTGGTTTGAATTATCTCTAATGAAGTAGATTTTGACAAATAGTGTATCTTTATTTTTAAATTATCCATTTAATCTAGAATTTTCAATTTCATTGCAAAGAGGTCTGCAAACTAGTGTCATATTTTAATTCTTGGCGTGTTTTAAAGATTATATCACCCTGTATATTTTTGCCCTCTCACTTTTTTTATTGATTAGGTTAGCTATATGGTTTGCTATGTTGTCAGTTGTTTCTAAAAATAAACAAGATTTGAGTTATTTTTTACAATTTTTAAAGTATAGGTAGCCTTTCCTGTCTTATGAATTTCTACTTTCTTCGAGAAAAATAAAATTTCTAGAAAAAAAAGCAAAAACCTTTATGCCCAACAAAAGTCAAGGATACTACATCATTTAGGATGAAATAGTCGTAAGCATTTACTCTTCTTTCTTCACATCCTGTGGTTTGGGGGATTTGCTGCCTCTGAATGGACATAATAGATGAAAGTGAATTAATTTACTGCCACTGACAATGAACATTTACATATCGGCGATTTCATATAGTTCAACCTCTGGATGATAAAAATCACTTTTGAACATGTGCTCTTGCTGCCTCAAAAATCAGTTTTCACACGTTGTAGAAGGGGTTGCTCCATTTGGTTTGTTGTTAGATATTTTTGTTCTGTGAGTAAGAGGAGAAAGAAAGACAAAAGAGGAGGGTCAGAGTGTTTTACTTAGATTTTTTCCCCCCTGAAGAACTGTTTTTTAATGTGGAAACTGTGTACATCCAGAAAAAATTTATGATCATATTTTGAAGATTATTTTCTCAATCCAGATCCATATGCCTTCATGTAAAATCCTCCAATATTAAAGACAGTATCTGTTCTTTCATATTAGATTTTTTAAATGATATTTGGTTTTTATAGTGATTTATTAGCAAGCTGAGAGAAGCTATATCTAATCTATGTCTGCTCTCCTGACAAAACTGAAATTGGTGTCATCTGTAAGAAAAAGAGAAGCCTGGCACTATAGTCGTTTTAGCAATTGCATATCTAGACCTGGCTGGTGTTTACAGAAAAAAAAATTATATTGAATTTTATAGAAAAAGAAAAATTTCCCACAAATATCTCTGGGCCTGGCATGATAAATTTGGCTGCCTGCATTGTTCAAAAAAATCTAAGAAGGCCTCTATCTTCCTTTGCTAATAACAGTACATTAATACACTTTGTGCAGTTGCAACCAGGAATTTAGAAGCCAACTCCCTTCTTTTGGGGGCATGATCCATATTGATGTCATTTGAGATTTTCAGAAAGTTGTTTTGACAATGATCTTAGCACAAAATATTATTTTTATTTGTAATACATTCATCATTGTTTTAGGAGAAAGGTAGCCATTTGTAGATGATCGGTAATACGGCATTTACTTCTTCTTATACCACCTCGAGTTGCTGAATTCTTATAGTATTAGTACATATTGATACACAGTTTAATGGCACATAAATTTATTTAAGTGCATTAAATTCAAAGTAACAAATATCCATCCTTCAAATATAAAATTGGTGGGGAACATATTAAAAAGTCTATGAAATACAGAAACATGAATCTAGGAAATTTTATTTTACCCTAAACTAGTATCAATATAGAAGTATGCTTTATAGTATATCTATATAATTATATTCTGCTGCTATTTCATATTTGGCCAGTATTCAGGTAATGAAGATATTTTTGCTTTTTATGCCTCCACAGACCCATTTTGTAAGGGGAATTGACTCTTTCAAATGAAGGGTTCTTTTAAAATGAAATAGCAGAAAAATATAGAAATTCGGAACACAAGAAGCACACTCATAAAGTCCCATTTTATTCAGAAAGCTCTACATTTTATTTCCAAAGTCTCTCTCTTTCCTCTAAATAAAAGGAGGTAATTTACAATACTCAATTTAATGTAGTGTTCTAAAGGGCCTAGTGTCACAGACAATACTCTACCTCATAAACAAACGTGCACGGTAATTGTCCTTGGAAGTTGGAAGTGAAATGCATCATAACAAAGAAAAATTCATTATCTTTTCCACAGGCTTGATAATGTTAATGTGTCTCAATTGTGTTTAAACCATAAATAAAGTACAATTCTGCCGGGTTAACTTCCTTATGTTTGACTAAATGATACAGGAAGAAAGCAGCTTGAATTTGATTAAGCAATTTGCCTGGATTACACAAGATAATGTAACTGTGATGTAACTTGATGATATATATTTCTAAATTTTTCAACTAAAACTTTGTATTGACATGATAGCAAAACTAGTCTTAGTATGAAAGAAAAGTAGAATGAGCAAAGTGAAAACAAAAATAAAAAAAGAAGGAAAAAAAAAGAATAATACCAGATATAGTATAATATATTTTCCAGGTATCACAACCATTTTCCCTTTCCAACTTTTTAAGGATGCGCAGTAGTCCAATCTTTTTTTAAACAGCCCAAATGGCTTCTCACATTATGTAATATATCCTTCTCTTATTTGGTTGTCTCAGATAATTTTCCATGTTTTCCAGTTTTCAAATTTAATAAGTCCACTCTATCAGTGAAACAAAATAACTGAAGATAATAGTATGAACACTACATATGAAAGAAAGTTATTAGAGGTTAATGCACTGAGGCATGGAAAATGGATAATTCCTCACTTTCTTGAAAAAACAAAGTCTTTGCCAATAAACTTCAAATGTGAATGGTGTTTGAGAAAGTTGGTCATTAAGGTTTTCCGTAGTCAGTATGTGAAATCCCTTCTATATACAGAAACTTCAGTGACAGTGCAGGAAATGGTAAAAATAACTATCAATGCAACATGTTAATCAGTATCATCAACTGTGCTTCAAATCATTGGCTTAAGGATATATTGAAACATCATTTGCTGAGAAGGTTTCATTGAGTTCTCATTTCTACACAATAATTTGGTACAGAGTTACTGAGTTCATCCTAGTCCACTGCCTTCATTCCTTCTTTTTCTTTGAGTGTGTTTTCTCCTCTAGTGGAGAGTAGAGACCCCAAGATAGGTCACAGGGATTATTATTTTAGAAGGAAATGTTTGTCAAATAATGGCATTTGCATTGGTTTTATAAATGTAGTAATAATTCAAATGTGGAGGACAATTTCTCTTTTAAATTTATATTGATATTTTAAAAACATGTTTTATTCTGGGGCACCGGGTGGCCCAGTCGGTTTAGCATCTCAGCTCAGGTCTCAATCTCATAGCTGTGAGTTCAAGGGCTCCACACTGGGCATGGAGCCTACTTAGAAAAGTAAAATATAAATAAATAAATAAATAAATAAATACGTCTTATTCTGAAGCCACTAGGTGCTATTTTTTATTAAAAAATGTTGTTTTAATTTTTTGTGTCAGATAGTAATGTGCAACAGACATTATTGCTCACTGAATAAGATGACCAGCTCCTTCTGAAAGGGGTTCATTAGGTAAGTTAACATTCCAGGTAATCCATAGAATGAGCTTTGCAAGTATCCCTCTGCAAACCAATTATACCTTTCCTGTTAAAAATGTGTGACTATGGAATATGATGACTTAGTTGATTTTATTATAAATTGTATTCAACATTCTGTTGGCTTCAGACAAACTAGGTGATTTTAATTTCTGTTTTATCCCTCTCTATACTAATGTGAAAATAATGGTATTTCATATGGGTATTGTGAGGTTTAGTTAAAATTTATGGAGAGTTTTATATCCAAGTCTATAAAGTTATACATGGGAGTCCTGTTTGTTTATATCCTTGATATGTTGTCCAAATAGGTAAGGAGAATCAGGACATGATATTTCACACAGGAAACTGGTTTTAGAAAAAATAATTTTTAACAAATTAGGGGTCTTGGAGGTGAGTCCTTATGATCTTATGAATTGAGCCATGGAACCTCCCTGGGAAAGTTTTGAAACCCACCTGGAACCGCAGGCTTTCTTTTGTAAAGATGATAAAATAGCATTGGCAGTTTCTATAAATCACAAATGCAGCAGTGTTTGTAAATTAAATATTTTAAATTTATTAAGATATTGAAATACTAGTGGGCTCCCAGAATTGGGGAATATATAGGAGTCCAACCCAAGAGAGGATGGTGTGATGGCTCGGCAGCAATGCACGCATATACTGTCAGACCAATGTGGTCTATGAACAATAATCTGATTTACAAGAAAATGAGAAGGGTTAAGAGTGTAAGCTGGTGTCAGAACCACAGACATTGCCTAGATTCTTGCAACTCAAAGAGCAGTCCACAAATCAGCAGCATCAGCAATAATTGGGAGCTTGTTAGAATTTCAGACTCTTATGCCCCATCCCAGATAAGCTGAATCAGAATCTGCATTTTAACAAAATGCCAAAGTGATTCATGTATTCCTTCAAATTTTAGAAGTATTAGCCTTGGCATTGTGAGGTAGCCTAGGAATGCCTGGTCTTGATCTAACCCCTTGAAATTAATAATACATATAAGAGGACTGGGCCAATAAGACTTGGTAATATTTTAGAATTTTATTGTCCCTTCTCCTATCCTTAGATCTTCCTACTGTCAAATCTCCTCAAACACTGACCCTTTACTGGCCCAAGATCTAGTAACCAGTGTATCTAGATAACTAAGTCACTTTCAAGATTTAGGTTCCTTATTAAGACAGGGATCTCAAATAAGACATATCTGGCCCTACTGCCTTTTTTTTTTTTTTTCTTTTTTAGTTCTCATGCAAGGAGACTAACCATCTTAGTTGTTGCCTTACAACTAGTCACAAAGGCATTTAAGAATCTCAGAGAGGGCACTGGAGGGAGATACCTGCCAGATCAGGGCTTATTTTTATGACATAAGAAACTTATAAGATACAGATCCTAAGGCCCCAGACACCCAAAGTGTGATTCTCCAGGAATCTGCATTTTGTAAAAAAGATTTTATTTATTTTCAAGAGAGAAAGAGAATGTGTGCACATGAGCAGGGGAAGGGGCCGAGGGAGAGGCAGAGAGAGAATCTCCAAGCTGACTCCCCACTGAGCACAGAGCCCAACATGGAGCTCAATCTCACAACCCTGAGATCATGACCTGAGCCCAAACCAAGAGTCAGACACTAAACTGACTGAGCCACCCAAGTACCCCTCCAGGAATCTGCATGTTAACAATGAACTGTACTTTGTTCTTTTATAGATATCTCCACTGTATCCATCTTTACTCAAATCTGTAATTGACTGTGAAATTCACCTCACTGTGGGCATGCATTAGGGACTACTGTTTAGGACAGTGTTTTGTTTTTTGTTTTTGTTTTTGTTTTTTGATGTCCATGGACCACCTGCATTAGAAATACCTGGCATACTTGTCAAAATTTCACATTCCTTGGCCATACCCAACAAACTAGAATCACTGGATAGACTCAGCATTGTTTCTGATTCTCCAGTAATGTCTGACATACAACTCAGTCTGGAAACCAGTTCTCTAGGGCCTTAGTTTTTAACCCTAGGTGTGTATTCGAATCACCTGAAGACATTTTCGAATATGCCCCTACTTGGGTCCCAGACCCAGTGCTTCTGATTTAATTGGTGACAGGGGGAGGGATAGGTAGCCATCAGAATGGAATGTCCTACAGTGATTCTGACCTGTGTTCTAATATAGCCTGCAAAATAAGTCTTTCATGAAAAATGTTAAGGTCAACATTGGTTTTTTGCCATTGAAGGGGTTCAGGACAAGCCTCCCAAAAATGTGCCATTTTGGCATGGGGATTACTTTGAGCTGAAATCAATCAAGGCCTAAAAGTCTTAGGAAGAGCTTTTACCTCCCCCTTAACTGCCTAAAAGAATTTAGATAGAGGGTCTGTTCCAGGAAAAGAGCTATCGCCAGAGATAACTACAAAGAATATGGGTCATGTGTGGTAAGCTGGGGGACCTGGATATCAAATTCCTGGATATCAAATTCCTCTGTATCCCAGTATCTCTGTATGGTGTAACAAACATTTGTTTACCAAACATTGGTTCTTCCCATCTTCCTGTGAATTGTCGTCCTCCCTTTTGAAGTCTCTGACCCCTACCCCCTTCTTTTTAGCTCAGGATGGCATATAAATCTCAATTGCCTGACTGCCTATGGGTCTCATAGTCTTATGGGGCTCCCATACATGCATAATTAAATTGGTTTTTCCTGTTAATCTGTCTCATACTAATTTAATTAACAGACCAGCCAAAAGAACCAAGAAGGTTAGAAAAAAAAATTTTTTTCCTCTACACCATCCTGAGTAAGGGCACTTTCTATACCTGAAATCCTTTTCTGATATTCACCTAATACCTCCCTCTCTGACTCCCAAAAGCTAAATAGAGTCTATCATTGTAATTCCAGACTAGTGAAAAAATGTCCATATTCAAATCAGAAAGAGAAAAATTCCCAGATATATTCACACATATCTTGCTTTTGGATTCATTATCCTTAGCCACTGTTCCTTGTCTTCACAGGATTCTTACTGTATTTCATTTTGGGGAAATGGAGCATATTCCAAGCGGAGGAAATGGTGCAGTAAGTGTAGTCTTCAGCAAAATGTCATAAGTGACTTCTTTTAATTCATGAAGCAGGTCATGAATAATAGTAGGAAGATGTGAGAATCTGATTTTATTTCTCTCTAGGTCATTTTAGCAATCATGTCATGTAGCTTCTTTGTCAAAAGAAAACAGGCAGAATTACCATTATAACTAGAGCAGGTGCACTTTGATGGATAACTATCATATCAAAAAAACAGTGTCTAAATCACAAAGATTATAAATAAAGTAAGGGCTATAATGGAGGTTGACATAAAAAGGAACTCCGTAGTTTATCCTTTTGTTGTAAATTTATTGTAAATTTTTAAAGTTATATTGTTGGTCTGCAAAGAAAGATGTTCATTTACTTAGCCCCAATAATTTCACATAATGTGTTAAACAAAAGAGTAACTAGAAATACTCTGGCATTCATTTATTTCTTTACATGTGAGAAGACAAACGCCATCAGAGATTCCATGACCTTCTTTACACTGTAGTTAGAGGAAAGTTCAGAACAGGAATTTCAAGTGTCCTGACTTTTAGCCAGTGTTCTTCCCTTCTCTACACCCCACTTAGTCTTTGAAAGGATAAATGGACTTAAGTATAAGAATTTGAACATTTAGATTCATACCATGAAATCAGGTTTTTTAAAGGTCTGATTGATTTCTCAGGTGAAAAAGATCACTAATGCATGAGCATTTAAATATCTAAATTGGATGTAATAATACTTTTTATGGAAGATTTAAAACGGCCTATGCTTTTAATGTTAATAGTTTTCAAATATCTAATAGGCAAGCCAATTAATGCAGAATGAGTACTTAGCACCATCATTTAAATAATGTACAACTTGGATGTGCTTATTATCAGTTTTACCCTCTTCTCTCTCTCTCTTTTTTTTTTTTTTTGAGATTTATTTATTTATTTATTTGAGAGAGAGAGAGGCAGGGGAAGGGGCGAGAGGGGCAGCTGAGCTCAGGGCTCAATCTCACACGGAGAACCAAGAACTGAGAGCCAGGCACTTAACCTACTGAGCCACCCAGGTGCCCCTCCGTCTTCATTCTCAACTAAGAGGTTTGCATCTGGTAATTTTTCCTAGTCACATGTTGCTTTTTTTTTTTAAGATTTTTTAAATTAATTAATTAATTAATTTGACAGAGATAGAGACAGCCAGTGAGAGAGGGAACACAAGCAGGGGGAGTAGGAGAGGAAGAAGCAGGCTCATAGCAGAGGAGCCTGATGTGCGGCTCTATCCCATAACGCCTGGATCACACCCTGAGCCTAAGGCAGAGGCTTAACTGCTGTGCCACCTAGGCTCCCCACATGTTGCTTTGGTAATGCAGTGTTTAAATAGAGCAGCAGGATTTGAAGCCAATTTCATCTCAAAAAGTAAAATCTATTGTCAAAAGAAAATTCAAGTTTGGTAGAAGGCAAACAGAAGCTTGGCAAATTACCTAAACTCTTCTCATTTACTAATTTGTAAAATAGGACTTACAATAACTATCTCATTGGGTGTGTTGTTGGGGTTTTATTAAAAGCTCAAAAAGAGAATGTGGCACATAAGAGGCTAGATTCTTATGACATAGTAGATTTCTCTTCCTCTCATTTCCTTTTCAAAAGATAATTTGGATAAAGAGTCAATGTTTACATTTTAAAGTTCCATTCAAATTATCAAGGGCAAATTTTGTAGGTAATTGCTTTTGAGATTTTTTTTGAAGAAAAAGAAACATAGCATCTTGACTAGTGTGGTAGAGTAAGATTAAAAAATTATTGATGCAAATAATTATATTACAGTAAGGTTTTTTTTATTCCAAATGAAATGTTATCGATAATCACTTAATCCTGACATTCTACATTTAAATAAGTAAATCCTTGTTTGAAATAAAAGCTGTCTAATGAAAGGTAAAGTGCTTTCTCATGGAAGTTGGACATTTGTGACCACCTGGATAAGAAAATTGATACTCTGATTTAGAATACTAGTTGTGAAAGGATGTCCGTGCATACTGAAAAATATATTTAGTCTATAGCCAATTAATCATCCAGCGAAAAGATATAAAAATAATGACCTCACTGCTCTCAGTAGACTAATTATTCTACCTTGGCGCACTTGCAGATTTAACCTTTCCTCCCATTATTTGTGACAAGCACATTTAGCTAGTGAGTAAACCTACCCACCTGCCCAGCCCCTGAAATGCCACATAGCTGTTTTGCTCTATATGCTTTATTTTATTGCTGTAATTTTAGGTTGTGATTTTAAAACAAAACAAACTTAATTTTTTTTCATTTGGGGGGCACCTGGGTGGCCCAGTTGGTTAAATGTCTGCCTTCAGCTCAGGTCATGACCCCAGGGTCCTGGGATCAAGCCCCGTGTCGGGCTCCTTCTCTGCCTGCCGTTCTCTCTCTCTCTCTCTCTGACAAATAAATAAATAAAATATTTTTAAAAAAATTCTTTATTTTTAAAAAAGTATACTCAAAAGAAATATACCTGACATTGACATTAGGAGTAAAATTAAAACCAAGATTGCTAAGAAACTGTTAGCCAGTCAATAATGCCTAATGGCAAATATTCACTAATGTAGAGATTTACAAAGATATCCCTTGTTTATATGTATTTTTGGGGTAGGCAGCTCTCTCCATGCTTTGGATCCTCCATGGGGTAGTAGGAGACCTCGTCTCTCCCTACTCAGAGGTCTTAAGGAGAGTGTCCCTGGGCAGAAAAATCCCTTTCAGTCATCATCCAACATGTCTAAACAAGCAGGGCAAGCAAATGTAGGCAGATGGGTGGGAGCAAAGGAAAGAGCCAGCCAGAGTCTTAGTAACAACCTCCCTACCCCCTGGGCCCCAACCCAGGAGCCATTGAGAGATTCTGCCTGGATGGAAAGGAGGCCACAGCCCCCAAGGACGTCAGCAAGTGGACAGCGGATGATGTCTGCAGCTTTTTTGGGGCCTGTTTGGTTGTGGATAATATGCATTTGTATGTGGGTGGGGGCACATGCCCCAGGGCAGATCTGGGATACCTGCCCAAGATGGTTCTGATCTCTCCCTGGAAAGGAGGGGGGGATGGGGTGGCACCATTTCTCAGTTCCTATGTGCACCTGAAATTTCCCCTCCTTAAAAATTATGCAGGGAGATGGAGGGGCAGTTTGTATGCCTCCCACCCCCCACACCCCTTTTGCCTTCAAGACTGGCATCTACTCAACACAAAGCTTTTTCTTTCATTTGAAAATTTTTCCTGCAAGCTGTACAATCAGCACTTCTTGGCTCTGCTCTCTCTGGAAAGCCTTGAGCCACCCAAGGATACTCAGCCCTCGCTGGACTGAAGGGATCCAGCAGAGTGAGCAGGCACTATTTCTTTAGGCCCTAACCCCTTCCCTGGACAAGGTCTTCAGAGAACAGGGGATCCATGGGGAGATCTTGCCCCCAGGAAGGAATGAAGGAATGGTTCCTGACCACCAGGAGGCTGAAGCTAGGGCCTGTAGTCAAGATCTGGGCCCAGGTGAGTGTCAGCTGGAGGCGGTGGTCTTCAGACAATGGAAGGGGCAGCACTGAGCTGTGGCTTTGGGCCAGCAATTGGGCAGAACCCCACCCAGGCCCATCTCTCCACAGGTGGCCAAGTGCCTGAGTCACATCTTCCACAGTGGTCAGCTTCCCAGTGGCTTTGTCACTGAAGCCACCAATGCCACAGGCACCAGAGAGGAGCTAACCTTGGGGGAGCAGTCCCCATCCCCAGCAATGGCCACTTCCTTTTATGGCGGGGTGGCACTCCCTACTGGCTGAGCCTCCCCCAAGCAAGAGAATGGGACCATGGCTCTGCTTCCAGGTGCAACAGACCACTCCCAGTCTCTGCTAAGCTGGTGGGTGGGCAGCTCAGATTCTGAACCCCTTCAGTGCTGGCCATGCAGATGCAAATTCCCTCCTCTCCTTTTGGTTTTGGATGCAAAAATAATATTTTAAAAATAAAACATGTAACTTAAGAGGAAAGAGAGGAGTTTCCAAAGATTTTCTGGGGTTCACTTTAGGAGGTTGGTGCAGATGGCCCTGGGGACCCAAACTTGGGCCCAGGGGCTCTGCACCCTGAGCAGAAAACCAAAAACAAAGGAGGCAAAGAGACAGGAGGAGGCACCAGGATGTCTTTGGCCATGCCCACTGTCTCCCTCTGGAAGGGGGCTGCTCTTTTCCAGGTTTTCAGTGTCCTGACATTAGGCAAGGGTCAGGGTAGAGCACTGCTGTGGGTCAGCTTCCCTCACAAGGCTGATGTATTTAACCCACCACTATGGAAGTCTCCATATAGTTTCCACCCCGAGGCAGTTGTTCCAAGGATCAGCAAAGTTCTTTCTACTTTCTGGTCTTTTATGCTGTAAAAATAAAGCTCTGTCCACCAACCTATTGCCTTTCCTCTACTTCGTGGGTGTTGACTCAGGGCCCTGGGCTCAGAGCAGGCCAGGAAGCTGCATGCCTGGCTGACTGCACAGCAGCCCCTGCAGGCCCCCAGGCAGGCAGTGTTCAGTCCTCTGAGAGAAGCAGATCCCCTTCCTTCTCTTTGGGCCCTTGGGCAAGCCACGGTAGCTCTCCAGGGGTCCAACCCACCTTTGCCTCTGGGCCTCCATCCTCTGAGTAGCTGACTTCCTCCTCCCCCCACCCCTGCTGAGCTCTCAGAGACCCAGCTGTCCCTCTTTCTGGAAGTCCCTGGGCATTGTCCTCCTTGCCAATTTCCAGGTCAGAGTTCCTTGAATTCCTTCCTGTCCTCCACCTTCTGCAGTTTTATTTCTGGGAAGTTCAAGTCTTCTAGCCACTATTTGTCATTGATCTCCAGGTGGATCTCTTGGTCCTTTGACTTCCACCCCTGTCTGTAGTACTTGATGAGTGGGGTCCTCAGGTGGACGGTGAACTGGCAGATGTAGCAGCAGGCTTGCTGGCAGGTGACACAGGTGTCCAGGATGAGCAGCTTCATCA
>NC_048218.1:173984760-173996600 GCF_002007445.2 Ailuropoda melanoleuca
TTGGACCACATCTTAATCCAGTCATCTGTTGAAGGGCATCTTGGCTCCTTCCACAATTTAGCTATTGTGGACCATGCTGCTTTTGCTAGTTTTGTCTTTTGCTGTTTTATTCTCATAATCCTGGAAGTCTCTGTGATATTATTGCTGATTCTGTTCTGTAACAACAAACGGTATGGTGATTCACCTTCTTTTATGAAAATTATTTATTTTATGCTATTTCCACCATTGTTCTATGATTGTACAAATCTTAGAAAATATAGGAATAACAGAAAAATAAAAATTCATAGTCATCTATCCAAAGAAAATGACAGTAAATCTTTTGATGCATTTCATTCTTTTTTCATTTTTTTTCCTTTTCCTCACTTTTTTTACTCTACAATTTTCTTTCCTTTTAGTAATATAATTCACACACACATACCCTTACTTTTTAAAATTGCAGTGTTGTTTATTTTGAACATAATTTTAAACATGAAATTAATATTGTGGGATGATAGTGGAATTTACGTAATTATTTCACTGTTAAAATTTTAGGCAATTTTCAAATTATTCTTGTTACAGGCAGTGTTGTTATGATTTACTTATTCATGTTTTTCTGTAATAAAAGGCTTTACTTGATGCTTTTAAAAATTATTAGATACAGTAGTTTTTAAAATTAGTTTTATCCAGGGGGACTTTGAGAATGAGCTTGATGGAGGTCAGGATGACAGAAATGAGGGAAGAGAAAATGCATTTTACAAATCCACACTCATGCAAATCAGTACTTGATGGTACTTGATGAAAAAACACGTTGCTTTATCTGTTAACCAGTTTGTGAATTCTGTCTTCAGATTCTCTGCCTACTTACCATTTGGACTTTACTTTTTTCTTACCAGATTTTAAGATTTGCATATGTTTTGTCCTTTATGTTTACTACAAATAAATTGTTTATACATTTTCTCTTTCCCTATTGCTTACTTGTAAAGTTTTTCTCAATTATAGCTGAGAATTGCTTCCCTGTTTAATAAGTATCAGGCACTGAATCATTAATTTAAAATAACTATTTTGAAAGCAAAGCAATTACCTATCTTTTTCTCACTCCTGAATTCTGTTTAATCAGAGCTTTTTCTTTCTCCAGTTTTAATATCTGTTTGTTTGTTTCCTTCTTAGTTATTTATTAATGATTAAATAATGAAGGCTTTTTGGCCAATTTCTTTCTTTTTCTTTCTTTCTTTCTTTCTTTCTTTCTTTCTTTCTTTCTTTCTTTCTTTCTCTCTTTTTTTCTTTTTTTGGCAGTAATGTAAGGAATGTAAAAAAAATCAGAATTACGTAAGGCTCAGTTTTACTTCAATTCCCAATATAGTTTTCATAGTAAATGGAACATAATCATGTATAATTTATACTTAGTTTTCATAGTTAATGGCATATGATCGGGTATATTTTTATGAATGTTTAATATATAAATGCCATGTGGATTTTTAAATGTTGTACCTATTCACAGTTGTTTTATAATATTTTATTATTTCAGCAAAGCAATATGCTATGATATCTATGGGACAGTATGCCAGCTTCCTTCACTGAAGGGTTTTCTGGAAATTAAGGTACGCTGACTTTGTTTTGTCTGCTGTGTTGTAGCCCATTAATAAATCATCATCCAAATTATCAAAGATAAGAGTTATGGATGCTATTTTTAGTCAGTTGATTATAGAAATTGAGGAAATATAGGAAAGTTAAAAAGGAATGAAAGAAACAAGAAAGATTATAAACAACCTCTTGATAGCTTGCTGTAATTCTTTTCATTCTTTTAAAAAAATGGTATACTTAATCATTATCTTTTTTGGACAGAATCATATTTCCAGTTTCCAGATGTTGGAATATAATATTTAAAAGTTAAAATATTTGGAAAGAAATTCTTCTAAATATCATAACCCCCTTTGCCTTCTTGTACAGAAAACAGAAAGCATGGTTTTACCTTTTGTTGCAAAGTCTCTATAATCATGAACAAATTGCTATCCTACAGCAATGCCCTCAGTAGTCATTGAAATAGTAAAATTGGCTTACCTTTCACACAAGGGGGAAATCTGTTTCTAAGGGTGTTTATGTGGATGTGTTTGAGTTTTAACATTGAAATATTACATATATGTATTCACATAGATTTCTCCTGAAATATATCATTTTGTTCCCTCCAACATACATCAACATATTAATTCCTGGTCCTTTGGCTAGTAGGGCTCTGGGGTCATTATCCATAAATTTGATATTTCCAATCTCTAAAATCTTTTTATATACAGAAAAAAATAGAGTTTCTTATGTAGTAATGCTTCCTTAATAAGGACATAATTGGTAGTGGTTTCTGTCTGTGTGCGGATATATCACTCATGTCTTCAGATAATGCAGGTCATTATTCTTCTTGGTGCCAAACTTAATCAGATAACCTGAGCTTTGCTTTTTAGAAATGAAATACTACATTAGCCATAGGACATTAACAAGAAAAACAATGCAGCTGTAGACTGAAATGTCTCGATAACTCGATTTTTGAATGTATTATGCTAATACTGCCAAGCAGATGTTACAGCTTTGTGGCCGTTTTGTATGAGCTGCTGGAGGAAACACTGAGGATGGTTTTTAAATCAGATAAATAAATAAATCATATAAATCATAAAATAAATCATATAATAGTAATGATGAGGAGAGCATATCCATTCCATTCCGGTAACTTTTAAGTGATATTCCTATTGGCAATGGCTATTTTGGGGTACCTGTTAGGAAAATATTTTTACTTTTAAATTAACCAACAAAGCTTCTTTTTCATCCAACAAGAAGCTGAATATGATTTTTACTCTTTGAAAAACTCCAGGCGCAGTGATATGAAGGTTTGAGCATTTCACAAATTATTACACACATTTGGTAAATGCAATTCTCACTTAGTTTAGTGTTAAGAAGGAAAGTATTGCTCTGGGCACATCTAATGACCTTCCCACTGTAGACAAGGATGGCTACTCTGTGCGCAGGATGTAATTGGATAAAAGGATTCAGACTCTTGAACCCCCTCTTATGACCTTATTTTGTAGATTCTAAGGCTCTAGCTGCTTCAACAAAGTGTCAGGTTTTCTCAGTTAGGTGGCTGATAGTGTACTCACTGCACACATTTCCTGAGGGTTTTGTCTTTTTCTTTTTTTTTTTTTTTGGTTTGTTTGTTTCTTACTGTTGTAGTTGTTTTTTAAAATTTTTGCCCTGTGATTTCATACAAGACATTTAAATTTTTCCATGTGACATTGATTTCATAGTAATGCTAGTTACTTACCGTCTTTATGTGCTATACATTTCTCAAGCACTTACTACACGATTAAATAGTGTAATTGATGAGAGAAAGTGAGAAATTAAAGACAATTTTCAAATTTCTTGCATGGTCATCTTGAAATGCTCCTTACAGTAAAATATCAATTTAGGCAGGAGGAAACATGAAATTAAAAAATAGCATTTGGCACCACAATAATAATTTTTAGACAAGAATTATCAATAGCTACTAAATTGAGAGGATGGAAGTTTTAGAAGAAACAAATATCCAATACTTCCTCACAAGATACATATTAATTACAAAAACTTTGTAGTGTAGAAACCTGGCAGATAGCTTTGTAACCAGGTGATCGAAATTATCTTTACCAGTAATGATAGATAGGTACCATGTGCCTCCGGAAGAACGATTAACCAAAAGTACGTGTCTTCTCTGGTGTCCCGGCCAAAATGTGTAACTTGAATTATGAGACTACATCAGAGAAAGTTGAGTTTATTCCATAAATAAAGTACCTGCACTCCTTAAAAATGTCAAAGACATGATAAAAAAAGGAATACCAACGAACCGTTCTAGATAAAAGATTAACGAAGAATGACAACGAAACACAACATGTGACCCTGGCTTGGATCCCAGACCAGAAATTTGTTTCTTTTGCTCTAAAGAACATTAGTGGGACCATTGAAATCTGAATAAGGAATATAAATTACATAATACTGCTGCTTTAAGGTCAATTTCCAGAATTGGATCATTATGTTGTGGCTATATTCATGACTTTTAGGAACTATACACTGAAGTATTTAAGGGACAAAGGGGCATCATGTCTACAACTTACTGTCAAATGATTCAGGTGATATGTGTGTACATATGGACAAAGAAATAGGGGGAATGACCATGCAAATGTCTACAGTTCCATGGCTGTTCTCTTTGTCCTTGCTACTCAAAGTGTGCTCTGTGGACCAGCAATATTGATACTAGCTGGGCAATTATTAGACATGCAGAAGTTTTGCCCCTCTTCAAGTCCTACTGTTTGAAAATCTGCATTTTAATAAGATCATTAGGTGGTTGGTATATCAGGAACTTTTGAGAAGCACTGCTGTATATCACCGTCATTGTATGTTTAATATGGCTTGAGTCATAGAAGTGAGGTAGAGCTGGAGCCTTAACTATGCTTAGATATGCCATCCTCAGAATATGTTTGGTATGTCAGGTTTTACTATTATTATTATCCACTCATATAATATGTTAAAGTCAAAAGACCCCAAAACCCTTTGGAATGAGAATTTTTGTGCTCTCCTTATCTTGAACTAGAATTTTCAGATAAAATCTACAATTAGTGGGTTGTATAATCAGTGTAGAAGGTTAAGATCAGTATTTTTATAAATGAAATAGCATGAAAAGGAATAGAAAATAAGAAAATTCATCACATACAGTTAGATAAATGCTGCGGTCACCCTGAAGAGATGGAATGGCCCCCAAGTTTGTTTCAGATGTGGAGACGTGATGCTACTCATGCACCAAGAAAGTGGCAAAAATAATTACTCACATGATAGGCTTTCTGGAGAGCAGAGCAGCTCCCAGACAGGTTATACATGACTTGAGATAGTCACAAAAGGAGAATGGTTTGAGGTTTTAAGGTGGTTAGGGTGTGGAGATGTGGAAAGCATTCCCACAAGTAGCCTGGGCCTTGAGGGCTTTGAAATCTCACACCTCTTGGCTCCAAAGGAGGGAGCTTTCTTATTTGCCCAGGCAGATGTAAGAGATAAAGGGGGCATGATGGGACATGAAAGCCGCCAGCAGTCAGGTATCAAAAGCAGAATCATATTCTATCACAGTGAGCAGTACTTCATGAAACCTTTCTTCAGTATTACGTGTCCAAGTGTATATGGACAGTATTCTGCAAAAACAATATTATTTAGGTTTGCGGTCAAAAAAGTTTTGAAAGTTTCAAAGCTAGAAACCTAAAAGTTTTTGAACAGGTTACATTAAATTCTAGCTTGACCTAAAGAATATACATTTAGAGATTCCCTCCCACACCCCCAAGCTCATCACCAAATTAAGTGCAGAAATGAGTTTTAATGGTTTTACCCAGGCTCTGTCTCCGTATTCTTTTATTTCAGGGAATATAGGGACTGGGAAATTTAAAGCCCAATTTTTAACACTCTTACTGTCTGCTAAGCCATTTGTTTCACCTGGACTACATTACTAAAGTTGTTATTTTTAATTTAAATTTGAGTTAAGCCCTGTGCTCTAATCCCGTTGTAGATTTGGCTTTCCAAACAATCTTATGGTATAAAAACTTGACTCTTTCAGTCATTATATTAATCTTTTGCATAACATCTTACTTGGATACTTCATTCTTATCTATTCTGTGCATTTGGAGGTAGATTTTTTGAACTTTCAAAATCCACAAAAATGGAAATTCAAAACAATCTCCTTTGTCTAGTGGTAAAATTTCTGTAATATACTTTATTGTCAAGCAGAGTTAACACAAGCCGATTTTATTTTGGTTAGCCTACAAATATATTTAGAACTAGTTTTACCCCATGAGGACTCCTGCTGATCCTGCTTCCCAGCTCTTACCCAGGTTATAGCATTACATAATGTTCTATGAGTGAGAGTATAGTGGCTTTTATCTAATTACTGTGATTCTTTTGTTTTTCCCAAAGTTATAGCTATGAGTTATGGTCCTGTGACTAGGATTTTCAAAGGTATTCTAATATTCTGACATAAGAATTATTTAAATTAATTAATTTCTATTCTTGAGCTAAGTGTACTTTTCAAGTTTATATGATTTTAGCTCTTTTGTTTTTGCTGTTTAAGCAATGCAATGAGATAATGCCAACTGTACACACACACATATTTATATATATATATTTATATTCATATAGACACACAGCCATATCCCTTTGATAGTTGGAAAATGTTGATTAAAATGATACCACTTTTCAATGTTAATTGAACTGTGATCTCACTATATAATATGCTTCCATTTTCAAAAAGTATGCAGTGTGAGGTGTTTTTGGACACTGCATATTAGATTAGAACATGATTGAATATATAGTCTGCTGCCTTAAAAAGCACAATTACCACCCTTTAAAAGAACAACACAAGTTGCTGGGTAATCTGACATAAGGGTGCTTTGTGATGTTCATCTAGAAGTGTTGTCTCAGCTGTGTGATTTGGGTGTGATACAAAGAAAGGGAGAGCAAAGGCACATTTCTGTTTTGTTTCTTCCCCTTTTGATACTTCTAAATTGAGCGTTTATCAATAAATTGAGCGTTTTACTTTTCATGCTTTCCTTTCTGTGCTTTTTCTCTTATTGTCACGTCTGCCTTTTAAATTTGTTTTTGCATTAACTTTTCTCTTTCTCTTGCTTCTTTTCCCTATCACTCTTTAAATTGTATAAAATCAAAAGATAAGCATGGTTTCATGGAATAATGTTAATCAGATAAGAGAAAATAGGGATGGTCCTTTTTTTCCACCTAAAAATCTGCTCGATATAAAGATATGTCAGTTTTCAAAAATGCCCAAGATTTGTCTGAACTTATAATTGGAGTCAAAGAAGGTGCTTAGTCTTGCTCATACCAGAGCAATAAAAATAAATTAACTAGCTTTGGTGATCTGTATGCCATATGGTCTTCAACTTACTAGAGTAAGATCACCTTTGAAAAACACCCTACTGACAAAAGGGAAAAGTATAATCAATTACTTTCAGTTTATCCTTGACATAACTTTTGTCACATGGCATTCCAATGTACCATGTACCTTAAATTCCAGAAGGAACACGTTTCATTAAAATACACTGTTCATTTTCAGGGTTTCTTTCATTTGTTTGTTTATTTATTTTTTTATTATGTTCAGTTAGCCTTTTGATTTTTTTTTAAAGATTTTATTTATTTATTTGACAGAGATAGAGACAGCCAGCGAGAGAGGGAACACAAGCAGGGGGAGTGGGAGAGGAAGAAGCAGGCTCATAGCAGAGGAGCCTGATGTGGGGCTCGATCCCGTAACGCCGGGATCATGCCCTGAGCCGAAGGCAGACGCTTAACCGCTGTGCCACCCAGGCGCCCCAGCCTTTTGATTTTTTTAAAGAGAAAAGGGCTCCCTGCCAGAATGGAGCCTAATGCAGGGCTCATCCTAGGACCCTGAGATCATGACCTGAGCTGAAGGCAGATGCTTAACTAATTGAGCCACCCAGGTGTCCCTGGGTTTCATTTTTATTAATCTTGATTGCTATGCTGCCGGACATTTGGACTTGTTGCTGTATAATTGAGCTAAACCTTTGACTTCTGGAATGTTTGAGAAGTATAGGCTGTCTATTAAAATAGACTAATCAAATAATAATGAGTGTGAAACTAATCAGTCAACAGTTGCTGTTTATTTGCTATTCTAAATTATAAGTTTCAGAGATCAAGGACTAAACAACAAATGATGAAAAATGAAGTTTAATTGGTAATTTAGTTGTGAAGCAAGTTACACGTTACATAAAAATAAAAATATATTAATGTATTAACTTAGTATTTGCACATTTCATGTATTTTTACCTAACTCATCAATTAAAATGTTGAATAGAAGAGAGTATTAAAGTATTCTGTGGGTGATTTCCCTCTAAACTGCCATAATTAATAACTAACATTTTTTCATAATAACATTCAATTAAAATCTCATACCACTTTTTTCAGCCCATCAATTAAGCCTAATCTGAAAATTGATGATAACAAAGAAATTACTAAATGCCTTACTAATCTTATGATATAAATATAACTTTTTATTGGCAGTAATTTGTATTTAGATCAATATGAATGAATACATTTGTATTTGTTAATAGTAAACCACTTTGATTCCTCGTTCTTATTTTATTGCCTAAATATTAATCAAAATATGTTTGGTTATCCATTCTAGCAATTCCAGAAATCAGCATAACTCTTACCACTTAGCTTTAGTTTCCAGAAGGTTCATTTTTTTCTTAATCATGATACTGACTAATCTTAATTCTTTGGGCTACTTTCCATTCACCGTCATCTTTCAAAGACCATCCAGCTCAGCGCTGTAAGGTTGCTTCAACATGTTTCTCTTCAGCTCCCAGGATGATTTTTAATATAACAGTAAGTTGAAAGAGACCAGATATCAATGTGGGGTCACCCCAACATGAAAATTTTCAAAATAAGTTTTGCAGCCCTAAAGTTATTGTTCATGTTATTAAGATGAAGAAGGGTGGGTTTAGAAAGATTTCTTTGGAGACAACTGTACCCTTGAAACATGTAGAGTAGGGTGGAATAATGAAGCCTGGTGAGTAGACCTTTAACAAAACTGTTGAGAAAGTTTAGTAATGTAACCTGCAGTATTGAATAGTGGATATCTGTTTGGCTTCCTCCTGAAAAATATAAGGATTATACATGACCAAGGCAGTGGCTGGTAGATGAGATTAATAAAAGGTGTATGTACTTCCAGAGTTCACTGGAGCAAAAGATACATGAGTATTTCCCAGAAGTAGTGGTGGCCTATAAGCGGGGGGAGGGTTAGCCTGGTAGCACTTTAAGCTGAAAAGATCTGTATGGGAGAGAGTGGGGCAGCAAAAACCAAGATGAGGTGAGGAGTGGAAGGGAGAGGAAAATGCATCTGTCTACCTCATGGGTAGTACAGTAGACATTCCCAGTGGGACCTCCAAAAAGCCCATAAAAAGTGCCTTGTAAGAGTAGGTTTTAAACACTAGCAATTCCAGGGACTGCACGCCATCTAAATACAGCACCAGTTGAATAAGAATTTTCTTGTTCCCTCTTTAATCTGTTTCATCCCTAGACTCAAAGCTGAGGGAGATCAGAATCCTCTTTTTCAAGTGGACACATGAATAAGAAGAGAAAAAAACCCCACAATACTACCCTACCCTATTTGGTGGCCTCTTGCCTGCAGAATGTCATAAATAGGGAGATGAAGATTTAATTTTATAATATGAGTTTTATCATTATATGGGTCTTAGAATTATAATTTCCGAATTGAGTTAGTATTTCTTGATTTAAAGTGATCATTTACTTTTTATTACCTATAAGTAGTCAGAAAAGCCAGTGGACTGACTTAGTTTTTGTGTATATGCAAGGAAATATTTTGGCCACTGAATTGATTTTTTAAACTCTTTATGGAAAATATCAAATGTGTACATAGTGCAATGAACTGTCATGCACCTATAACCAATTAAAATAATTATCAACTCATGACCAGCTTGTTTCAATTATGCTTTGGATTTATTGGAGCACATCTCAGATATCCTATCACTGAGTTCTATCTATCTATCTATCTATCTATCTATCTATCTATCTATCTATTTATTTGTTTTAGAGGTACAGGTCTGTGATTCATCAGTCTTACATAACACTCAGTGCTCACCACAACACATATCCTCCCCAATGTCCATTACCCAGCTACTCCATCCCTCCACCCTCCTCCCCTCCGACAACCCTCAGTTTATTTCCTAAGATTAAGAGTCCTTATGGTTGGCTCCCTCTCTGGTTTCATCTTGTTTCATTTTTCCTCTCTTCCCCTATGATCCTCTGCCTTGTTTCTTAAATTCTGCGTATCAGTGAGATCATATGATAATTGTCTTTCTCTGATTGACTTATTTTGCTTAGCATAATACCCTATAGTTCCATCCACGTCATTGCAAATGGCATTTTTTCATGGCTGCCTAATATTCCATTGTATATATATACCACATCTCCTTTATCCATTCGTCTGTTAATGGACATCTTTCCATAGCTATTGTGGACATTGCTGCTATAGACATTAGGGTTCAGGTGCCCCTTCGGATCATTACATTTGTATCTTTGGGGTAAATACCTAGTAATCCAATTACTGAGTCATAGGGTAGCTCTATTTTCAACTTTTTGAGGAACCTCCATACTGTTTTCCATAGTGGCTGTACCAGCTTTCATTCCCGCCAACAGTGTAAGCGGGTTCCCCTTTCTCTGCAACCTCAACATCTGTCATTTCCTGACTTGTTAATTTTAGCCATTCTGACTGGTGTGAGGTGGTATCTCAATGTGGTTTTGATTTGAATTTCCCTGATGCTGAGTGATGTTGAGCACTTTTTCATGTGTCTGTTGGCCATTTTTACGTCTTCTTTGCAGAAATGTCTGTTCATGACTTCTGCCCATTTCTTGATTGGATTATCTGTTCTTTGGGTGTTGTTTGGTAAGTTCTTTATAGATTTTGGATACTAGCCCTTTATCTGATATATCATTTGCACATATCTTCTCCCATTCTGTTGGTTATCTTTGGTTTTGTTGACTATTCCCTTTGTTGTACATCATCTTGATGAAGTACCAATAGTTCCCTTCATCATCTTGATGAAGCCTTTACCTTTGTTTTTCTTGCCTTTGGAGACCTGTCTAGCAAGAACTTGCTGCAGCCAAAGTCGAAGAGGTTGCGGCCTGTGTTCTCCTCAAGGATTTTGATGGATTCCTGTCTCACGTTCAGGTCTTCCATCCATTTTGAGTCCATTTTTGTGTATGGTGTAACGGAATGGTCCAGGTTCATTCTGCATGTGGCTGCAATAGTCCCAGCACCATTTCTTGAAGAGATTGTCTAGTTTTTCCATTGGATATTCTTTTCTGCTTTGTCGATTAGTTGACTGTAGAGTTGAGGGTCCATTTCTGGGTTCTCTGTTCTGTTCCATTGATCTATGTGTCTGTTTTTGTGCCAGTACCATGCTGTCTTCATGACAGCTTTGTAATAGAGCTTGAAGTTCGGAATTGTGATGCCACTAACTTTGGTTTTCTTTTTCAATGTTCCTTTGGCTATTTGGGGTCTTTTCTGGTTCCATAGAAATTTTAGGATTGTATATTCCAGTTCTGTGAAAAAAAGTTGATGGTATTTGATAGGGATTGCGTTGAATGTGTAGATTGCTCTAGGCAGCATAGACATTTTAACCATATTTGTTCTTCCAAACCAATGGAACGTTTTTCCATTCCTTTATGTCTTCTTCAGTTTCTTTCATGAGTGTGCTATAGTTTTCTGAGTACAAATCCTTTGCCTCTT
Source organism: Ailuropoda melanoleuca (assembly GCF_002007445.2). Lineage (NCBI taxonomy): Eukaryota > Metazoa > Chordata > Mammalia > Carnivora > Ursidae > Ailuropoda > Ailuropoda melanoleuca. Next base: position 173,996,063 of record NC_048218.1, read on the forward strand.
TGGTTAGGTTTATTCCTAGGTATCTTAGGGTTTTGGGTGCAATTGTAAATGGGATCGACTCCTTAATTTCTCTTTCTTCTATCTCATTGTTGGTGTATAGAAATGCAACTGATCTTATATCCTGCCACTTTACTGAATTCCTGTGTGAGTTCTAGCAATTTTGGGGTGGAGTCTTTTGGGTTTTCCACATAGGCTATCATGTCATCTGCAAAGAGTGAGAGTGTGACTTTTTCTTTGCCGATTCGGATGCCTTTTATTTCTTTTTGTTGTGTGATTGCTGAGGCTAGGACTTCTAGTATTATGTTGAACAGCAGTGTGATAGTGGACATCCCTGTCCTGTTCCTGACCTTAGGAGAAAAGCTCTCAGTTTTTCTCCATTGAGAATGATATTCACTGTGGGTTTTTCATAGGTGGCTTTTATGATATTGAGGTATGTACTCTCTATCCCTATACTGTGAAGAGTTTTTTTTTTAATTTTATTTATTTATTCGACAGAGACAGACACAGCCAGCTAGAGAGGGAACACAAGCAGGGGGAG
>NC_048218.1:173996615-173997252 GCF_002007445.2 Ailuropoda melanoleuca
AGGAGCCTGATGTGGGGCTTGATCCCATAACACCGGGATCACACCCTGAGCCGAAGGCAGGCGCTCAACCGCTGTGCCACCCAGGCGCCCCTATACTGTGAAGAGTTTTAATCGAGAAAGGATGCTGTACTTTGTCAAGTGCTTTTTCTGCATCTATTGAGAGGATTATATGGTTCTTGTCCTTTCTTTTATTTATGTAGTGTATCACATTGANTCACATTGATTGGTTTGTGAATGTTGAACCACCTTTGCATCCTTGGAATAAATCCCTCCTGGTCATAATGGATAATCTTTGTAATGTACTGTTGGATTCTATTGGCTAAAATCTTGTTGAGAATTTTGGCATCCATATTCATCAGGGATATTGGTCTGTATTTCTCCTTTTTGGTGGGGTCTTTGGTTTTGGAATCAAGGTAATGCTGGCCTCATAAAAAGAGTTTGGAAGTTTTCCTTCCATTTCTATTTTTTGAAACAGCTTCAGAAGAATAGTTATTAATTCTTCTTTAAATATTTAGTAGAATTCCCCTGGAAAGCCATCTAGCCCTGGGTTCTTGTTTGTTGGGAGGTTTTTTTTTTTTTTTTAAAGATTTTATTTATTTATTTGACAGAGGTAGAGACAGCCAGCGAGAGAGGGAAC
>NC_048218.1:173997352-174075480 GCF_002007445.2 Ailuropoda melanoleuca
GGAGGAGCCTGGTGTAGGGCTCGATCCCATAATGCTGGGATCACGCCCTGAGCTGAAGGCAGACTCCTAACGACTGCGCCACCCAGGCGCCCCATCTATTTCATTGATTTCTGCTCCGATCTTTATTATTTCTCTTCTCCTGCTGTGTTTAGGCTTTATTTGGTGTTCTTTCCCAGCTCTTTTAGGTGTAGGGTAGACAAAGTTACTTTAAGATTACACTTCAAGAGTCTTTGGCGAAGCAAAAGATATATGAGTGTTTCTGTGTGCCATGTCATGGACAGGGCTGGCCTAGATTTTAAATCATGCTCAGAGAGGGATGAATTTCTCAGATCCAACAATGTCTAACTAATGTAGTGATTTGAGACTGTTGTCTCCTAACCCATTTTGGGCTTCTGGGCAGTAATTCATTATCTCTTAGAATTTATTGTGAAACATTTTATTCATAAATGGGAATGCTTTAATACATTTATAAAGTATGGATGACAATACAACCTAAGTTATTGAATTATTAGTACTAGGAAAACTGTGTACTTCTCCCTGACCCTCATCCTTTGCTTCCCCTCTGTGTGCTAATCATGATGCCCACTTTTGTATTTACCATGCAGTTGCTTTTTTAAAGAATTGCTTTGTGTGTGTGTATGCAGCAGCCCCTGGCCGAGAGCTTATGCTAAGGATATAATAGGAAAACATGTTTGTGACTTTGCAGACTTTAGCCTAAAAGTCAGAGCAGAGCAGTCGGGAACCCCTGGCCTGTATAGGAGTCAGGCACACCCAGCTTACACAGCAGCTGAGAACGCCCTGCTCGCTCAGGGTGGAAAGCTGCCCTCAGATAACGAGCGGCCCGGAACGCCTGGTTTGCTAAAGGGCAGAACGTTGCCCCAACTGAAACTTGATTGCTCTTGACAATAGTCCACGGGGTCCATAGAAACATGTTTAAGAACAGCCTCACTTGCTGAATGTTACATCATCTACTCCCGTGACCTTCCCCGTGATGTACTGCTATTCACTACGATGTACTACAGATCACAAGACTCCCCTTGATTGTCTTTGATTGTTTATTGCCAATAAATATCTGAGGTTGCAGCTGTTCGGGGCGATCGCACTCTTTATGGTGGCACGCCTTGCGGTCATGCCCTGCACCCACGCTCTCTTTCACAAGCTAACCTGTCTGTGCCTCGTCCTTCTCCCGAATCAACACCGCTGCTCCGGAGGCGATGTCGCGGCATGTGTATCCTTAAAATATACATTATTTAGTTTTGCATGATTTTTAACTTTATGTGAAAAGCATTACTGATGATGGACATTTGGAATATTCCTAGTTTTTTGAACATTATAAATAATGCTGGTATGAACATTCTCTTATATGACTCCTTGGGCATCTGGGCAAGAATGTCTCTAGGGTATATGCATAGGAATGAACTTGCTGGGCCATTAGGCACATATCATCAACTTCACTGGTTGAATTTAAATTTATCTATAAAGTGGTTTGCCAATTTACATTTTTACTAGCTCTATGTAATAATTCCCAATTCACCATATCAAAAAACAACCCATGAAATAAGCAAAATATTTAAAGTCTGTCCATCTTATTAATTTAGAATGATAATTTGATATTGTTTTGATTTGTATTTCCCATAGCCAAATAAAGTTGAGCATGTTTTCATATTTTTATATGTCATGTGTGCTTATCTCATCTAAAATGCATGGTCTTGTTTTTTGCCTAATTTTTAATTTGATTGAATTTCTCCATTTGTAAGAGTGATTGATTTAATCTGCATATAAATCCCTTGCCAGTCTTATATTTTAAAAATTTGTGGCTTTTAATTACATTTTTAAAATGGTGCCTTTGATGAATAGAAGGGTTTACATGTATAAATCTTCTCCATATGAGANATTTAATCTGCATATAAATCCCTTGCCAGTCTTATATTTTAAAAATTTGTGGCTTTTAATTACATTTTTAAAATGGTGCCTTTGATGAATAGAAGGGTTTACATGTATAAATCTTCTCCGTATGAGATATACTTTTTATACTTGTTTAATAATTTTTTCCTACCTTAATTTCATGACATCTGCTCCTGTATTTACTTAANGTGGGGCTCGATCCCATAACGCCAGGATCACGCCCTGAGCCGAAGGCAGACGCTCAACCGCTGTGCCACCCAGGCGCCCCATGAGATATACTTTTTATACTTGTTTAATAATTTTTTCCTACCTTAATTTCATGACATCTGCTCCTGTATTTACTTAAAAAAGCTTTAAAGTTCTGTTTTCATATTTTCAGATTTTTGTCATCTGGACTTGATTTTTGCATACAGTGTGAAGTGGTATCCAAACTTACCATTTGTTAAATAACCAGTTGTCCAACCATTTTTCATTGAACAGTCCATTCTTTCCCCAGTTGATATTCAGAGACAATTTGCATTTATATTAAGAGAAGCAAAACTGAGGAGTCTGTTTCTGGACCCCATAATATTATTCCATTGGCTGTTTCCCTTCTATGTACCAATGCTACTCCTTAGTTATTATTTTAATTTTATAATTATTAATGGTAGGATAAAGGTAAGGTCCTTTTACATTATTATTAAGAAAAGTTTTTTCTTGGGGTGCATGCGTGGCTCAGTTGGTTAAGTGTCAGACTCTTGATTTCGGCTCAGGGTCATGATCTCAGGGTCCTATGGTTGAGACCCATGTGGGGCTCTGCACTCATGGTGAGTCTGCTTTGGATTCTCTCTCTCGCTGTGCCCCTCCCCCTGCTCATGATCTCTCTCGCTAAGATACATAAATAAATCTTTTTAAAAAGTCTTAAAACTTTGTAGACTTTGTGGGTTTTTTTGTTTGTTTTTAGAGAGGGAGAGAGAACGGAAAGGGGTAAAGGGCAGAGGGAGAGAGAGAATCTTAGGCAGGCTCCACACCCAGAACAGAGCCCAATGTAGGGCTCAATCTCACAACCCTGAGATCATGACCTGAACCAAAGTCAAGACTTGGACACTTAACCAACTGAGCCACCCAGATGCCCTGAAACTTTGTAGATTTTAGAATTACCTTGTGTTGGATTTTGATTGGAACAGAAATGAGTGTATAAATTAATATTGAGAGAAATGTCAAATTCATAGCATTGTTCTGCATGGATATATTTAGTTGAACTATGTGAAATTGCTGATGTTTGACTATTTTGACCAACTAAAATAGCAGTTTCATCTAGTTGAACTTAATAGTTCATCTCTCAATTTATTTGTGCTTCTTTAATGTCTTCCATTAAAATTTTATTATTTTCATGAATTCACACACATTATTTGTTAAATTTAACCCTAAGCACATATTTTTATTATTTTCATGAATTCACACACATTATTTGTTAAATTTAACCCTAAGCACATATTTTAAATCCCTTTTTAAAGCCACCTTCTGTTTTGCTATAAAGAAGTACAGATAATTTATGTACATTTATTTTTTTATCTATTAGCTTTAATTTCCTTAACTAGATCCTTCAGTATGATATTTATATGAGCAATGATTAGCAATATCTTTGTCTCATTCAGTTCTTGATTTTAAAGGCTTCCAACAGTTCACTATTAAAGTATAATGTTTGCTTGAGGTTTTGGTCAATAGATTGGGTTAATAGATTTAGGGATAATTTTTTTAATCCTAATTCATAAATAGGCTTTAATTTATCATGAATAAAGGTTGAATATTATCAACATGTTTTTCTGCATTTATTGATAGGAGCTTCTGGATTTTCTCCATTCAGCTAGTGGATTATATTGTAGTATATTGATAGGCTTTTGTGGAGAAGTATATATATATGTAATTAATTCTCATCAATGGACTGTGAGCCGAAATAATTTGTGTTAACACTTGCTAAAGTTATTAAGAGGGGATAAACCTTCCACATTTTTTTTTCTTTTGTGTGACAGCTAGATGCAAAGAAGCCAATGCCTTTAAAAATGACAGACACAAAATGAATGGAGTCTAGGTTCCTGAGTGACTGAAAAGATCAGAGCCTCCCTTCTGACTTTTATTAGACTGTACATAAACCATAATTTTTTTTTGCAGAGATCATAATTTATAACTATATTTTATTGAGTACTTACCAAGTGATAGGATTTATTAGCAGATTTAGTTCTTTCACAAGCCCCTCTGACAGATTAGCTTACCTCTTCAAGCTCATCACATAGATGCTAAGTTGGGGAGTTAGAGTTTCAAACTAGTTTCTACTGGACCCACAATTTCTGCTCTTAACTGGTCTCCATTATGCCTGCAGTAATTCCTTGTTTTCCAAAGGGGGAAAAAAAAAACTATGCTTAGTCTTGGGTAAATCCATTAATCTAAACTATGAAATCTCATATGTAGCTCTCATTTATGTTTGGTCAGTAGAGTAATAGTTAATAATCATAACACAGCTGAAAGAAGATATAAAGTATCTGCATAAACTAGCAGTTTTATTAATAATGCATGTACATTGCTGGCTAACATTCACCATTGCTTTAAGTTTAAAGAGAGCTGAAGCTCTGACCATTTACATGGAAAACCACTCCTATCATTTTAATGTTTAATCTTTCTATACATACATATGAGTGTTTATATGTGTATATTTTACCTGTGCTATTATTCGAAATTAAATTTTTAAGTTTTTGAAACCATCTCAAGGCTATACAGATTAACATTTTATTTTAAAATTTTTAAAAGATTTTGTTTATTTATTTGGCAGAGAGAGAGTGCGAGCAGGGGGAGCTGTAGGCAGAGGGAGAGGGAGAAGTAGGCTCCCCACTGAGCAGAGAGCCGGACGTGGGGCTTGATCTCAGGACCCTGGGATCATGACCTGAGCCAAAGGCAGATGCCACCCAGGTGCCCCACAAATTAACATTTTAAAGTATTTTAAATAAATTTTTAAAAAGTAAGCTATTGACTTCCTAATTTCTTTTTTATTTTAAAGATGTATTTATTTATTTGAGAGGGAGAGAAAGGGAGAACAGGGGAGGGAGAGAAAGAGAATCCTCGAGCAGACTCCCCACTAAGCACAGAGCCCGGCACAGGGCTCAGTCTCAGGACCCTGAGATCAAAACCTGAACCAAAATCAGGAGTCAGCCTCTCAACTGACTGAGCCACCCAGGCACCCCACTTCCTAATTTCTTTATGTACTTCCTGCTAACAAGAATGTTCTTCCACATAAAGGCAGTGTAACCATCTCTCTTTCTTTCTCTCTCCCAAATGCGCATACGTATGCACATCCACATCCACACACACATAATTACTTCTTTGGTTGTATATATTTATATATTGAAAACCACAAGTTCATATCAGTACCTTCAATTCTAATTAAGTATCACATAGTTTATTTTGCTTTTCTCCCTTTCCAAATTTGTCAGTCCTCTTTTCTTCCTGGAGAAGAGAAGCAAAGCTCAGATATACTTTCTGTTGTGTTCCATCAGCTATTTCTGCATGGATGCCTTCCTTGCTCTCCCTGCTCGGGCCCCAGCACCCAGCACTCTGACAACCCTTACCAGGACATCTCTCCCTGTGGGTTGTCTTCTCATTCCACTTCAGCTCTGACACCTCACACATGACCACCCCTACTCAATGCATGTATGCTCTCCTTACCCTGTTCTAGTTCTAACACGCTGCCCGAGGCTATCTCTTGTGGGGACATTCTCTTTACCCTGCCCACTACGGAATATGCAGTTTTCCCTATGAGACATGTTTTAAATGTAGAAAGTGTATCTGTGAAGCATGTTGAAAGTTGGTTACTTACTGAAGGAGAAGGCATTGACAGATTTGGAAAGGGAGAAGAGTAGAATAAACTGTGTGGTATTGTGTTAGAATTGAAAAAGTTGTAATAAATTTGTTTTTAATATATAGATACTGAAATGCCTATTTTTCTCTGCCCTGCCTGATGATTTTGAGTCCAGATTGTTCAGGAATGGAAGGAAAGAAGGAAAGCCAAAACTATGATTTAAAACTTTGTAGAAATTTTAATCCCTGCATGGTTAATTTACAGTGTTATATTAGTTTTAAGTGTACGATATAGTGATTCAACAGTTCTGTACGTTGTTCAGTGCACATGATGGTAAGTGGGCTCTTAATCCCCTTCACCTGTTGTGCCCATTCTTCTGCCCACCTTCCCTCAGGTAACCATCGTGCATTCTCATAGAGTTAAGAGTGTTTTTTGGTTTGTCTCTTTTTTTTCTTTGTTTTATTTCTTACTTTTCACAAATGAGTGAAGTCATGTGTTTGTCTTTCTCTGAATGACTTCTTTCATTTAGCCTAATACCCTCTAGCTCCATCCATGTTGCAAATGACATAATTTCATTTTTTATGGCTGAGTATTATTCCATTTGTGCGTGTGCGCGCGCCCGTGCGTGTGTGTGTGTGTGTGTGCGTGTGTGTGTGTATCACCTCTTTTTTAACCATTCGTCTATTAGTGGAAACTTGGGTTGCTTCCATATTTTGGCTACTACAAATAATGCTGCGATAGGTGTAGGGATGCATACATCTTTTTGAAGTAGTGTTTTCATATTCTTTTGGTAAATACCCAGTAATGCAATTACTGGATCCTATGCTAATTCTGTTTTTAATTGTTGAGGATACTGTTTTCCACAGTGGTTATACCAACTTGCATTCCTACTAACAGTGCACAAGGGTTCCTTTTTCTCCACATCCTCACCAACGCTTATTGTTTCTTGTGTTTTTGATTTTAGCCACTCTGACAGGTGTGAGGTGATATCTAATTGTGGTTTGATTTGAGTTTCCCCAGTAATGAGTGAAGTTGAGCATCTTTTCATGTGTCTGTTGGCCATCTGTAGGTCTTCTTTGGACAAATTTGTGTTCATATCTTCTATCCATTTTTAGTTGGATTATTTGTTTTTTGGGTATTGAACTGTATAAGTTCTTTATATATTTTAGTATATTAACCCCTTACTGGATATATCATTTACAAATATCTTCTCCCATTCAGTAGGTTGTCTTTTAGTTTTGTTTATTGATGTGCAGAATCTCTTTATTTTGATGTATTTCCAATAGTTTAATTTTGCTTTTCTTTCCCTTGACTCAGGAAAAATGTTGCTATTGACAAAGTCTGAGGAAGGATTGCCTGTGGTCTCTTCTAGAATTTTTATGATTTCAAGTCTCAATTTTAGGTCATTAAACTATTTTGATTTTTTTTTTTGGTGTGTTGTAAGGAAGTGAACCACTTTCATTTTTTCACATGTAGTTGTCCAGTTTTCCCAACACCATTTGTTGAAGTGATTGTCTTTTTTCCATTGCATGGTCTTACCTCCTTTGTTGAAGATTAATTAACCATATAATTGTGGGTTTATTTCTGGGTTCCCTATTCTGTTCATTTGATCTATGTATTTATTTTTGTGCCAGTTGCATACTATTTTGATTACTGCAGCTTTGTAGTATATCTTGAAATCTGAAATGGTGACAACTCCAGTTTTGTTCTTTTTCAAAATTGCTGTGGCTATTCAGGGTCTTTTATGGTTTCACAGAAATTTTAGGATTGCTCTAGTTCTGTGAAAAATGCTGTTGGTTTTTTGATAGAAATTGCATTAAATCTGTAGGTTTCTTTGGGTAGTAAGGACATTTTAACAGTATTTGTTCTTCCAATCCACGAGCATGGACTATCTATTCATTTGTGTCATCTTCAATTTCTTTCAGCAGTGTTTTATTGTTTTAAGAGTACAGGTTTTTTCAGCTCCTTGGTTAAGTTTGTTCCTAGGTATTTTATTATTTTTGGTGCACTTGTAAATGGAAGTGATTTCTTAATTTCTTTCTGCTACTTCATTATTAGTGTGTAGAAATGAAGTGGATTTCTCTATATTGATTTTGTATCCTGCAACTTTACTGAATTCATTTATCAGTTCTGATAGTTTTTTTGGTAGAGCCTTTAGGGTTTTCTATATATGGTATCATGTCATCTGCCAATACTGAATGTTACTTCTTCCTTACCACATTGGCCAAATGGCTTTTATTACTTTTTTGTTGCCTGATTGCTATGGCCAAGACTTCAGTACTTTATTGGGTAAAAGTGGTGAAAGTGGGCATCCCTGTCTTGTTCCTGATTTTAAGGGAAAAGCTCTCAGTTTTTCTCCATTAAGGGTGCTGTTAACTGTGGATTTTTCATAGACGGCTTTTATCATGTTGAAGTATGTTCCCTCTAAACCTACTTTGTTGAGGGTTTTTATCATGAGTGGATGTTACACATTGTCAAATGCTTTTTTTCTGCATCTATTGAAGTGATCATATGGTTTTTATCCTTTCTTTTGTTGATGTGATGTATCATGTTGATTTATGTGTGAATGTTGAATCACCCTTGCATCCAGGAATAAATCCCACTTGGTCCTTTTCTTAATGCTTTGTTAGATTCGGTTTGCCAACATTTTTTGAGGATTTTTGATCTATGTTTATCAGAAATACTGCCCTGTAGTTCTATTTTTTGGGGGAAATTGTCTTTATCTGGTTTTGGTACAGGGTAAATCTGACCTCATAGAATGAATTTGGAAACTTTCCTTCCTCTCCTATCTTTTGGAATAGTTTGAGAATAGTAGGTATTAACTCTTCTTTAAATGTTTTTAGAACTCACCTGTGAAGCCATCTGGACCTGGATTTTTGTTTGAGAGTCTTTTGATTAATGAATCGATTGCATTGCTGGTAATCAGTATGTTTAAAATTTCTGTTTCTTTCTGATTCAGTTTTGGGAGGTTATGTATTTCTGGGAATGTATCCATTTCTTCTAGGTCATCCAGTTTGTTGGCGTATTATTTTTCATAATACTCTCTTAAAATCCTTGTATTTCTGTGGTGTTGGTTATTTATCCTCTTGCATTTCTGATTTTGTTTGAGTCCCCCCACCCCCTTATGAGTCTGTCTAAAGGTTTATCAATTTTGTTGGTCTTTCCAGAGGACCAGCTTTTGGTTCCATTATCTTTCTATTGATTTTTTAGATAGTATTTTGTTTATTTCTGCTCTAATCTTTATTATTTCCTTCCATATACTGGTTTGGAGTTTTGTTTTTTCTTCTTTTCTAGTTTCTTTAAATATAAGTTTAGGTTGTTTATTTGAGATTGCTCTTGCTTCTCGAAGGCGGCCTGTTTTCCTGTGAAATTACCTCTTAGAACAGATTATGCTGCATCCCAAAGATTTTGTACTCTTGTGTTTTCATTTTCATTTATCTCCATATGTTTGTTTGTTTGTTTGTTTGTTTTAATTTCCTGTTATTTCTTGGTTGACCCATTCATTGTTTAGTAGCATGGTATGCATGGTATGGATGGTATTTAAACTCTATATTCATGTTCTCTCCAGATATTTTCTTATGGTTGATGTCTAGTTTCATAGCATTGTGATTGGGAAAGATGTATGGTATGACTTAAGTCTTTTTGAATTTGTTGAGACTTGTTTTGTGGTTTAACATGTGATCTATTCTGGAGAATGTTCTATGTGCACTTGAAAAGAATGTATATTCTGCTGTTTTAGGGTGGGCCATTCTGAATATATCTGTTAAATCCTTCTGGTCCAGTGTGTCATTCAAATCCTTGTTGAATTACTGTTTAGGTGATTAGTCCATTGATGTAAATGGGGTGTTAAAGTCCCCTGCTATTATAGTATTATTATAGATAACTTCCTTTATGTTTGTTTTCAATTGTTTTATATATTTGGGGGCTCCCCTGTTGGCTGCATAAATACAATTGTTGTATCTTCTTGTTGGATTATGTAGTGTCCTTCTTTGTCTCTTGTTACATTCTTTGTTTTAAAGTCTGCTTTATCTGATATAAATATGGCTACCCTGGCTTTCTTTTCACTTCCGTTTGCATGATAAATGCTTTTCCATCTCTTTACTTTCAATGTGCATGTGTCTTTAGGTCTGAAATGAATCTCTTGTAGGCAGGATATAAATGAGTATTGCTTTTTTTTTTACCCATTCTGTCACCCAGTTTCTTTTGATCAGAGCATTTAGTCCTTTATATTTGAAGTAGTTATTAATAGGGATTTACTTATTGCCATTTTATTTGTTTTATGTTTCTTTTGTAGTTCTTTGTTCCTTTTTTCTCCTGCTCTCTTCTCTCACAGTCTGCTGGCTTTCTTTAGTAATATACTTAGATCCTTTCTCTTGGCTTTTTGCATATCTATTACTTGTTTTTGATTTGTGATTACCATTAGGTTTATATATAACATCTTCTGCATATAGTAGTCTATATTAAGTTGATGGTCACTTAAGTTTGAACCTATTCTTTACTCCTCTTCCTCCCTCCATGTTTTAGTTATATGGTATCATACTGAACATCCTTTTATTTTGTGAATCCCTTGACTGATTTTTGTAGATATACTTAATTTTACTGATTAGTGCTTTCTACGTTTTTTTTTTTTTTTTTTTTTTTTTCGCCTGGAAACTATTTCTCCTTCTATTCTGAATGGTAGCCTTGTTGGACAGAGTATTCTTGGTTGCAAGTTTTCTTCTATCAGCATTTTGAATATATCATGTGACTCCTTGTCATCTGCAGAGTGTCTGCTGAAAAATAAACTGATAATTTTATGGGGTTTCCCTCGTATGTAACTGTTTTCTTTTCTCCTACTGCTTTTAAAATTCTCTCTTTATCACTACTTTTTGCCATTCTAACTACCATGTGTCTTGGTGTGGACCTGCTTGGGTTGATTTTGTTGATTTTGCTCTCTGTGCCTTCTGGATATGTATTTGTTTTCCTTCCCCAGATTTGGGAAGTTTTCAGCTATTATTTTTTCAAATAAGTTTCTATCCCCTTTTCTCTCTCTTCTCCTTCTGGGGTCCCTACAATGTGGATGTTATTGCAACTGATGGTGTCACTGATTTCTCTATTTTCATTTTGTGTCTTTTTTTCCCCTCTCACTTGTTCAGCTTGATTGCTTTCCATTATTCTCTAGGTCACTGGTTCATCCTTCTGCTTGTACTAGTCTACTATTTATTCCAATGAGTATGTTTTTAAGAAATTATTGAGTTCTTCATTTCTAATTGGTTCTTTTTTGTTTTCCATGTCTTTTTTGGGGGTCTCTCCACTCTTTTCTCAAGTCCAGTGAGTATATTTTTAACCATTACTTTAAATTTGCTATCAGGCATGTGACTTATCTACATTTTGTTTAGCTCTCTTGATGTGAATTTGTCCTGTTTTTTCATTTGGTACATATTCCTCTATCTCCTCGTTGTCTAACTCTCTGTATCTGTTTTTGTGTGTTAGGAAAGTCAGCTACCCCTCCTGTTCTTTAAAGTAGAGGCCTATGAAGAGGAGGTCCTCAGTGCCTTGCAGTGCAATGTCCCCTGTTCACCAGAACCTGGTGCTCCTATGTTTGGTGTGGCTCCCTACTGTTGTGGCTGAGCCACATTTGCCTTCAGTCCAGTCATCTGCAGAGGCTCTGACCTGTTGTGGACAGGGTTTGGTCTCTCTGTTGGTTAGTGGGCCAGTCTGGGGCTACCCTGGGCTCGAGAGCAGGCATTTGCAAGAGATGCTGTACTACCAAGCTACAGGGCACTCTCCCTGTGTTGTCCACTGAGAAGCTTTCATTGGTGGACAGATCCTGGATTCAGAGCAAATGTCTGCCCCCAACCCATTGCTAAGCCTGCAGTCAGACTGGTATGTGTGTGGTTATATTCTCTTCTCCCAGGCCAGGAGTCACTTTGTAGTGCTGCTGGCCCCTATCAGGGCTTGTTGCACACTGCCAGACTGGTGGCACCACTTTGGATGGTCTCTGGCTAAGGGCGTATTAGAGGAAGCAGGTTCACAGGAAAATGCAGGGATGTGGCATGGCATGTGGTGTTTACCAGGTTTGTGCACAACTAATGTGGGAGGGAACCTGGAGCTGAGACTGGTAGGGGTGGATCTGCAGAAGTGTGAGGGTCCCAGGTGTGCTGTTGGCATGCTGGGTAGAGAGTGTTGCACTGTGCTGATTCCTGCATGTGTCCATCTATCTAGGCTAGGGGGATAGCACCAGCTCTTTTGTTTTTAGAGAAGTCTCCCATGGATCCCTGCCCTTCTAGCACACACTCTGAGATTAGAAAACAAATCTCTTTCCCGTATAGTAGTCCTTTTTCAAACTACCGCTGTATCTCAGTGGGGCTCTTTGTTGTGCTATTTCTTGAAGGATGGTTGCTCACTTTCCTGTTGCCCTTCTGGCTCTCCCAGAACTGAACCTGCTGATTTTTAAAGTTCTAGGTGTTAAGCCCTGCTGATTGTAAGAACTCATGAAATAATACCCCTCTGGTTTCAAAGCCAAATGTTATGGGGATTCATCTTCCCTATGGGTCCCCTGTTGCCTGTAGTGCTTGTTGTGGAGATCTGGTCCCCTCACCTCTCTACGGCCCCAGTGATCCTCCCTCCTTTGGACATTTTATGGGTCTGTTTAGCTCCTGACTGAGTCTTTGCCCTTGCTACCCTCTTTAATATGAACTGTTCTCTATATTTACCTGTTCTGCCAGTCTTTAGGTCTTTTTCTGGGTTACTTATACCAATGTGGGTATTCTCTAGTTGTATCCATGGGACAAGGTGAGCTTAGGATCCTCCCACTCCATCTTCCCTGGAAGTCTCAAAATAACAATTTTTAATGGCTATATTATTTTCTGTGTTTGTGCCATGATTTTTTTTAATTTAATTTTTTTAAAGATTTTATTTATTTGAGAGAGAGAGAATACAACCAGGGGCAGTGGCAGATGGAGAAGCAGGCTTGCCGTTGAGCAGGGAGTCAATCACAGGGCTTGATCAGGTCATGACCTGAGCCAAAGGCAACGCTTAACTGACTGAGCCACCCAGGCACCCTCTGCCATGATTTTTAAAATGTTTTTCTACTCTTGGCTGTCATAACAGCCTTGATTTTTTTATGTGATACTGTAATAATTTTTGGATCCTCAGCTTATTTTTTTAAAGGAGATTGCTACAAGTAAAATTACTAGATTGTAGTATGTAAAATTCTTGAACCTTTATAATGTGACCAGAAAAAAAAAAAACCTCTCTCATTGTTCTAATCCCCATTTCCTTAATTACAAACAATTTTGCATGTTTTGTTATTTCCCATTTTTCCCTATGAATTGTTTTTTCATGTTGACTAACCCTATTTTTTATTGTGCTTTTCTGATTATTTTTAAAAAGCTTTTTATAATAGTATAATGCTTTGTCATACTTATTGCAAATATGCTTAACAGTTTTTCATTTAACGTTTTTGATATTATTGAATAGTTTCTATGTCATATTTAGAAAAATTCTATGTCAGTTATAATTTAACTGTTTATCACTTTCTTCTAGGGCTATTATGGTTCATCCTTCATATTTAGCTATTTAACATATTACTTATTTCTTTTCTGAATATAGCACAATTTCCCAAACATAATCAGTTGACTAGAATTTCCGTACTTAAGTATTAAATTGCATATATTAATATCCATTTCAGGGCAATATATTTCATTCTCTCCACTTCTCAGATCTTACAACAATACCAACATGTTTCAATTCTTATATGTTTAAATTGTCAGTAGGCCAAAAAATTCCTATCATACCTCATCCTGTTCACTGCCTGAGCTATTTTGAGTGTTTTTGCAGATAGTCTTAGTATCATCTTTCTTGTTTTTACCCCAAAACCTTTAAAGTGTGCTAAACCTATTATATTTTATCACTTATCCAAATCTGTGCTGTCTCCTTTTATTCAGTCCTTTTGTGTCCTGGTAAAGCTTTCATCTTTCCTTGTTATACCTATTCTTACATGTTTTATATATTTTATTGTTATGAATGGGTTCACATTTTTTTTCTTGTAATTTCCACTGTCTATTGTATGGGGAAATTATTGATTTTTGTGCATTTATCTTATATCAAACTATCTTACTGTTGTCATTTATACTACAAATATTATGTCATGTTTTTCTTGGTATTTTAGGAATACATTGATATTGCCTTAAAACCTCTTATGTGTCTTCCCTCAGATATACTATATTCAGGTAAATTTATCAGTAAATTATGAGAGCTAAACTTTCACAGCTACACTGTACTCTGGGATGACAGATTTATAGTAGTGATATTGTGTCAGAAAACATACCTCTATCTGGGTTTTGGGAAATTAGATCTACTCCAAAACCCATGTCTGTAAGAGGGGATATAAATGGCTACTTAAATATATATTTTTACAAATATAAATAATATATAGCCACAATATGACATAAATAATTTGATTATAGGTACAGTCTAAATATGTGTTTTCTAACTATATTTTTTTCTTCTTTCCATTTGTGTATGACTATTTGTAGACTATTTCTGAGTCGTTTCTAATTGTAATGAATTGTATTTCACATTCCGTATTATACTGATACACAACCGATATGAAATATACAGTGCTTTAGGAAACCCCAGTTCTTAACTCCATGAAAAGTTCATACAGATGTAACAGGAATCTCTATAGTATATCTTTAACAGGGAATTTTACAAAGATGTTTAGTAACTGAACCTAGAATGAAAAAAATATTTTTGTAGATATTGAAGGTCAATCGGTATAGGTGGAAGCTCTATTTTCCATTCAGTGAGGTTTGCTAAAGATATGACCTTCCATCCTCCCTGTTGTGTTCTCGTTTCTACTGACTTTCTTCTGTTTGCTTTACTACTCTGCTACAGGCCAAAAATAGTAAGTGGTGAAGCATTACCAAGAATTATTTAGATTTTTTGTAATTTGAAGGGAAAATGTTATAAAATTTTTTTCTTTTAAAGTAATGTGCTGTCATAAGAGACTGATTTTGTTTTCTCTTGCCTCAATATTCCAACACTCATAACCTGCTAAATCTCTTAATTCCACGAGAAATAACTACTAACTTACCCTTGTAAACTTACTTTATGAATATCTGAGTATTTATGCACCAGGATATGAAATCCTAATGGATCCACTGGCATTTTCATCAAGGTAAATGTTTATATCTATATACTCTGATATTATCTGTTCAGTAAACTTTTCATTAGTCCATATTTTGTTTCCTCAAATATATAGAAAAGCTTGCTAATTATCTTGGAACATTAGGCTGGGTAGAAAACCTGGTGAAAATTTCTGTGGGCAGTATCATTTTTCAAAATGTTTCCAGGGATGTGGGAAGGGCTGGGATTGTAATTTACCTGTTTAATAGCTACCTGGAGTAAGCTGATATGCACTACTCATTCCCCAGATATTCTTCTCTTCACCTTCAGCAAGATGTTAAATGCTTTTAAATAGCTATTCTGTACTGTTTTATTGGTGTTAACAGAACTGTTATGGCTGTTACTGGCCATCTTTATAGCCCTTTGCTGCTTCACTTCCACAGCATGCATGTCTGGCTACCAAAAATGTCATTGATCATAGTTTTAAGCATCATCCTTAGATGATAAAATTGGTGATATCATTGAATGACAGATTCAAAAGTATCATAAAAAGTCACTCCAACAGATGGCAAATATACCACTGTTTACATTTTTTAAATGAATGCTACAGATGGTAAGAAATTATTCCTCTATGTTTAATAGGAAAAGTCCACAGTATTTCTACAAAGGCACTTTTCTTTTTACTGCAAGGATATATAATCAGTAATTTAGCTACCAACCACTCTTTTGACTTCCAAATTGTATATTGGGAGCATATGGAAAAGATATCTAAAGAGGCAGTATTCATTTTTTCTTTATGTGTCCTTAAATTTATTGAGTTGTAAAAATAAATAGGAATGAGAAAGGTATATGAATGTGTTTATTTTTAGGGAAAAAATGATAATTCCTAAAAGCATTTTTAGGTAGTTTACTCATTCAATTACAACGTGTTTCATGATTTAAATTTCTTGTCTATAAAGAAGACATTTAAATATCACATGTTAACATCTTAAAGGATATCATTTTTAATGTACTGATAGTTTGTATTGTATACATAATTTTAATTATGCTTATATTATGAAATGATATGACAGTGTTTTGAATGAGAGCAATAATTTAATAAATTAAATAAGCATTTGTAAACAATAATTTAAATTTTCTGTTTGATTATAAATATGATTATAGATCCAGTAGCAGAGTAGTAGAGATTATTACACTTTACATAAACATAAGGTTCATACCTTAAAATATTCTGTCCTGTTCTCTCAGTAGTGTACACATATTCCATGGGCACTGATGAGGAAATCATCTCCTCCATAATTAAACCATTTTATGCCACATATTTTAAAAAACAAAAATTTAATTCTCACATCAATATCTCTTTGTAAATGTCAGTATCATTTTCACCTTCTTTCTTTTGAACAGTTACTATAACTTTTGTTTTTCGAATGTACATTTAACTTTTAAAAAACATAAATTTGATCTTTTTGAAAATATACATTATCAGATTTTCCCCTTCAAATAGCCTCTTGAAATATTTCTCACTCGTGAATATAAGGTTGTCCCTGAAGGGTTGATGGTAGAGGTAGTCTCTGGTTGTATCACATGTAAAAGATAGCTTGTTAGATTTATGTGTTCAGAGTTGAGGTACAGTCCTCCTTGCCTTCTGGCTGTTGTTTGCTCTCATTATTTCTTCCTTATATAGACCTTTAATAAACATAAAAAGCATTTAAATTCAAATTTTGTAATCTTTTTTTTAAATCAGAACAGTGTAAAATTGAAATGAGTGAGAGATGGACTTAGCAACTAACGTTTATAGGTCAACATTTTAACACTACATGGCACATCTGTTTTGTTACAAGTTGGTGCCCAGTGGCCTTCCAAAGGCAGGATATAGACATTACATTAGTGCTAAAGCCAAGGCCATATAAGACACCATTGTTAGAAATTCCTCTATAGTCTTGGTTTTTATTTTCTAAAATGGTTCTCAAACATTATATCATAGTCACTTGGATGGCTGGTTAAAACAAAGATTGCTGTGTCCCAGACCCAGAGTTTCAGATCCACCAAGTCTGGCGTGGGGCCAGAAAATGTGCATTTCTAACAAATTCCCAGTTGATTGTGATGCTTCTGGTCTGGAGACCACACTTTGACAACTATTACTTCAGCATTAAGACAAAGGGAAAAAGTTTTAACATTCTAAATTAAGTTTTGCCATTAGTTGTGTGATTTTGGAAACGGCATTTGCTGTTGAATGTTTACTGTTTTATCTTTCTTCAAATGAGAGTGTTCATCTAGGTGTTCACTTATTTTCTTGTGTTTCACCCAAAAATATATGAATATAAATCAAGAGCCACAAAAGAACATATAGTGCCTTTAATTAGAGTGATTCAAAGGTCTTATAAAAAGCAAAGCTCTGAAAATACTTTTCAAATTACACAGGAGCTCCGCGCTTCATCCCTGCTTCTTCTGCAAAGGTGACTACACTTAAACATAACTGGACTTACTGTGGGATAATTTTGTAATGTATAAAAATATCAAATATATCAAAAATATCAAATCACTATGATGTATGCCTGAACCTGATAAGATCTTGTATGTCAATTATACTTCAATTTAAAAAAAAATCTCCACTTGAACTATACAAAAAACAAGCAGAACTAAAGTATTCTCTAATAGGTGTGAGTTTCTAATTTTAATCTAATCTTTATCATCTTACAAAATTTTTGTGGATGCCCCCACAATGATATTGTCAGAAATTTCTCAGTCTCAGGCTGCTCTTTGGGCTCAATGCTATGGAAACCAGTTCCTTAACATTCTATATTGGTTTAAATTCAAGTGTTTCTAGAGCATCTTACCAAGCTGCCTGTATGGTAAATTTTTCAATAAGTACTGTTTTCTATTAATTGTAACGGTGGCTTTTGCCATCTCTCTATTTCAGAGACTTAAAAACCTCTGAATTAGAATGGCTGGGGCTTCGAAACATACACGTTCTCTTCATGATTAATCTGATTGGGCTCTACTTCGGTTGAACTTATGTAGGTCCATTTAACCTTTCTTGAATTACATTATTCTATTTCAGTTACACATGAGACCATTTTAGTCATTCATGAAAGCAGACTGGAAAGACTATTGACTGTTCAGAATCAATACAGGGCATGAAGGGTGTCTTGTTTTGATGGAGCAACTGAACGTTAGAAACATGGTTTTCAAATTTGTACAGTTGACAGTCCCTGAAATTTTACCAAAAGGGCTATGAAAGTATTAATAGTTTTAAAGAAATCAGGTATCATATTGTTAAATTTTATTTGTAGTCTGTTCTATTATAAAATTGATCAGCCTTGAAAACTTGTCTGCCCTGCAGGTTCTCCTTTCCCGTCACCCCCTTTAGCAGTGATCCTTAAAAAAAAAAAAGTCAAATGGCTAACTCAAAACTCACATCAGTGCCTGGCCTAATGTGTAAACATGTCCAGAATGACAAATAAAGGGATGTTTCCACAGTTGCTTCAAGCAAGTCATCTACAATCATTTCATTAAATTTTATTTCAAATGAATTATACTTTATAAAAATAGTATTTATTAGAATTCATACTATATTTTACTACTTATAATAAGGGGTCAATCTGAAAGATATATAGAGCCTTATTTTACAGGAACTTGAATTTTAAAAATAAATTTCTATAGAGAAGAATGATAAGGTGTTTAATAGAAAACTTCAAGTATAAATTCATTATTACATTAGGATCAATTAGTGTTGCAGAATTGAAATGAGAATAAAAGTTCAGAGGCAAAATTAATGGTATAAAATTTCCTATTAAAATATAGCTTGTTTGTGTGTTTATAAAGGAATGGAAATGATATTACCTTATTGTGGTATTTTTGTTTCATAGGTATTGATACTTAAATAATGCCATAGTTTCAACTATTTGTACTTAAGATTTAAAATTTAGATGTCACTTTAAAATTTGTGAATAGAATGGTTTTTAGCAATTCCTTTTGGAGTAAGGATAATATCTGCACACCTGTGTTTCATTATTGAATAAAGTATAAAATTGACAACTCTAATAATAATAGTAATAGTTCAAATACTGATAACCTGGGTTAAAAAACATTTCTGAAATTGAACTGAAATCTTCACATAATGAGTTAGGCTTTATTATCTCCTCATTAGAGATGAGGAAACTGACCATTGGGTTAATATGGGTAAGTTGCTTGCTCAAGGTGAAAATAATGTGAAAGGTGCAGCTTGGACAGAATTTGATCCAGAAATTTCAACATCTGCTCTTTCTAACTTCTGCCTATGTGTAAAAAGTGAATGTAGACAATCACATACCAAGTTCATTTTGTTTGTCTATGATCATCATTGGGTCTGGAAAACTTGAGAAGAACTTGTTTTGTTCTCACCAAAATAGTCCCAATTTATAATTCTTTAACAATTACTGTATTGTAATATAATGGTTTCCTTCCTAGAACCCTAATATTATTTTATTTTGAACTGTTCTTCTTTTGTAATTAGTGTAGGTTACTCTCCCAGCCTTTGTTAAAATATTAGTGAAATGCCAGTGGATTCAATGTCATCAAATCCAGTGGAGTTAAATTATCACCTCTGACTGATAATTCTCAAGAGCAAATTATCTCTGAATTCATTAGGGAGATTAACACTTGTAATTACCTTTATTATTTTTTTTAAAGGAGAAGTCTAAATTAGTTCAACCAAGAAAAGGGATAAAATATTTTTATTTGACAAAAATGTTGCTATTGGCTGTAATTAAAGAAAATTAGTGCCTGAACTGCCAAGAATATTATCTTGCACTAACATTTCTTTCTATTAGAAGTGTTAGACTCAGCCTTTATTTTGATAATTAGGTATTTTCAAAGCTCAGATCAACTGGCATCCAAAAACGTTGCCAGTCATTCTGACTTGAAAGTAAAATCTTGAGCATTTCAAGTGCCAACTACCATCCCACATTTTGCCCTCAAATATATATTATAGTCTATTATCAATTGTTAATCTAACATTTATTAGGAAAAAAATATATAACCTACACTGAGTTTCATTCCGTGAATTCACTCAATGTAATCTAACACATTAGTTTCAGTACCTAAAATATATACTCCTTCTGAGTATCAGAAAATGTCTTTGGGCTACATGATTTACAGTTCAGCTCTTAAAGGGGAAAACAGTTCTTCTGTTTTCTCCTGGCCATTTCCAATATTTACATATGTGGCACAATATGTAATAATTGTAGAATATCTCCAAAAGTTTTCTTCTATCTCACCAGTAAGGCATGCTTAAAATTTGCTGTATATCTACTGGTCAGAGTAGAATTTTTAAAACATCATTATTAATTTCCCCGATGCTATTAATTTAATCTGTGGTGCACAACCTTGACTCAAGCTGAGGGAACAGCATCATAATTAGGCTTAAGTTTAAATATGTTATGTTCAACTGATTAGTGATGGAAGCTTGCATTTTTGAAGGATACATTTTTTTAAAGATTTTATTTATTTATTTGACAGAGATAGAGACAGCGAGGGAGAGAGGGAACACAAGCAGGGGGAGTGGGAGAGGAAGAAGCAGGCTCATAGCAGAGGAGCCTGATGTGGGGCTCAATCCCATAACGCTGGGATCACGCCCTGAGCCAAAGGCAGACGCTTAACCGCTGTGCCACCCGGACGCCCCAGGATACATTTTTTTTTATTTGGGTCCTCTTTTAAATACAGAACTATGTGTTGTAGAAACTGAAGAATGTATATATTTTTAAAGTTACACAGCTGTTATTAAGCCAGTTACATGTTATCCCTAAAAGGCTTGGATAATGGTGATGATAGCACATGCTTATAAAAAAGCAATGGATAAGAATTGAAGAAAGCTTTAACTTAAGTTAAAGCTTATATTACAGTTTGTCGTTTCTGAGTGGACCTGGTGACAGACATGGATTATGAGATTGAGTGGAGGGAAAAGTATTCTCCAGCATGGGGATAGGGAATTTTTCTCTACTTATCAATCAGAGTAATGTTCATGACATTTCTAAGCTTGTGAAGAGTAGGAATTCATAATAGATCCAATCACACTTTTACATNAAGGTGAAAATAATGTGAAAGGTGCAGCTTGGACAGAATTTGATCCAGAAATTTCAACATCTGCTCTTTCTAACTTCTGCCTATGTGTAAAAAGTGAATGTAGACAATCACATACCAAGTTCATTTTGTTTGTCTATGATCATCATTGGGTCTGGAAAACTTGAGAAGAACTTGTTTTGTTCTCACCAAAATAGTCCCAATTTATAATTCTTTAACAATTACTGTATTGTAATATAATGGTTTCCTTCCTAGAACCCTAATATTATTTTATTTTGAACTGTTCTTCTTTTGTAATTAGTGTAGGTTACTCTCCCAGCCTTTGTTAAAATATTAGTGAAATGCCAGTGGATTCAATGTCATCAAATCCAGTGGAGTTAAATTATCACCTCTGACTGATAATTCTCAAGAGCAAATTATCTCTGAATTCATTAGGGAGATTAACACTTGTAATTACCTTTATTATTTTTTTTAAAGGAGAAGTCTAAATTAGTTCAACCAAGAAAAGGGATAAAATATTTTTATTTGACAAAAATGTTGCTATTGGCTGTAATTAAAGAAAATTAGTGCCTGAACTGCCAAGAATATTATCTTGCACTAACATTTCTTTCTATTAGAAGTGTTAGACTCAGCCTTTATTTTGATAATTAGGTATTTTCAAAGCTCAGATCAACTGGCATCCAAAAACGTTGCCAGTCATTCTGACTTGAAAGTAAAATCTTGAGCATTTCAAGTGCCAACTACCATCCCACATTTTGCCCTCAAATATATATTATAGTCTATTATCAATTGTTAATCTAACATTTATTAGGAAAAAAATATATAACCTACACTGAGTTTCATTCCGTGAATTCACTCAATGTAATCTAACACATTAGTTTCAGTACCTAAAATATATACTCCTTCTGAGTATCAGAAAATGTCTTTGGGCTACATGATTTACAGTTCAGCTCTTAAAGGGGAAAACAGTTCTTCTGTTTTCTCCTGGCCATTTCCAATATTTACATATGTGGCACAATATGTAATAATTGTAGAATATCTCCAAAAGTTTTCTTCTATCTCACCAGTAAGGCATGCTTAAAATTTGCTGTATATCTACTGGTCAGAGTAGAATTTTTAAAACATCATTATTAATTTCCCCGATGCTATTAATTTAATCTGTGGTGCACAACCTTGACTCAAGCTGAGGGAACAGCATCATAATTAGGCTTAAGTTTAAATATGTTATGTTCAACTGATTAGTGATGGAAGCTTGCATTTTTGAAGGATACATTTTTTTTTAAAGATTTTATTTATTTATTTGACAGAGATAGAGACAGCGAGGGAGAGAGGGAACACAAGCAGGGGGAGTGGGAGAGGAAGAAGCAGGCTCATAGCAGAGGAGCCTGATGTGGGGCTCAATCCCATAACGCTGGGATCACGCCCTGAGCCAAAGGCAGACGCTTAACCGCTGTGCCACCCGGACGCCCCAGGATACATTTTTTTTTATTTGGGTCCTCTTTTAAATACAGAACTATGTGTTGTAGAAACTGAAGAATGTATATATTTTTAAAGTTACACAGCTGTTATTAAGCCAGTTACATGTTATCCCTAAAAGGCTTGGATAATGGTGATGATAGCACATGCTTATAAAAAAGCAATGGATAAGAATTGAAGAAAGCTTTAACTTAAGTTAAAGCTTATATTACAGTTTGTCGTTTCTGAGTGGACCTGGTGACAGACATGGATTATGAGATTGAGTGGAGGGAAAAGTATTCTCCAGCATGGGGATAGGGAATTTTTCTCTACTTATCAATCAGAGTAATGTTCATGACATTTCTAAGCTTGTGAAGAGTAGGAATTCATAATAGATCCAATCACACTTTTACATAATTATGCAGTCAGAGGGTGCCAAAATGAAGGCATTTTTAAAAAGTTCAGAATGGAGTAAAATTCACTTTCTAAATATTGGATAACCCTATTTGAATATCAAAATAGTCTTTTCCAAGGTATCAGAATAGAAGCATTTCTTCATTAAACTTTACTTGGTAAAATTTAGATGTATAAGACAGGTTCATATGTTTTATACAAATACAATTCATCTAAAGCTCATAGCATTGCTAGTAAAGTCAATTACTTTTTTCTTGGTCACACATTATTTGGCAGGAAGTCTATTGTTGCTGCAACATTTAGGTTTTACAAGCAGTTCTGTTTTATAGGAAGCAGTGGTAGTATTTTTTAAAGAGAAGCTATATAATGCATTTACAGTCTCTGAGGTGAAGATTTATTGTATTCAGTGGTGCCAAGAATAGATAGCATGGGCTGGCAATATACAAACATGTCCATGGTCATGATACAGTAGTCCAGCATTGACATACAAAATGTCTCCTGTTTCAGTCCCTGACATCTCAATGGAGATTGGCAGCTCAATCTTGTACTAACTTGTCCAAACATGTGGCAGAGTTTTAAAATATGAATATGTGCAAGTAAAAACTCTAAATGTATTTACTAATATATGACTTTTTTCCCCTCTAGAAATTGCCTAATTTAAGTTTAAATACGTAAATGGAATTTATTCTCAAAATGATTTTAATTCTCAGACTTTTATTAAGCCTGCTAGGTACCATGTGTAAAATATTTATTTGAATAGTATTTATAAACACTTTAGAATTTGTTATCTAAATTAAACTTGATCAGCCTACTGGAAAACTTTAAGCTTTCATGAGTAACGCGCCTCTGTTGTCAGAAGTAATTTGGTCAAAGGGCAAAATATAGTAACTTTCCAGACGGAGATATTAATGTCTGCAGTGAACATGCATTTGAGAATCATGAAGAGTAATTTTAAATATTTTAATAAGTAATCTATTGTATAGTAAAACAGTTTTAGTAGTAATCAGACATACCAAGGCAGAGAGGATTGACTTGTCTCTTACTGCCTTTGCTTAGAGAAAGGAATGTAATTATTTGTGATTTTAATAAAGTTTTTAGTTTAGGGAAGAGTGTGGCATTTCCACCCCACTGTATTAAAATGTAATATAAGTGTGAAGATATTAAGTTATACATTTGAGCATAATTAATATAAATTGCTTGTTGTACTAGTGACCCCATTTATCAATGTAGTAAAAGTATGGAAAAGTACCCCATGCATCTTTAACAAATAATATCATAGGATACTATAGAAACTGTAATTTATATTCCAGGATATTGTCCATTATTCTGTCTGAATGAGATATGCTACTTTTATAGAAGGAAGGAAAGAGGGAAGGAAGGAAGGAAGGAAGGAAGGAAGGAAGGAAGGAAGGAAGGAAGGAAGGAAGGAAGGAATAAACTAGCAAACAAGTAAGTTTACAACTTGATTACATTTTGAACTTCTGCTGCGATTATAGCTTTCATGTCTTCTTTTCCCTTGGACATTTAGTGATTCCCAGCATAGGTTCATATAACCCTCAGCAAAAATGTGTCACTTGACATATAGCAAACACCTGTCATCCAATCTCATATGAAAGTTTGCTTCAAATCAATGAACTTTTGAATTAACAACATGCTGGCACATTAACTGCTGAGTTATACATTTGAGGTTCATTTTTAATGCAACTTTTATTGATTAACCTATCATAATACCAGTTTATTTAGGTTTCAGAATTGTGAACCATATTGACTAATAAATAGTGAAAGGTGAAGTGATCTATTAGGTTTTACTGTTTCCAAGGAACAATAACAAATGATTATGTTATTAATCCTAGAAATCTGTCGTTTTAAATTTCTAATTTTCCTTCCCCTATCTATTAATGTTTACTCTCTTACAAAATACCTAGCACAGACACAACATACCCATTATAGTTACCTTCATTGGCAATATTTTTTTTGTATCTCAAAAAAGGAGCATATATAATTCAGTGTCATTTATGTCATATTTGGTTACTACGCTTAGTGTTACATGCAGAACATTTGCCTGCCTAACAATATATCA
The DNA here is from genome assembly GCF_002007445.2 of Ailuropoda melanoleuca. NCBI lineage: Eukaryota > Metazoa > Chordata > Mammalia > Carnivora > Ursidae > Ailuropoda > Ailuropoda melanoleuca. The sequence goes on from NC_048218.1 coordinate 174,022,207, forward strand.
GATTTTTTTAATGTGATACGGCAAATCTTTCAAACCCTTACCAGTTCTGGATACTGTTAGGAAAGTATAGCATTGTTTCTAGATGAATCTTATGAAAGAAATGACACACTTTAGAAGGGAATTTTTTTTAATGAGGTCATGCCACCAGACTCTTTAGTATCATATCAGTAATGAAGAAAATGGTGAACAGATTCTAAATTTTAAAAAAAGTAATATATTTATACATGTCTGACTCTTTTTTTCTGATTATTTTCACATTGACTAAATTGAAATGACTAGCTTAAAGGGAATGAAGACTTTTCAGTTTTAAAATTTCAGAGCAACTCTAATGAACAATATGTTATAAATAAACTAAACAATAATAGTAGGGAATTCTAGTGACAAAATGTGAGAATAGGGGTACTTGACAAAATATTAGAGGCAATTAAGGAAGGCTATTAGCAAAGAGAAAGTAGTACTAAATCACCTTCTTGACATCATATTAAAAACAGAACAAAAGAAAAGATAAAAGAAAATGAGGCTTTTTTTTTTTTTGGAATTAGCAATCAATTTAGAGCAAAAAGAGCTGATAAAGGTATATAGAAGAGNCGATAAAGGTATATAGAAGAGTCAGTAGAAGTCCCTTGATAATAAAATGGAGGTGCATTGATGGTGAAAAGTGAAAGAGACAGAATTAAAATAGAATCAAATAGATCAAATAGAACTTCAAGAGTGAAATACATTTATGTATGTGTACAATCGGTAGTAGAAATTCAATGGATAGGTTTACTCAGCATATTAAACTTAAGAAAGTATAAATTCATTCAAAGATAGATAGAAATAATTGATTAGCGTACAGCCAGTGGTGGAACACATGGAATCATTCACATATAGAAGGGTAAATTTAAACATAAGTGATATTGGAGTTTCAATAAAATTTGATTTTATATATTGGATTTCACGTATTGTCGGTGAATCTGCAAGTTGGTAGCCATATTGGAAATAATTTAGCATTAATTATAAATTTAAACATGTGTATCATTGGTTTCTAGCAATCCAACTCTTCAATATATAAGCTAGAGGAATCAGAAAGAACGATTACACATTTGTAGCAACATAGACGGGACTTGAGGAGATTATGCTACATGAAATAAGTCAAGCGGAGAAAGACAGTTATAATATGGTTTCACTCATTTATGGAACATAAGAAATAGCAGGAAGATCGGTAAGAGAAGGAAGGGATGAATGTAGGAGGGGGTAAACAGAAGGGGGAATGAACCATGAGATACTATGGACTCTGGGAAACAAACTGAGGGATTCAGAAGGGTGGGGGTGGGGGACTGGGATATGCCGGTGATGGGTATTAAGGAGGGCACATATTGCATGGGTGCACTGGGTGTTATATGCAGATAATGAATCATGGAACATTACATCAAAAACTAAGGATATATTGTATGGCAACTAACATAACATTAGAAAAATTATTATAAACATTTTTTGTTGTAATGGGTATTAAAATTATTACATTTTTTGTTTTAGGGAAGCATGTTATTTTGGGGGAGAAAGAAATTTTGCTTTACATTTGGATGTTCTTCTGACTGGTCTAAGAATTAACTTGAGATGGAATAACAGGAGAAATTCAAATTTAATTATGTATGTACAAGGAATCTATACAAACATGAGAGATTCCCAAGACAGATCAGGCAAAATTAGGCATATATGTCATCCTGAATTAAGGAAAAGTATATAAAGGTCCAGGATTTGAAAGGGATGGAAAGCAGTTAATAGGATGAAAAAGAGTAAATATCTGACAAACAAATACTTGCTGGCCCACACAGAAACAATTCGACACAAAGAAGAATTTTAACACGCAGAATTTGCTAAATTCCTCCTTGTCTACCACCACTATTTCATATTATAATGTATTTATCTTTGGTGATAGCTCCTTTCCTGCAGAAGGTCATTTATCTAAATAGTTTTAGTCAGGTAGGTGGAAGGTTAAAGTTTCTTCCTGAGTCTTTTGGGCCTTGATTGTTTTCAGCTCAAAATAATCCACATGCCAGAGTAGAGCATCTTCAGGTAGTTCATTTTGAACCCTTCTACATTATTGAAACTTAAATCATTTTTAATGACTGAAGTTTTTCTGTTCTTGGCACTGATGACTGTTTTTTGCTTATCTTCCACATGATAGAAGAGTTCCATACATCATNTTTAAAAAAAAAAAAAAAAAAAAAAAAAAAAAGTTCTGGCTGACCGGAACCCACTGAAGCTCCATATTATTCCTGCAGATGTAAATGGTAGTAAATGTGAGACATGGTGACACAGACATGCAAATGCAATGTGCCAATTTTCAGGGAGTTTTCAGGAAGACTCCTGGTTCTCAGGAGATTCTAGTCCCATGTAAATTTTCTCACATGAACTAAGATTTTTATGCCTCTTAACACTGCTTAAAGAAGAGCTGACACTCAAATTGATATTCAGCTTTGTTTTCCTCTATCAGTGGATAGCGAGGAAGGGGGCAGGAAACAAAATGGAACACAAGATTGAGTAATAGATGATTCACAGGACAGACATGCAAACAAGCTTGTGTGACTTCAGTTCAGGAGCTCTGAAGTCAAAATATATCTGTGATGTTGCCTTTGCTTTCACCAATGAGGAGTTTTTAAGGAGACAGGTAGGAAGAAGGGTAAGCACTTTCATAGATTTTTTTTAATCTTTTGTTTTCAACTCAATCTTTTTTTTTTTTTGGTTAGTATCGGTTTAAATGATTTACCTTTGTTTGTCTTTGATACTCTCCTATGAAAGTACATAGTGAATAACCTTTTTAAAAAGTAATTTATTGATGTGCCTCTTAATATCAGTCTTTAGCTTTGTGTGACAAGCCTTGTCAAAATGACATACAGTGGACATAGTGATGCTCGCATGCTGTAGCAACTCATGATAGAGGCTATTTTGTCATTTGATCTTTATATCTGATGGGTCCCTACTGAACCTGAATGAGTGACTGAAAATGATGGGAAGAGCAGGTCAGTGACTTGCATCTCAATGGTAGGCTACACAGCACCTCAATAGAGGAGTTTTTGTGCTGGTATGAATTTTGATGCGGCATTGGCACAAACCTGCCACAACATGTGCTTGCCCTTCTTCGATATGGTTTTCAAATTCCTGATTTATCACTTTGACATTTGAGAGAGCAAAGGAAAAAAATAAAAAGCAAAATTCTGTGACAACCAACAACTTTCTCTTCCCGCAAAGATTTTGTAGGTTTGCCTGAGGAGAGTTGAATCTCAACTATTTGATTGTTAATTAGAACTGCTATAGGAACACTACAAAATCAAAACAAATATCTGGTTTTTGTCATCTTATATTTATGACAATAGGGCAAAACTGTCAGTGTTTTGCAGTTAATAACTGCCTCAGGGACTGTGGACATGATGGTCTCAAAGAAAATTTTAAATGTATTGTAATGCCAGATTTTTTTATTTCATACTACAGAGTAGTAATAAATTTAAGCACATTTGCAGGCATGTAAAACTCAGGCTGTCCTTAACAGTCTTCCTTAACTAAAATTGGTTTAGACAGAATGCCATTTATTGAAGTCAAGAATGGAAATTACATTTGGTGTTTGATTTGCTGACATTAGATAAATACTTGAGTATTTTGGATGTTAATATGAGGAACTCAACACCCGTTTTTGAAGATTTTCTACTTTTTTTTTTTTGAACAGACTATTATGGAAATGGTGTGTCTAAATTCACACTTTAAATACAGATGACTATCATTGATAATGCCGTATGAGAAAGCTCAAAAACTTCGTTGGAGGTAATTAAGTTATATGGGAAGATAGTTAAAAAGATGTCCTATCACACTACTAGAGACTGACCACAGCCCTTAAAGTTTTCAATAATTTTATCTTACCTACTTCTTAGTTTAGAAGTAGATGCATCTGATTTTCTTTGTTAATGATTCATAAAACTAAATTTAATTAAACATATCTGCCTTTTTTCCTATCTTAGTGATTACATATATATTTTTCATTTCTCATTTATTTTACTACCTTACTTTCAAATAAATGTTCAAGCGTAAAAATGTTACCTTTTAAATCATTCATTTTTTAGCATTGATCCCTTAGTGTGTATAAGGAAACAGTGTGAGGTTCTGTCCTTAGGGATTTATTATTTGTTAGTCTCTCCGACTTACACTGTTCTCAATCACTCACTTTATAATTCCTCATATTTTAATTTAACATATATAGTGAATTTTTCTTCAGTATTTCCATTTTGTTTTTAGCTATCTTTGCCCCATTTTTTAGCTTCTCTAATTGTGATAGTCATCATTTACTGAGACACTGTAAGTGCTCTAAACCCCTAGTTTCCTTTCATTCTTCTAATAATCTTGGAGGTAGATACCATTATTGGCTCTGTTTCATAAATTAGGTACAGAGCGGTTAAGTTACTTAACCAAGATTACATAGTTAACTAGCACAAAATTGTTCATCACAGTTTACAAACTAAAGAGGTAAGACATTTGCATACACAGAAGCCTCCTAAAAACAGTTGCTTAGCTTAATGGATGACTCTAATGGAAATAATTCAGGTGGGTCCTTGAAAAAAATATATTGTGTACATGGAAACCTTTGAGAAAATATCATATTATGATGGCAACTTCTTACTTCACTTTTATACTGGAAACATACACAATTTGTCTCTTTCTGTCTTTTTCTTTCCCTATCCCTTGATTTAACCAAGATATTAACAGAAAGGAATGTTTCTTACTTCGGATATTTAGAGACAAATAAAATATTGGGATTCAAAAGGTCAGTTTATGCTATTCCTAGGTGATATGTAAAAGTGAAATAGATACACATGTGGAAGATGAAAGGGAAAGACAACTAAATAAGAATTATTTATGTTTTTGTTGTCTGTTCTCTTTACTCTCTATACCTACTAAATATCATTGTTTCCCTTATTTCTCACTCTAAATGCCACAACTCTAGTTTCTATAGTGTGATGTGATGATATCTCAGTATCTCATCTTCTCTTGAGCTGTGTACTCTTATTGTTATAGAATCTCCAAACTAGTATATCCAAATAGATTCCCACCCCTCCTATTTCCTCTTCTATTCCATTTTCACCAACTCCTCCCTGTTCTTGTCTGTTATTATCTTTCACCTTAATTCTCCCTGTTGATTTCCTGCTTGTAGCCACTCAGACCATCAGTCAAACATTAATCACACTACCTACAAATTCCTTTCCAAACACCAGATATCATCATGTCACTCATCTTCTCAGAATCAAGTCTGAACTCGTTAGTAATTAATATAGTTATTTTAGCTAGTCTTTCCTTAATTCTTTCATACTTACCAAGGTTACATCAAAGTATATTACTGATTTGGTTGCATTGGATTAATACATTTTTTAAAAAGATTTATTTATTTTATATATAGAGAAACAATGCATGTGGGAGCAGGGCGAGGAGCAGAGGGAGAGAGAGAGAGAGAGAGAGAATCTTAGGTAGATTCCCCACGGAGCATGGAGCCTGTTGCAGGGCTCCATCTCACTACCCTGAGATCATGACCTGAGCTGAAACCAAGAGTCAGATGCTCAACAGACCAAGCCACCCCGGTTCTCCTGCATTAATACATATTTAAAGTCATATAGTAATATCTATATACTTTTCCTTCTCATGAAGACTTCACAAATACTTGGTTGTAGAATACCTGATACACATCTACCTTATTTACTGTTTCTTTTTGTGTGGAACCATAAGTTTTTATGAAAATTAATTTCTTTTGAAATGTGGAACATGTTCACCAAAAAATTTAAAGTGGAGAAGGAAGAGTATACACAAAATACGAATGGAAAGAGGGAGATTCATGAAATGTTTTAGGTTACAGGACATATTTTATACAGCAGATCTAGGGTCTTTCAAAAACAACTGCAAGTTCTAATACAAAATGAAAAATTGAGCAAAAATTCCTGCCTACATCCTAAAACCACAATACAGTGTTTAATTTATTAAACAACAACAACAACAGCTAAACTTCTTCACGTTTTTTCTCTCCCCCAAAATGGCAGCAGCAGAGTGCAGAGTACTTCTGTGTGGCTCCATGAGCTGTTCTGAAGTAGCAAACGGGTTCTGGATGAGTAGAAGTGGCATTTAAACCTATTAGTTTCCAGATGGTCTGAGATAAGGTGGTCAGAGGTCTGAATCTCACTGACACAGTTTCCAAAAGAAATGCATAATGACAAAATGGCATTACGGTGTTTGCTAATAGTATATTTAAAATGTATAAAGAAAGCTAGACATTTTAACGCTGTCAGTAGAAAACAGTTATTTTATGGTATAAATAATTGTGCCTCCTTTTATTTATGCATTCAGATTTATGTGTTTAATACTGACTTGTAAGAATTCCCTGCACAAGCATTTATGTTCATAATTAAAGTAAATAATTCTCATTTGATAAATTGGAGCAAAGATCCTTTGAAGTTGGTTTTATTAATATCCAAATTAATTATTATAATTAGCTGTAAAGAAAATAAAGATAAGCACATTAATACAGTTGAAAGACAGTAAGAAACTGGAAGGAGATAAAACTTACTGTGGAATTTGTTTAAATTCAGTTTTTTAATCTTTCCTATTAAGATGAAATTCTTAAACTTACTATACCTCACCATAGTAAAAGAAAAGGGTAATAATTACTTCATGTCTCAAGTTCAGACCTGTATTTCTTGACTTTTCGTTGTACGTTATCCTTATGTACTAGTAACAGAAGCAGATCCTAATCTTCAGGGCCTTGCCTGTTGTACACCATATTGGTGCTACATTGTGGGGACACTGAATTTTTACATGCTTGGGACTGAAGAAAGTACAATGGTAATTTTTCATACCAGTATCTTTCCATTGATAAAGATGGTAGTCACATTTATATTCTTTTCCCTTTATACGTTCAGTCTGTTCTAGACATGCATTTCTTTTTGTATACATGGTGAAATAATTGACTCCACAGGTGTGTGTGTGTGTGTGTATTTTATATATATAATATATATGTATATAATATACATATATAATATATATAATATGCATAATATAATATATAATATACATATATAAATGTATCTAGGAAAGCAGGGGTCATCATTAGCTCTTAATGAATTTGGTTTTAGAAGATTTTAATTATGTGTTAGTTTGTTGAAATGATTGTTTTATATTCAAGGAAAAGTTAAGATTATTTTAGCAGTATCATACATTAAAACTGATTTTTTGAATTTCTCATCTTCATTTATTTATTGCCAACATTTAGAAATGAGTTTGCTGCTTCATATTAAGAGATTATTTTTGCTTTTAATTGTTTTATATTTTAGCCTCTGAACCTTCTTTAGCCCTAAACTATCCCTGATCTGGTGAAACCACCTGTAGGCCATTTTGTCAGGACAGTGTTGACCTTTTGGACCTTNTCCACAGGTGTGTGTGTGTGTGTGTATTTTATATATATAATATATATGTATATAATATACATATATAATATATATAATATGCATAATATAATATATAATATACATATATAAATGTATCTAGGAAAGCAGGGGTCATCATTAGCTCTTAATGAATTTGGTTTTAGAAGATTTTAATTATGTGTTAGTTTGTTGAAATGATTGTTTTATATTCAAGGAAAAGTTAAGATTATTTTAGCAGTATCATACATTAAAACTGATTTTTTGAATTTCTCATCTTCATTTATTTATTGCCAACATTTAGAAATGAGTTTGCTGCTTCATATTAAGAGATTATTTTTGCTTTTAATTGTTTTATATTTTAGCCTCTGAACCTTCTTTAGCCCTAAACTATCCCTGATCTGGTGAAACCACCTGTAGGCCATTTTGTCAGGACAGTGTTGACCTTTTGGACCTTTACCATTAAGCAAAGTAGAAACATGAAAATTTTTCAGTGATCAAAAGGTTATTTATCCTCTTTCCAGAATTATTTTGGAAATTACTTTGTAAATTAATTTGCATGATTTCTTTGTGTGTTCTGCCACACTGTTGAGTTTAAGGTACTAATTTATTGCAAAGCATTTTTTTCACACTTTCTCAGGAAATTATCCACTGTAAGTCTAATAAGTGGTTTATCTAAAAGTAGATATTTACTCATTCATTCACACATAATTATATTGATGAAGCTCTAAGGGCATAATTTTGCAAAGTTGATGGGTGCCCTGATATTTACATGTAATTTGCTACAGACAGCTAAAATTTGATTCTTAACTCTTTTTGACCACACTAAAATTGAATACTACATCATAGAAAGCATAGCAGTGGTGTCTTAAAAATTATTTTTGGCATTTTTGCAGTTGGAGCAGTGAGGAGAAAGTAATTTGCCTCTCTCTGAGGCTTGTTTATGGTCCCATTCTCTTCATTCAGCTATTTTTTTTTCTTTCTTGTCAGTCTTTATATTGCAATTTACAGTTATTGGCAATCAATTTAATAGATGTTTATTATGTACCAGCTATGCATTATGCATTAATCTAGGGACTGGATTTACAAAGATAAGCCTGGATTGAAGGAATTACATAGTTGGGCAGATATGCAAGTAAAAGGTAATTATAATACAGTGTGAAAAAGCAATAATTACAGTATGAATAGAATGATATGGGAGTACAAAAGAGGAATTGAGTAATTACTCTGGCCCGAGTTGTTTCAGAAAGCTTTATGGAAAAGATGATGTTGAATTAGTTTTTGGCATATAAACAATTTGTTATCATTCCTATATTTTGGGCTTTTTCCCCCTCAGTTTTTTTTTATGGTAAAATATAGATAATAAAAATTTACCATTTTAATTATTTTTAAGTGTACTCTTCAGTGACTGTCATTGTGCAACCATCACCATCATCCATCTTCATAACTCTTTACATTTTATAAAACTGGAACTCTATACCCATTAAACAATAACCCCTCATTTTGCTTCCCCACCTGTCCTTCCAGCCCCTGGCAACCACCATTCTACTATCTGTCTCTGTGATTTTTGACTACCCTAAGTACCTCACATAAGTGGAATCATAGAGTATTTGTCTTTTTGTGACTGGCTTATTTCATTTAGCATAATGTCCTCACGATTTATCCATGTTGTAGCAAACGTTAGAATTTTCTTCCTTTTTAGGGCTGAAAAATATTCCATTGTATGTATATATACTACATTTGCTTATCCATTTATCTGTCCATGGAGAACTGGGTTGCTTCCCCATTTTAGCTATTGTGAATAATGCTGCTATGAGCGTGGGTATACAGATATCTCTTTGAGACCTTGTTTTCAATTCTCTTGGGTGTATACCCAAAATTGGAATTGCTGGATCATATGGTAATTCTGGTTTGAGGAACTGCCATAATATTTTTCACAGCAGCTGTACCATTTTATGTTCCCACCAACAATACAAAAAGGTTCCAGTTTCTCCATATCCTTGCCAACACTTAAAATTTTCTTCTTTTTTTTCTGATACTACCCATTCTAATGGGTATGAGGAGGTGTCTCATGGTAGTTTTGATTTGTGTTTGTTTTTAGCTTGAATTTTTTTGTTACTTTTCCTTAGACCAGAGTTTCTCAGAGTGTGTTCTAAGGATCAAATGATCAAAATCAACCATTGTTTATTAACAACGAAATTTCTTATGTTCCCAAACTTGTATTCAGTACTTAGGGTACAGTATGCAAAACGTACACTTTTATAACGCCTCAGGTGATATTTTAGCGAATAAATTTTGCCACAGAATCAAGTGAAAATTATTCTCTTTCATCAAGATTGCTATCATCTTTCTAATCATATTGTTTACTACCATCATGTCCAAATTGTGTTAACAAGAGCCTATATTTAGATCTCACTGATGTATCGCATACTGAAAAAAGCGTAGTTTTCTCAGAGATAGATTAGTGAGCCACGGATTCTCGGATTGGTGGGTACTTTGTAGGTCAAAGTAGTTTAGGCCCCCATTTAATCTTCAGATCCTTTCTGAAATATCCTACCAGCTCACCTAGGCTGTGCCATGTGTTTGAACCTACTGGTTCCTCTCTCTGGAATATATTTTAGCCCTCATTGTATGCAGATGTTTGCCCACGTTTCACATTCAGCCCCAGTGTCTCCTCTGTGAAGCCATCTGTAGATGAATTTAGCCAGGCAGAGCTATGTTTCCTCTTGTTGTATCATCACCAGACATACCTTTGATGTTGTACGTGTACTATATTGTGAATTTTGTTACCAAGGCTGCCTTAAACTCCTTGAGGATAAAAACTGTTCTAATTAATATTGTTATTATTTTGCCTACAGCAGTGCCTTATACCTCCTATATAAAAATGTGCTCTTTAATTCATTTAAAATGGAATTTTAATAAATCTTAAAACTGTAAATTAACCAGGCAGCCATTGATAATATTGATACTGATAATAGTTTTATCCACACAAAGGGCTAAAGATTAAAATTTACATAGATCTGGGGCGTCTGGGTGGCACAGCGGTTAAGCGTCTGCCTTCGGCTCAGGGCGTGATCCCGGCGTTATGGGATCGAGCCCCACGTCAGGCTCCTCTGCTGTGAGCCTGCTTCTTCCTCTCCCACTTCCCCTGCTTGTGTTCCCTCTCTCGCTGGCTGTCTCTATCTCTGTCAAATAAATAAATAAAATCTTTAAAAAAAATTTACATAGATCTTTTTAGATTGAAAAATTTTAGAACTTGAATTTTGTGAATAAAACAAAGTCTATGGTGAAACAGAAAAGATGATACAAGAGTCTATGTAAGCAAAAAATGTATGTTTTTCAGAATTCTTTTGCAGTAATAAAAGTTAAATTCTTTTATTCAGTGGAAAATAAGAATATAAAGATATGTTTAATTTTTCCCTTTGACATATCATGCAGAATTTTAGTTTTCATATGCAATAAGGATAATTAAGTTTTGGAAAATATGTTTAGATAAGATATTAATACAGATGTCTTATAGTGTACAGTGTACATTTTTACGAAAATGCTAAATTAATGGGGGAGGTTGTGTGAGAGTTTTTCAGTTATATAATACTGATGGAATTTGTTTTGGTGACCCTTTTTAAGCAGTAAATTAGGGAAAGTAGTTATGGAGTACAGTTTTCCTTGGGAAGCTCTGTGGCTGATATCCCTGATGGCTGTTTTCTTCAAAGAATAGTCCAGTCCTGGAGCTCATGGAGTCTACCACAGATGACACACACTAATTCTGCAAACAGCCCAGACTGCTTTAACATGTATTCCTTGGTCTCTCAGGTAATTAGTTATAGGTAAAATCAATAGTTGTTTCCCCAATACAGGGTCTACCACTGCAGTGATAATAAAATAATCCTTTTCATCATATTTACTAAACTGCTCTCCTAATTTGGTATGTTAGTTCAAAGACAAGATGATCTGAAGAACCAGATTAGAAAATAATAATCTTGGGGCGCCTGGGTGGCTCAGTCATTAGGCGTCTGCCTTCGGCTCAGGGCGTGATCCCAGGGTTCTGGGGTCGAGCCCCACATCAGGCTCCCTGCTTCCCTGGGGCCTGGTTCTTCCTCTCCCACTCCCCTTGTTTGTGTTCCCTCTCTTGCTGGCTGTCTCTCTCTCTCTGTCAAATAAATAAAATCTTTAAAAAAAATAATAATCTGCAATGAAAAAACCACATAATCTATAGCGCCCATTAAAAAGTAAAAATTTCAAGCATGACTATAAATAAATGATATATTACTGAATTAGTATTAACTTTCAAAATAGTAGTTGCATGTTCTAAAGACTTGTGACAGTCTGATGGCAAGCAAATGATTGTAGTACGCTAACAGTTGACTAGGTGCTTCAAAATAATGAGCCAAGGCTTTTCCAGAAAGCCTAGGGAAAAGAGAGGTCAAGCCAGCCCAGAGAAGCTGATAATGAGGAAGTGAAATGCCTGTGATGGCAGTAAACTAATCTTCATCTGATTCATTTTCAAGGTAGAAAAATCCCTATGAGAAGCCCCGTTAAAAATCAATGCATATTGGCCTTTTACCCCAAAATCTTCCTCCAGAAAAACATCTGAAGGCTTTTCAATTTGAGATTATAAAAAAGAAAAGGGAAAGAAAGCAATGTTTTTAATGACTTATTTATTTATTAGGGAGAGTGCATGTGCAAGCAGGGAGAAGGGCAGAGAGAATGGGAGAGAGAAAATCCTCAAACAGACACACTGAGCAAGGAGCCTCAGGGGGCCTCAGTCCCAGGACCCTGAGATCATGACCTGAGCTGAAATCAAGAGTCAGATGTTTAACTGATTGAGCCACCTAGGTGCCCCGAAAGCAATTTTTTTTTCAGGTAAAAGATAGTTCTCATAAGTGCCTTTCTGTGAAGTTTTAGGACTGCTTTGGGCCATCCAAGAGATGTTTACAATCATAACATTCAGAATGTAAGCTATACTCTTTTAAGTGCACTGATACATTCTCCTTTATCTTGTCCTTTGCTCACCCTCATTCCTGAACTTACACTTAGTACACAGGGCTTCCGGGGATGCTCCCAATTTTTCTCCTCTGAGTATGATATATAGGAGAAAGAAGGGAAAATAAAATTACTCAAACTTTGCCAATGTATCAAAAGGTGATGGGTTAAAATTATCTGTCACACCGTTCTGTAGACTTCAAATGTCAAACTGGGAGGTTAGCAAGTCTAAAGTTTCACTTCATTAACTATTTTTTTCTGGGAAAGTGCCAGAAAATTTTGTTCCCTAGGGTTAATCCTCTGTCAGAGAGCACTGCCATCCCCCTTTAATCGGCCAAAGTTGTATTGAATGTTCTTCCTTCATACGCCAGCAAGTGAGTGGTGGATGATTGTCAGTTTTGATCTATTAAGCATTTTGATTGTCCTCCCCTCAGTGACATCAGTTGTCTGCCCAAGATTGTGCAGCCATTCTCTGCACTCAGAGGTGACTTCTTTTGACAGATGAACAGGCAGGGGCTCAAGGTAGCCTGACAGCACCTGCGATTCTATTGTGCATCAAATCAACCTGCAGATTGGCACCAGATGAAGGCAAATGTGGGAGACATCTCACCCACTAGAGTGTCCTGATGTCACTCTGCTTTGGTTCATTTGTTGTTTCATTTCACTCGCTGGCTGGCTTTGGTGGTTTCTAATTTTGACATGCTGTGACTGGAGTGCAGGGAGGAGCCCTGTCTCTTGGGTCCTGAAATCTTAAAGGGACTGAGCTCTGTGGGACTGTGGGAAGCCAACTTACATAGACATTCAGGAGTTACGTGTAACCCACTTTACATGGTGTTTATGTCTATCAGAGAATTTTTTACTTAGTTAAATTCCATTATGAAACTTAAAAGAGCCGCTAACTGATAACCAAACATACCATGCTTCAAATAAGGATAACGTTTATGAATGTAGCAATTATGAATATAACATTATCATAATACTATGAGTAATCAAAAATTATGAATATAATTTAAAGAGAAGACTAGATAAAATCTGCTGTCCTAAAGTTGGGTATAGGAATCTGGATGTTTGGAGCTATAGAGGCACAATGCATATGGGCTCTGTTCCCACATGTGCGCCCATCCCCTCTGCTCACAAGTTGCTGCCCAGGAGGAGCTTGATAATAAATTCAAGGCATTGTATAAAGTTCTGTCATGTTTTGAGATCTAAAAAGAACACAGCCTCACTTATGCCCCTGGAGTGCACATGGTCCCCCACCTCTCAGTGTGCTGCAGGAATGTGTGCTTGCCCCACAGAAGAGCTAGCCATACTGTGCTTCACTACAGTTTTACAGGCCGTAGTAGTGAACACAGCTGGTACTCCATCCAGATCTCAGATACGCTTTAAGAGTTCAGCACTCTCCAGCTCCAGCTTAAAGTGCTTTTGCTTCTAATGGCCTGTACCTGAGACCTCTCTTCATCACACAGCCCTCAAGGCTACTAGAGTTGCTTTTCCATAATCACAAGGAGCAAAGCACTGGCAGGTTACACTTTTCCCACTCCTCAACCAGGACACCCTTAGCTAACAATGAACAGCTTTGAGAGTATGAATGTATGAAAGCCCACCTCTCTTACCTTTGTTTTTGTTGTTGTTTTGGCTTTTGTTTTTAAAGATTTTATTCATTCGTTCATTCATTCATTCATTCATTCATTCAGAGTGTGGGCGGGGGGGTGGGTAGACACAGAGGGAGAGGGAGAGAATCTCCAGCAGACTCTGTGCTAAGTGCAAGAGCTCGATGCAGCAGCTTGATCTCATGACCTGAGCCAAAATCTAGAGTCGGATGCTTAACTGACTGTGCCACCCAGGTGCCCCCCACCTCTCTTGCCTTTATGCCGGACAGATGTAGGGGGGTGACATATATTCCCGGGTTCCCTTGTAGGACCAGGCTAAAGCTACTCTTCTCCATTCTTTGCCTGGAATCATGTCTTGGCTGGTCTCCATCTTCTCTAACTAGTTTCCATCATTCCTTTACATGCTTCTCCAGGAGGACTTCTTTAGTGGATCTTTAGCCAAGGTCAGGATCTGGTTCTAGTCAAGACAACTTAACCAAAAACCTGGGTCAATAGTGAAAGCTGCCTTATACTAACAGATTTATTTGGTCACTAGTTTATCTGGATTTAGTGTCAGTGATTTTCAGTTGTGAGATAGGAGCTGTTGAGACTTGGAGACTTGGGGAACTCATGGGAGATTAGGTGGATGCATTAATTACCTATTACTAGAAGAAATTACTCTAAAGCCTGACAGTTTAAATTATACACATTTATAATCTTACAGGAATTATGGCACAGCTAAGCTGGGGCTTCTTCAGGGTCTCTCACGTATAATTAAGATATCAGCCAGGTTGTAGTCATCTCAAGGTTTAAATAGGGTGGATCCACTTCCAGGCTCACTCGGTGGTTGTTGGCAAGATTCAGTCCATTGCAGGCTGTTGGATTTATTTTCTTTCTTTGGGTGCACTTGCGCCCTCAGCTCTTAACTACATGAGCCTTTCAACATGGCAGCTTGCTTCAGCAAAGTGAAAAAGAAAAACAACAGAAAACAAAAGGCAAGGGAGAGTAAGAGTTTCAGCAAGGGAGAGAGCAAGAGCTAGAAAGAGGGGAGTCGCAGTCTTGCAACCTAATCATGGAAGTGGTATTTCATCACTTCTGTCATTATTCTCTTGGTTAGAAGCAAGTCACTATGTGTAGCCTACACTTAAAGGAAGGGGATTGCACAGGGCATGCAGACAGGGAAGCACGGATCTCCCTCTACAGCCTGCTTCCTTCTAGGCAACCTGACACAACTATCTGGGGTCATCTTTGCCGATTCTTGCTTGTCGCTCCAGTTTCCTTTCATTAAAACTTTATACCTCAGTGATCATACTCACAACTAAATTCTATGGAGTTCATTATTTTATATAAAGAAGCAGCACATATTTATACATGCATATCCCTTAAATATCAGCATAAGGGAGAAATGCCTATAATAGTTGCATCCTTGGAATACCTTGTAAAAAATAAAATGGTTAAAATTCTGTCATGAAAATCATGCAGTTTAGAAACTCAGAAATCTCTGCTGCCACTCAGTTGGCATGTCTTTTGACACTTCCTGAAATGATGCTGAGATAATTTGCTTCTTTGCTCAATCTGGCTTGACAACTGGAAGGTATTTTATGTTGGTTTTCTATGAAAAGCTCTGTGTCCACCTCAGTGGCTCCAAAATGAATCAGCTCGACTCTTGGATATGAATGATTCATTGGATCTTATCTCCCTCATGCTAGCTGCCTTGGCTCTCAATTTGCTAATATAATGATTCCTAAATACTGAGTCTAGATGTTCCCCTGGGATAAGCAGGGCAGAGGGAATACAGGTGTGTGAAAAGACAAAGTTTGTTTTATTTTGAATTTTTAATTTCAAATAATTGTAGTTATGGCTTATAGTCAGATTGCGCTAAAGCCTTTAAAACAACGGCAGAGACAGCCTCTTTTCTTTCTACCTGAATGACTGTGTTTATATATGTGTGTGTGTGTGTGTGTGTGTGTGTGTGTGTATATATATATGCATTTGTATCTCTGCATTATATAGATAATAAATAAGGTCAGGTCAGCAGAGCTGCCAAGTTAGCCATTATTTTGAAGTTGGCCTTACATCTCTCTAAAATTTCAGAAAAGACTGAGAAGTCCCCACCTCTATTACTTAATGAGAAAACCAAGTGGCATTAAATAAAAAGTAGCAATCCTGTGCCAGATCAAGTGGCCTTTTATGCTCATGGACTCTGAACTGAGCTGCAACTACTGACAGGAGCCTGTGACCTTGTTTTAAAATCCCATATGCACGAAGGTTATCTCTTTGATTTCCAGAAATCTTTATTCAGTGCATTATTGATTTTAAGATGAATCATCACTGCAGTTAATCATTAATTAAAAATATGTGTGTGTATGTGTGTGTGTGTGGTGTGTGTGTGTGTGTGTATTTAAAAACCCTCATGGCTAAGAAAAAGCCTTGCTTTGTGCCAGAAAGTTTAAAAAGCACTAAAATCCCAGGGCACCCTCAGCCAGACAGCCACTCAGATAGCTGAACAAAACGACAGAGCTTTGCAATTCATATAAATGCACACAGATGTGATGTTGGAAATCCATTATTTTTCTTGCGGGTTACTTTCTGTCTCAACAGTAATAAAATTTATACAATTGTTAAATCAAACAGATGTAGCTTACATTGTGTCTAAAGGCCACCAAATCTGGATTCTGCAAGAATTAGATAAGAGAAAGCTCTTGTGTCAAAACTGTAAGCCCTACATTGGCTTCACAGCCCTTTATGCTACTATGAAGGGATAAATAGAAGGTGAGAGTCAGATCTCTATCTACAGTTTAAACTTTCCCAAATGAAATGATGTGTTTGCTGAGCAAGGAACATGTAACACCTCATACCCCAGTTAAGAAATTCTCAGGACTATGGGCAGGAGAGAGAGATTTTGGTAGTTGGGATACTAAGATACTAGGTGAGTCGAGCAAAAGCCTTTCGAAAGACCAGGATTATGTTCTAAAATTTAAATATGATGCAACAAAATATTTTGATCTTATTTTTTTAAAAAAATAGTATAAATCCAGTATTTAAAATAGAGTTAAGTTTAAAAAAATTATCACCCATCATTTCTTTTAACATAAAGAAACATATTTTCATTTATAAATACTCCTGTGTGTATATACACATACATACACAGATGCATTAAATCTTTTTTTAAAAAAACTGTACATATTTTTGTAAACTGATTTCTAAATTTTAAAATATATTATGAATACTTTGCAGATTATAGTAGAAATTGTTAGTTACCTACAACGTAGTTACTAACATTCACTCCCTTTTTCTCTGCTAAATAGGATATAGTGTGAAGCAGCGATGTATTTATAAAATTTAAGAGGCCAGATGGGAATTCGTTCAAGCCATTTATGATGATCCTTTTCTCTTATTTTCTGACTTCCTTACCACGTAGGGTGAGCGCATGATCAGTTCAGACCAGTAAAGCTTGAGAGAAGAGAGTTAAAGGGTTCTAGAAAAGTATGGTTTTATGATTAGATAAGATAGGTGCAATTGCCCTGGTTCTCTCTCTTTCTTTCCCAGACCTTTTTCTGACTTGCCTCTAGGTGTGAAGGCTGATGCTGTAGTAGCCACCTTGGAAACGAGAGAAAGGCAAAGAGGGTCATGGAGATAATATCCCTGAACCCAGAACAGCACTTACTACCTCTAGAGTCCTTTATTTTATGTTTATTCAGAGAAAAATGAACATAAATTATTAAAGCCACTGTGACTGAATTCTTTGTATGCTATATATGTCTTTCTTATATGTCTCAGGTTTTCCTTAAACATAGGATATATACCGCTGATGTTATGATTACAAAATCTAGTTCATGTTTTTGGATAAGGTATTAAATAACATTAAATCTTATAGCAAAAACTTTATTCTACTTCCTGTGTTATTTCATTCATTCTGATCATTCTAATAATATAAAGAGGGTCTTAGTCTGACTTAAATAACTAATTTTTGCTAATTACCTTTTTATAAAATGCATTAACAGCTTTATCCAGCTCAAAACTAATAATGTCTTCAATATATTTGTTTATCACTACTCTTAATTACATTAAGCAATATGTTTAATGTATGTAAAAGTAGTTTCTACTTTTGATAAGATATTTAGTGGACTTAGGGAACTGTATTAAGAAAATATTAATTCAAGTGGCACGTGCATGTGGCAAAAATCTTAAATGCGGACTAGCATGTGACTGAAGTTGGAAAACTGCATTCTACTATATCACTTTTAATGGTTGGATATTATACTCTAAAAGGTTATATTCAGGGGTAATATTTAGAACTTTCGATACCTGATATGTTGTGGGCACCAACCATCAAACAATGGCCATAAACCAAATAACAGAAATAGATGCCAACGTTAACAGCTGGGATTGCTGGAGTACCAGCTGCCTATCAGTGTTGGCGGCATCAACAGTGCATATAAGCAGTTAACCTCTTGGTAAATATTTAAGTTGTGACATGCCTAAATCTTTGCTAAATTTATTTAAAGAATAAATGTTTGAATTATTTCCTCAGAATAAATGACTACAAGTTGCATTTCTGGGAGACAGTCATACCTATTTTTAAGTCTTTTCGTATCTTTTTGCCTAATTATCCCCTGAATGCTAGCACCAATTACATTCCCACAAATACCAAAGAAGAGTGGAATGTTTTTTTCAATCTCTCTATCATGCTTTTTGTACCACTCAAAAAACAGAGATATACTAATAATAAGTTCAGATTAACATGTGCGCTACACACACATACACACATTCTTATTTTGGTTTTGTTTTTTAAATAGGCCTTATTCGTACTACTGTTCATTTTGTTTTATTCGTATAATGTGTCATAGCAGTCTTCCAATTTAATATAATTGATCTAGCCAATTATTTCAAACTTTCAGTCTGTTTTAAACTATAAAAGTCATGTAGCACTTTCTAACAAGTCAAATACTATTGAAATATAAAAGTAAAGTGGTGACAGTGCCCCCCAAATATAGCTTCCTTGAATTTATCTTTATTAGTGTAGGTATCCGATAACTTTCTTCATGTTTAAAGACAAGTATGCCAACACGAAGGTATATATATATATATATATAGGTTCTTTAATTACTACTGTCTAAGAAAAAATAGGATTTAACAAATACACCGTATATATTTTTTTCTTTAGTATATCATTTATATCCTTTCCTGTCCATAGTTAAGATGTAGAACTCATTTTTAGTAGCTGGGCAGTGTTTCATGATGTTAATATTTTATAACTAATTCAGACATTACCCTATTGTCATATATGCATCTTCTTTCAAAATCTTTTACTACAACTATGTTTTAAAAAATCTCTGTAGACCTACACCTTTCTACTTGTGTTTGGTTGGTCTTTCTTTACTGTAGAAATGGCTCCCCCAAACACGGTCACCAAAATTAAGTTAGGTTGTGTGTATTTTTAACTCACAGTTGTTATAGAATATGTGAGATTACATTTCCTCACAAAATGTTCCAGTGTACACATTGCCGCATTTAATACTAGGTAACGTTCATCTTTTAAACTTTGCTAATCTGATAGGTTAAAAAATGGCGTTTTACTGTGATTTACCTACCATGAGGTTGAGAATACTTTTTCTTCTTCCTCCTCCTGTTCTTCTCCTTCTCTTTCTTCTCTTTTTTTAAATTTTCAGTTCTCTTGTGAAGTTTTATCCTGGTTAATTTATAGAGGTTTTTGTATGTCTGTCTGTCTGAGGAATATTAACTTTTGTTTTCAATAAATGCTTCAAATAGTTTCCTAGTCTATTCTCTTTTAGCTCTTCTCAGTGTATATTTGCATTTTTATCTGCCAGTATTTTTCATGC
Source organism: Ailuropoda melanoleuca (assembly GCF_002007445.2). Taxonomy (NCBI): domain Eukaryota; kingdom Metazoa; phylum Chordata; class Mammalia; order Carnivora; family Ursidae; genus Ailuropoda; species Ailuropoda melanoleuca. Next base: position 174,042,055 of record NC_048218.1, read on the forward strand.
AATAGAATATGGGTATTTTTCATGTGGATCCTTAAACAATAGAGATTTTATTTTTATGTAAAATACGTTAAGTATTTAAGTGTATTTTCTTTAAATTGCATAGGCTATCATTCCAGCTCCATTTATTAAGCAAATATGATTTCCAGCTGACTTGAAATAACCCCTTGCCAGTGGTGTACTGTGGACGCCAGTTGTTGAATTTTCAGGGATTTTACATATGGATTGTCATGACATCTGTACCTTAAAATTGACCATGGTAGGAGTATTCTTGTGTCATCTTCTTTTTGCTGATATCCTTATGCCCGGCTCTCGACTCAATATTTTGATTCATTCATTCAGTTTGCATAATGATATACAAATAATATACTTTTTGTTTATAGTAGATTTGTCTCAGAATCTGGTATGGTAAAAAAGCTGCTTTCTGTTATCTCTTTGCAAATATCTCTTGTCATTTCTCAAACATTTACAATGTATTTCAAAATAATTTTGACAAGTTTTCTCTCTCAAATTGTCCAAAAAAAGCAAAAATTTTTATTGTGATCAAAATTGTGTTAAATCAGTATATTCATTTGGTAATAATAGATTTTTTCACGATATTAAATTCTCCCATTCAGGGAATGTGCTTCTCTTTTTATGTAGGGCGTCAGCATCTTAAAGAAATATTTTTTCTCTTTAGGCTCACTGTACTATGTCTACTTGTCTGAATGTCTAATTTAAATTGTGAAACAGAAAAGAGTCCATTCCTATTTTCAAATTGCAAAATGGATGAAAACCTAGTGGAAATAAGTCTTCTTTTTTATGAGCCACTTCTCTAATGTAGTCAATTCTTTCGAAGGCAATTGTGAAGTACGTTATCTGTCTATTTATCTGCCCACCTATCTATTTATTTAAATTCCATCATTAATATGGAAGATACTTGAACAAAATAATTGCCAACCTGGTTCTTTTATGTATTTATTTTTTTAAACATTTTATTTATTTATTTGATAGAGAGCATGAGCAGGGGGAGGGGCAGAGGAAGAAGCAGACTTCCCCCCAAGCAGGAAGCCCAGTGTGGGCCGATCCCAGAACCCTGGGATCATGACCTGAGCAGATGGCAGACACCCGACAGACTGAGCCACCCAGGAGCCCTGCCAACCTGGTACTTTTTTTTTTTAATAATTTTTTAAAAGATTTTATTTATTTATTTGACAGAGATAGAGACAGCCAGCGAGAGAGGGAACACAAGCAGGGGGAGTGGGAGAGGAAGAAGCAGGCTCATAGCGGAAGAGCCTGATGGTGGGGCTCGATCCCAGATCGCCGGGATCACGCCCTGAGCTGAAGGCAGACGCTTAACCGCTGTGCCACCCAGGCGCCCCCAACCTGGTACTTTTAAAGACCATGTGGTGGTCCAAGCTATTAGCCCTTGTGGTAGTTCTCCAGCACCCAGCTGATCGTCTTTGTTCCCTAAGTAACACATCTTAACAGCAGTCTGTGCTGTCAGTAACATGAGACTGAAACTTTGGGGTTTTTCACCTCTGTTCAGTACAGTGTATGCAGAGAAGAGGAACTGATTTGGAAGAAATGGGGACATTTTTCTCATGCTTTTGAAAGCTGCAAGGACAGAATTATACCTCTGACTTATCCTTGAGAAATAGAACCTAAATCCCTGTGCCTCAGTTTGCCATGAATACATATGTAAAGAAAATGACATACACATCCTAGATGAAGGATAAAAATATGTGGGGAAATGCTTCTAACCTCTTTGGCACTAACTTTTTGATAAAGTATTGTGATGAGAGACAAACTGGAAGTTCAGTATAAGTTTGAATCATTAAAATTTAAGGAGAGGAAAGATAAGAAATACGGAAAGTAGTATAGATAGGTATGTGCATAATGAGTGAAAGTAAATGATGTCTTTGTTCTGTATATAATAGATATTGCAAGTGCTAATAAAACTGGAAAAGCTGGTGATGGGCTTTATTTTCAGAAATGGGGCTTAGCTTATCATCTAGATTTAGTCATTTTCATTTGCTATCCTCCAAATCAGGAGAAAATAGCACAAGTGACTGACAACTGAAAATTTTTGGACACAAATAGTATGGGCAGTTTTAGTTGGTAGTAACATATTGAGATCCTTTCCAAGTTTTTTGTTTGTTTTTAATAGAGATTTATTTGTGTGTGTATGTATGTGTTTCTACCTAATAAAATGGAAATCAAACCTTGTGTTAATCTTAGCTTTAGACCTATTTGAACTTGCCTTAGTATTAGATTCTTAACTTGCCTAAGAGATATTGGGGTCAGGTCTTGGTAGGGCCTAGCCCGGGGTGACTGAATTCTTGTATCTAATGAATATGCAATGCCAATTAGTCCATCTTTCCTAGCATATTACCTCATAACGTGTAGTTGAATTTATGAGGCTATATGTGCCTAGAGTTGTAGAGAATTAATAACCATTTCTTTCATAAGAAACTGAGATAATTGTTATTTCTATTATTTGTAATAGTAGTAGTAGCAATATTAGTAATAGAAATAGCAAATTATATATTGGTATAATCTAATCTAAGGGACATGCTCTTTTCCTTATTCAGAAATTCTTAATTGGCTTCTAAGGAAGACCAGTCTGATGGTCTAAGGGAATTGGTGCTCAGAAGTTAAATTCTGTCATCAACTGACATGTTCCTCAGGGCCGAACTGGGAGTTCTGTTGACCTATAAATATAGACTCTGCCAAGAGTACAGACGTTCCCAATTTCTGTAAATATTTTGCAAAATGGAAACACCCTTTTCTAAGCAGAGAGGTCGTATCAGGAAGACCGTAAATATGGAGATTCAAGAGCCTAACTAGCTGAGTTCAAATCCAGATTCCCCACTGTCTTCTGGCTTCCCACTCTGCTGCTTTTGACATGATCCCCTGCCTCTCTCGGCGGTTCACTGCACTTTCAGCAAAGCTGACCTTCTCTTGATACCTTTAATGTGCCAAGACAGTCTGATAAACTCCCAACTTAGGAACTTTGAGCTTGCTATTTAATTTTCTGGGATGTTCTTTCCCTAGATATTCTTAGGACTCACATTGTTGAGGTCTCTGTTGATGGCACGTTCTCTGGGAGGCTTTGTCTGAGGACCCTGGGTAAATATTACCCCATAATTCTTTGTCCTTTTACCCTTCACCAATTCTTGACACTTCATTAGAAAAGAAAACAAAACAAATGATGAAGAGAGTTTTTTCTTACCTGGATCTTAGTTAAGTACTTGATAATTATTGTTGTTTAATAAATATTTATTGAATAGGTCAGTAACTCTTAATACTCAGTTCCTTCCTCTACTCCCTTGATCCTTCAGACTGAGACAAGGAAAAGCAGGCTGAGAAAATGTAGCTTGTGCACAACCCCATAATCCTATTTCTGTTCTTCATTTACTTGTCTTGGTATCACTTTGCACTGTTGATAGTCTCCTCATGGTTTAAACCATTTCCTTGGTTAGTTTCTATGACACTGTTTTTTTGAAGACAAATAGATGCCCAGTCTGTTTTATCAGTTTATTTTCTTATATCTGCCCTCCAAAAGTTAGTATTCCACAGGGCTTCATTTTCAATAATGACTCTTCTCACGCCACCTGCTTTTCCTGAAAAATACTGACTACTCTACGTTTTAAATACCACATTTTGCTAATCGTCTCTAGCCTTGCCTTTAGTTTCAGACATGCTGTACAACTTCCCTGGGTATCCTTTCTACCTGGATGTTACATAAGCTGCTCTAATTCACTTGGCTTTCACTGAGATAGGTATATTCCCCACCAATCTGCACTTTTTCAGGTATTCTCTAACTCATTTGGAAAAGAAGGCACACTCCCTTCCATTCAGGCACCCTAACCTCAAACCTGAAGGACAGATTAGATCATTTATCTTAAAAAAAGAGCAGGAGGGAGGACAGCAGAGAGGGAGAGACAGAGAAAGAGAATGAAAGAAAGAAAACACTTGCAAAGAAAGGATAAAAACTTAAGCAGGAAGTTTTAAAAATAATAATAAATTGACCATCTGTATATTTATAACCCAAGCAGATGCATAGAATGTATTTGTTATTCAGAAGCTTACCTGAAGATAACCATTCTGGTTAATTCTGTGTAAATCATTCTTTTGCTTTTGGCTGTAATCAACACCTATCTACATCTCCCCAAAAGCAAATTATTAAATTTTGTCTCTGCTAGTGTATAGCTATATACCCTTTAGTGACTTTATTTTTCCTTTCTATGTTGTGTTCTTAGGATCCACACATGTAAATACCTATATCTGTGGTTAATTCAATTTCACTGTTGTTTAATACATGATGGCAAGAATAAACCATAGCTTATTTATCAATTATATTATTAATGGATATTTGAGTTGTTCGCCATTTTTCTGTTTTGCTTTTAAGTGAACAGTGTTGCTTACAGACATTCTTATGTGTCCCGCGATGCACATGTGTAAGAGTTTCTTTAATGTGAATATCTAGTAGCAGAGTTGCTGGCCTACAGAATAAACACATATTCAGCTTTGTTATGAATTGCCAAAATAATTTTTAAAATATTGTGTCAATATACACTTGCACCTGCAGAGGAAGGTTGTGATTGTTTCAATTTCTTGCTGAAAGTCAGTAATATCTGATTTTTATGTTATTGCTAATTTGTTGAATGTGAAATGGTTATCTCACTATGGGCTTAAAATATGTACTTATTTGATTATTAATTGGCTGGAACACACTTTTATATGTGATAAAGAATTCTAAATTTGTCTTTTCACTATCTTTATATGATGCCTTTTGATGAAGTAAAGAATCTTACTTTTAAGATAACTAAATTTATATTCCTTTCTCTTAATGTGATGAATTATAATTATAAATATTTATGTACAGGCTTTTGTGTGAACCTAAGTTTCATTTCTGTGGACTCAGCAGTGGGATTGCTGGGTCATATATTAAGGATATGTTTAACTTTGTGAGGAGCTGTTGAACAGTTTTCTATAGTGGCTGTACCAGTTTACATTCCTACCAGCAATGTCTGAGTGCTCTAGTCATCACATACCCTTTCCAGTACTTGGAATTGTCTGTTGCTGTTTTGTGTGTGTGTGGTTAGCCATTCTAATAAGTGAGTGGTGGTATGTCTCATTTTAATTTTTGTTTTCCTCATGACTAATGATGTTGAACATCTTCTCCTGTGCTTATTCACCATCCATATATCATTTTTTTTTGTCTGTGAAGTGCCTGCAAATTTTTGCCATTTTTTAAAATTGACTTTTTTTTGGTTCTTTTTACAGAATTTTGAGAGTTCTTCATTTATTCTGGGTACAAGTCCTTTCTTAGATGTGTAGTTGTAAGTAGTTTCTCCTAATCTGTAGCTTGTTCTTTAGTCCTTTTAAAGTATTTCTCAAAGAGCAGAGAAATCTTTATTTTGATGAAGACTAATTTATCACTTTTTTTTCCTTTTATGGATCATGCATGCATATAGGTGATATCTACGAAAACTGCCTAAGCCAAGATCAAATATTTCCTTCTATGTTTTCTTCTAGAAGTTTTATCATTACACATTTACAATTAGATCTGTGATCCATTTTGACTAAATTTTTGTATAAGGTATGAAAAAATGAGTTGAAGTTGAATTTATTGGTATAAATTGGGGCATATTGCTTATTTATTTTCCTTTTAATGTCTTGATCTCCCATTTTTCTTTCCTGTTATTGGTAATGTGTTTCTGTTATCTTTTTTTCTTAGTAGGTTAGAGATTTATCAAATTCATGGATCTTTTAAAAAAAGCAGTTGTGGTTTCATTGATTTTTATCAATAGTTTTCTCTTTTCAATTTTATTAATTTCTGCATTTACTTTTTCTTTCCTTTTATATGTTCAAGATTGAATTCTCTCTTTGTAATTTTCTATGTAGAAGCTTATTTCACTGATTTGATTTGTGTATTTTCTTTTCTAAAACTAGAATTTAATGATATAACCTACTTCTACATACTGATTTAGCTGGTCAGTTTTTCAAAGTTCTGTTTTCATTTTTATTCCATAATTTAAAGAAAAAAATTTTCCTCAGTGACAGTCTCTTTGACCATTGGGTTATTTATGAGTGTGTTGTTAGATTTCAAATATTTGAGGATTTCTAGTTCTTTCTGTTAACAAATTTTAATTTAATTGCAGTGTGTTCACAGGTCATACTTTGTATAATTTCATTTTCTAAAAAGGTATTGTTTGTTGTATGCTCAGAAAATGATTTATCTTGATGAATGTTCTATTGAAAAGAAAGTCTATTATACTGTTGCTAGGTGGAATGTTCTAGAAATGTCAATTAGGGCAAGTTGACTAATAGTGTTATTCAGGTCTTCGATATCATTGCTTATTTTATCTGTAATTTTTCCATTGATTACTATGAAAGAAGAGTTGAAATATTCAGCAATAATTATGGGTTAGTCTTTTTCTTCTATTCGTTCTGCCAGTTTTTGCATTATGATTTTGATGTTCTCTTTTTAGGTACATAAAAATTTACATTGTTCTATCTTCTTGGGGAATTTACCCTCCCTGTCCTTATGTAATGTCCCTCTTTATCCTTGATAATATTACTTTTTTTTTTTTAAGTCTGCCTAATCTGATATTAATATAGCCTTTAGGCTTTCTTTCAATTTGCATTGCCATTACCTGGACATTTATATCATTTAGGATTTGCATAGCTTCTTGAATCTACAAACTCATATTCTTTACCTTTGTCATAATGTCACTATATGTGTCTGAGTTCTGTTCTGTTCCACTGCTCCTTTGGTCTATCCTTGTGCCAATATCAATTTGTTTTAATTAGTTAATAAGTCTTGGTATCTGGTAGTATAAGTTCTATAAATTTATTCCTTTTAAAGATAAAGGTGTTCTTGGCTTCTCATTATATGTGTGTTTTATTATATACATGCTTACACATATATCTATGTAATATATAATATGTATGTAAATTCACAGGAGTAGTAATAAACAGAATTTGCTGAGATAATGACATCTTTTAGTTTTTTCTTTGCCATGTGGTATTTGTTGAACAGTCTGTGAAAGGTTGAAATTAAATTGTGATAGAAGAGTAAGTTTCTAATGTTGATAAAATCCAGTTAATCATATTTTCTCTTATTCATACTCTTTGGTTCCTGTACAGAGAGTCTTTGTCTATTCCATCATGAAGGTATTCTCTTAAATGTTTCTCTAAAATTTTATGTTTTGGACTTTATGTTTACATTTAAGTCCATTGCAAATTCATTTCTTTGTAAGGCAGTGGTTCTCAGTGGAGATGATTTTGCTTCCTGGAGACATTTGACAAGATCTGGAGACTTTTTGGGTTGTTATACCTGGGGAGAGGATGTTATAGGTATCTGCTTGATAGAGGCCAGGCAAACATCTTACAATATATAGGAAAAGTCTCTACAGCAAAGACTCTCTGATCTTAAATGACAAGTAAAAAGATTGGTAAACCCCTGTGTAATGTGTGAGGTAAAGGTTGATGGTTCCTTTTTTTTCATACAAATATCCACATATGCATGGATCCTTTCTAAACTTGTTTTTTCTGTATCTTTGATATAAATTCCTATCCTTTTACAGTTTTTTGTACTGTATGTTATTTTTTGAAATCAAGTAGTGTAAGTACTTTGGTTTTTTGCTGTTGTTGTTTTAATGACCTTGGCTATTCAGGGTTGTTTGAAATTTTATATGCACTTAGTTTTGTTTTGTTTTTAAGAATGTATTTATTTATTTGACAGAGTGAGAGACAGCCAGTGAGAGAGGGAACACAAGCAGGGGGAGTGAGAGAGGAAGAAACAGGCTTCCTGCTGAGCAGGGAGCCTGATGTGGGACTGGATCCAGAGGGCCAAAGGCAGATGCTTAATGACTGAGCCACTCAGGCGCCCCTATGTGCACTTAGAATCAGCTCATCAGTTTCTCCAAAATAGCATGTTAGAATTTTTATCTTGATTTTATTGAATTTAGAATCTGTTTGGAGAAAAATGACATCTCAAAAATATTGTGCCTTCTGATCTATAAACATTTTTTATGTGTCCTTTAATTTCTCTAAGCTGTGTCTGGTAGTTAGAGTAAAACTCTTGTTTGTTTTAGGTAAATGTATTCCAAAGTATTTTATATTTTCAACAATTTTATCAATGTTTTATTTTAAAATTGTTTGTTCCTGGTATATCACATAACAATACTTTTTGTAACTTAACTTTTCTTCATTTACCTGCTAAATTCATTTATTAGTTTTTGTAATTTTTCTGTAGATTCCTCTGGATTTCCTATATGAACATTCATGTTTGCTGAAAATAGAAGTTTTATGTCTTCATTTCCCATGTGTATGGCTTTTCTTTCTTTTTTCCCCCCATATTAAGAGCTATGTTCTTCCCACCTCCCTCCCGCATAAAATAGTGAATGAGAGTGGTGAGAACAAGCTTTCTTACCTAATTGTCAATTAAGAGGATAAGCTTTCAGTATTTTGCCAGTAAAAGTAAAGCTACCTGTAGGATTTTTGCAGGTTACCTTTATCAGCTTTTATCTTAAGTGGTGTTAAATTTTATCAAATGTTTTTTAAATGACCATTGGATTTTTCTCCCTTATTCCATTAGTATTGTGAAGCATATTGATTGTCTTTTAAATGGAAACCATCTTTGTATTCTCAAGATAAACCCCGTCTGTCAAGCTGCATTCTTTTTTATATGTTCCTGGAATTATTTTGATAATATTTTGTTAATCACTTTGTAGTTATAGTCACATAGACACAAAATTGATGTATGTGGTCTGTAGTGTATTTGAAATGTTGAACTCATAAAATGTGCTACAAGATGTTCCTTCTCTATATGAATGGATATCTTTTGTAGTTTTCTGTGTAAATTTAATGATTATTTTCCTCCATATTTTTTCCTGGGCTTCTAATTTTTTGACATTTCTGAATTCAACTATCAGTTCTAATATAACTTACCTGTAAATTCTTGTTTTTGTTTTTGTTTTTTTTCACATAATATCAGGCCATTTTTAAGTAATGACAGTTTTATCCCTTATTTATTTTGTTGTTGTTGTTGGTTCATTGGTTAGGATTCAGAGAAATGTTGAATAGAAATGGTGCTGGCTAGCACCATTTTTTTCTTGCCTTTATAATGATTGTTCTCAGTGTTTCAAAATAAGTACAATTATTGCTACTGTTATTTTTTCCCAATGCTTTTGTTTTAGTTTAAGGGAGTTCCTGGCTCATTGTAGTATTAAGAAATTAAATTAATGAATATAGATTACATTTTACCTATATTAAATTTGCATCTGTCTACATAGTCATATTATTGTTTCTGGAAACTGTTAGTGCAGAAAAATAACTGATTTTCGAATGTTAAGTAAACCTTGCAAATCTATGAGACTTTCTGCTACGGTTTCCTAAAGCGATTAGCAGATCATCTCGCCCCCAAAAAGTATAAATCTGGACAAAATTGTTATTGAAACCACAATTTCAGTCTTCTGAAAATTATCTAAAAGCAAATATAAATAAATAAATAAATAAATAAATAAATAAACAAACAAATAAGATCTTTTATCCTGAAAGGTGCAATGAATAGCAGCAGGGCATTGTAGTCTCTTTGCCTGGAGCTTCTCCCATTCCTTCCAGGTCTGTATTGTTCCCAGGACAAGGCTAGCCATTGGATTCAGAAGTCCTGCTGCCAGGGTTAGTAGATTTGATTTGGGGCAGAGGGTAAAAACCCATGCTGGCAATTTGTCGATGAAAGTGGCAAACTCACTAGAAAACAAATAGGAAAAATCCACTGTTATGCTGTCCTGACTTTATAGAACTGGTTGTGGGAATGGGAGAGCAGCCAGAAATTTTGGGGGAAACTCAGTATTTGAAAGAGCCATTCAAACGATAAGTTCTCCACATATCCGCAGCTAAGAAATTATGTACATGCACGGAGCAGATCAATGACAGGCCCACAGAAAGTGAACATTAAAGTGGATATTTGAACTTTAAGTGTGCTCACAAACCCACATGCAAATCCAGTGACATAGCAGTTAGAGACTTATAGGCTGGAGTTTTTTGACAAAAGCAATTCAAAATAATTGGCTGATCACTTCTCTTTGTATATACAAGAGCAACCACTAGAAAATCAAGCAAAGTAAAATAAAAATGACAAAACATGAACAAATACCTCAGTGATTGCACACCATGAGGAAAACATAATTTTAACTCAGACACATTAAAACCTTCATAAGAAACAAATCAGAATGAAGAATTGCTATTACTATCTAAATTTTTCATTTTTCAACACAAAATGAAGAGACTTGGGAAGAAAAAACAAATTGAGACCCAGACTCAGAAGGGGAGGGGAAGAAACAGACAATAGAAATGAGTAGGCCCAGATGTTAGTTTAGCAAACAAATATTCCAATGTAGCTATTATGAAAAAGTTTTAAGAATTCTAGGACAATAAAGAACAATGTCTCAAAAATAAGAATCTTAGTAGATACAAACTAAAAAGAATCAAATGAGAAATTTAGAGTTGAAAGTATAATAACCAAAATTAAAAATGCATTAGATGACAAAGATGTGGAGCAACAGGAACTCTCTTTCATTGCTGGTGGGAATGCGAATCGGTAGAGCCACTTTGGAAGAGAGTTTGACACTTTCTCACAGAACTAAACATACTGTTACCATATGACCCAGCAATCATTCTCCTCAGTATTTATCCAATTGAATTGAAAACTTATGTCCACACACAAACCTGCATATGGATGTTTATTACAGCTTTATTCATAATTGCCACAACTTGGAAGCAACCAAGATATCTTTCAGTAGGAGGGTGGTAAATGAACTCTGGTATATTCATACAATGGAATATTACTTAGCACAAAGAAGAAGTGAGCTATCAAGCCATGAAAAGACTTAAAGGAACCTTAAAAGCATATTGTTAAATGAAAGAAGCCAATCTGAAAAGGCTACATGCTATGTGATCCAACTTTATGACATTCTGGAAAACGTAAAACTTTAGAGACAGTAAAAAGATTAGTGGATGGCAGGTGTTAGGGAGCATAGAGAAATGAATAAGGAGAGCACATATCATTTTTAGGGCAATGGAACTATCTTATATGATACTGCAGTGATGGATATGTGTCAGAATGTATAACACCAAGATGAATCCTAGTGTAAACTGTAGATTGAATGATTATGCTGTGTCATTTGGTAGGTTCATCAGTTGTAACAAATGTACTGCTCTTTTGCCAGAATAGGAGGGGAGATAGTGCATGTGTGGGAGCTGGGGGTGTATGGGAACCCTCTGTACTTTCTGCTAAGTTCTTCTGTGAACCTAAAACTCCTGTAGAAAATAAAGTTTATTTTTACTGAAAGTAAAAAGAAATCATTAAGTGGGCTCAAAAGTATATTTAAGATGGTTAGACAGATCAATAAAGGTAGATCAATAGGAATTATCCAGTTGCAGAACAGAGAGAAAAACAAAGATTTGATACATATACATACATATAAATATATATGTGTGTGTATAGAATAACAATAATAGTACTAAGGAAGGAGGGAAAATATATTTTATGTTATATTAGAGAAAAGTTTCTATTTTTTACCTGAAGTAGATGGTGATAAGATGCATATTGTAACATCTAGAGCAACCCCTAAAAAAATATGTCTCTGTTCAGCTCAGCCATGTTTCTATGTCTAGCTGGGTGCCAGTAGTGGGAAAGGAAAGTGTGGTACTAACTTTCCTCTGCCTCTACCTAGAGTTTCCATTCCTCTCTTTTTTCTTTTTTTTTTTTAGATTTTATTTATTTATTCAACAGAGATAGAGACAGCCAGCGAGAGAGGGAACACAAGCAAGGGAAGTGGGAGAGGAAGGCAGGCTCATAGCGGAGGAGCCTGATGTGGGGCTCGATCCCAGAACGCCGGGATCACGCCCTGAGCCGAAAGGCAGACGCTTAACCGCTGTGCCACCCAGGCGCCCCCTTCCTCTCTCTTCTTTATGCTGTCTTAGGATCCTTCAAAACAGAGGCTGACTAGTACTCTCATGTGGTCTACCTGTTGTAGTCTCCTGGCTTGGCAGATGTTTAAACTGACTTTTCTCTTTTGGAGCCCTTATGGATGCTTTGAAGACAAGCCTTTTTTTTTTTTAATATGTATATCAAATGATGTTTATCATGATTTTTAGAAAACCTGAGAAAGGTGAAACTATGATTAATAATTAGAAGCAAAATATTTACAATCCACAAAAAATCAATACAAAAGCTTATTTTTTGAACATTTGTTGTACTCTTGCTTAGAAGATAAGACTTCTACCATCAATGGAGAACTCCAGACTGAACTTTCTTTGATTAATGCAAATAAATCTTTTCTTGATCCCTCTACATCCCTAAGTATACTTCTAAATTCTTTCTTTTCTGGTCTTTCCCCTCAAGGCAGTGTTCTTGGACAAATCTAATACCACTTTGTAACCAGACTTCATCTTCACCTTTTGTAGTATAAGTAGTTGATACTATGATCTTGAGAATTGTACAAAAACTGAGACAACCAAACTCCTATTTAGGCATTTTGTTCTATTAGTCTTGCCAAACTGAACTTGATCTCGAACTTTCTTAGGGTATGTATTTATGTATTTGTACATAATGTGCGTAATGTTTAATAATCTTAGTAGTAATTTAAATCCCTGTGCCTTTGATACATGCTAATCTACACAAACTACCTCATTACCAAGCCTCCATTAACAGTCAGTTCAGGATGACTTAGCTTTACAAGAAGAAATTGTTGGTTATTCTTCCCTGATTCCTGTTTTGCTCCATTCCAGTATTTGCTTGACTTCTGACCTCTAATTTCTACTTCAGTTTGGGGCCCCACCATCATCTTTTGGCTAACTGAGAGATGCGGCTTTTTTTTTTCTTTTACCATATTTTGATACTTTTTGCGAAGCATGATTTCCCATCGATGCGCTGTCTCTACTGGCTTCAGATGTAGTTGGGTGATTGCCCTACTTGCTTCTGCATTTGCGTGCTAGAACTCTAATACCAGTTTTGGCTTTGTTTTGGTATTTCCAGACATGCCCTAGGCTCATGGGGAGGTGCAGATAAAACTGAGTTAGTCATCTAAAACTTGGCATAACCAGTCTCTACTCACTGACCTGAAACCTCAGCGATCATTTTTATAGTTGATAATGATGGACTCAGAGAAAAAGCTTTTGGTTAGGTTATAAATTTTAGTAGCATAAGAATTAGAGGATAGTCTGCTTTGATGGAACTAAATGCAGTTGACCCTTGTACAACATGTGTTTGAACTGCATGGGTCCTCTTATATGTGTGTGGATGAATAAGTATAGTACAGTACTGTAAGTGTATTTTCTCTTATGATTTTCTTAGCATTTTCTTTAACTTACTTTACTGTAAGAATGCAATATGTAATTCATATAACATACAATTTATGTGTTAATTGACTACATGTTCTTGGTAAGGCTTCTGTTGAACAGTAGGCTACTAGTAGTTAAGTTTTGGAGGAATCAAATATTATACATGGAATTTTTACTGCATGGGAGTCAGCATCCCTAACGCTTGTGCTGTTCAAGAGTCAGCGGTATTATAGAAATAATTGTAGAGAGGGGCACCTGAGTGGCTCAGTCAGTTAAGTGTCTGAGTTCAGCTTGGGTCATGATTTTGGGGTCCTGGGATCGAGCCCTGCATCTGGCTCCCCACTCATCAGGGAGTCTGCTTCTCTTCCTGCCTCTGTCCCTTCCCCAATTCATGCTCTCTTGCTCGCGCTCTCTCTCTCTCAAATACATAAATAAAATCTTTAAATAAATTGTAGAGATGATTTATCAGGGAGAAAAAGGGCGGATAAAAAAAGATATATCTATGTATCCATATTTCTGAGCATACAATTATATTTACTCTAATTGAAAAGAAAGGCAACTTCTTAATTTATGACTAATTCTCAAGTCCTTATGGACCTCTGTCAGGCATTTAGCATATATTGGCAAATTACATGAATTCTCTATAATACTTTGAAACTATGCATGTTTCCCTATGCTATTGATTTCTCACATTTCCATTTATTTTTTATTTTAATTACCAAATAACCTGAAGGTTCATTTATGAAAGCAAAATATGACTACTGGGAGAATATTCATAGTGCACTCATAGCCCATCAAGGCCATAAGTTTAAATTTAATAGATTATATCCAAATAACACCAAAAGATTTAGATTCTACAGAATTATGTATAACTTACATGGCTACATTTTTTCCTTTTTTTTTTTCTTTTAGTTTTTCATATGTCATGTAGCTAGCCTCAGAGTGCAGTTAGGTAAATTGCTGGTCAAGAAGCATAGAAAACTTCAAAAGTCATGTAAGCACTTATCAGTTTATAGCATCAAAGGTTTATAAGTGTCCCACTCTAAAATGTTTAAGGAGAATTCATTATATATATTTTTTCTTCACAGATTAACATTGAAATTTGTTGCAACAGTCCTCTCAGTTATCACACATTAATTTTATGATCAGTTTGTCAAGTGCCAGACAGTATGTTTCCCTCCCCCACTTGATGGTACTGTAGATTTTACCATAAACTAATGGCCATGTTCATCTGCACATTCAGAGAAGCTGCAAACACCCTACTTCTTCTAGTTCATTTGTAGAAACAAACCACAAAATGCAACACTTTTTTCCAGAAAATTTTAGTTTGTCAACTCTTCAGAATTCATTTATCAACTAGACCACTTGAAGTAGGAACCATAACTATTGTTATCATGCCTAATACAATGATGACTTTGACAGATGATTGGTAAGTGTCTGTTTAATTGATATCATGGTATGCATTGTAGACTTGGCCAAAGGGACAAATGAGATCAATGACTTCTCTCAAAATGCAATTACTGTCTTACTTTTCTAAGCATCTAGAACTTTCTCATTCAATGAAAATCATCTCAGTATTTACATTACATATGCACTTACTTGGAGACAAAAGTTAGAAATAAATATTTATAGGTTTTACTCAAAATGTAATATAATAATCAGCCTAACTAAAAGAGCTAAATAAATAAGTTTTGAATCACTTTGATTTAATAGGATGATATAATTGGACTGTGGATATAATCATGATTAATAAAGACCATTTTTGATAAAACTTTTATTAATTAGAAACAAACTGAACTCTTAGTTAAATATTTTAGGAATATTTTAGGCTGTCATTTAATCATGTTTGGAGAAAGGAACAAAAGACAAAAATTCCTAAGCAAACCAGAAGTGGAGAGTTTGGATTAAAGATACTTCCAAGAAACTTACAGCACTTCCACTTACCCTATTATAATTTCCACTACAATCTTGCCTAAAACAATGAGCCTTAGGAAAAGAATGACAATATTCAAGTAATAAAACTAATATTTATTGAGTACTTACTATGTTCTAGTCACTGTCTTAAAAACTTTCTAAGCATTATCTAATAAAATACAGGAACAGAGCTATGAGATATAAAGAGAAATTAAGCAAATTTTCTAAGGCTTACAGTTGGGAAATTTTGGAGTCAGTTAGCACTGCCTGTTACTAAACCTTGCATTCCAATGACTATATAATATTGTAGCCTCAAAGGAAAAAATATAATCACTGTAGTCTATACACCAGGTGACTCCACTTTAGATGTATTTTTAACCAGGGATGATTTTCATTCCAAGTAAGCAATTACAAAGACAAGCTTTTTGCCAAAGCATGATGGCTAAATGTGTTTTCTTATTTACCATTGTCTTCATGTTCAAAGTCAAGTCTACTGTGTGCTGGTAATCGTGTGTATGAATGTGACTAAAATTCCAGTTAACAACAGTGTCTTCCTGGAGTTCTCTCTTGGAGGTTTGTATTCACGGTGACTATTTGCTGATTATCTAACAGTGAAAAGGAAGGAAACAAAAATAAATGATAAAACTATCCAAAATTAAGTCGACCTATCATCCGTGCATAAATAATATTTAATGCTGTGTAAGACCCATAAAGTGGGAAAAATGATTGGACTGAAAATAAAGTTTATTGTTAGCCTTTAATTATTATAAGCTATTTAAAGAAATTCAGTTAGATTAGGCTGGCACATTCTAGAAACAAAAATTCTAGATAAAAATAATTTATATTTTTATGTAAAACGACCTTTTAGAAATTTATTTAAGACTTATGATGCGGAAAAGATAATACAGACCCCTTTTCCCTGTTCTTCTCTGCCAAGCATAAATGTAAACCTTGAAAATGTTAGGGACAACAACCAAAGTACAACTCTGCAGTGTGGTAAGAAGAAGGTGATGGTTTGGGATCCCAGGACTAGAGGAAAGAGCACAGCCAAGATGTTTTGCATATGATCGCCTTGTTCTCAAGGCCACCCAAACCTGGCACTTTTTGACCTTTATCTGGAGACAGAAGACAACTCAGGTAGGCTCATTTCTCCCATTGACCAGACAGGTGTCGCTTACAGTGTCAGGAGGGCCCAACACCACTATGAAGTAGGATCATTTAGAAGTTCCACTAAAAATGTGAAGGCAAATGAAGCATTTTCTATATTCATCGGGCCTCAGACTTCTCTTTTCTACTGAGGGATATTGAGGCAGCCAGGCAGAACCAACAAGAGGTACTCAATCATCGCAAGAGGCCCAGGCCAGATGTTTCTTTCTCCCTGAATCTTTCCTACCCTGCCATAGACAGGGGCAGGGGTAGGAAGAAATAAAACGCAAAAAAAGGACGCTGGGGAAATGTGAACATGGAGACAGAGATTAGGGTGATGTGCCCTCAAGCCAACAAATGCTAAAGATGTCCATCAAACCACCAGAAATTAGGAGAAAGAAATGAATAAATAAATAAAAAGTGATCTACCTATAATCAAGAGTTGGATGCTTAACCGAGTGAACCACTCAGGTGCCCTTCAACAAATAGTTATTGACTGGCCAAGTCACTGTTCTTCATTTGTTCTCCCATTAGAATGTATTTGGTTCTTTCCCCCATCTTATGTGGGATCTTTTAAGTTCATTCTCAGTTCCTCATTGTCCTTTCAAAAAAAGTCAAATATGCAGATACTAAAAAGACTTATAGAAGGAAAATAAAAAATGGACATTTGAACCAGAATTGTTGAAATAGATTCATTACCAAGATTCTGTCACTAATATACCAACAAAACAAAGTAGGAAGATTTTATTTAGCCCACCATCTCTTTGACAGCTTTTTATTGTTTTAAATATACTTTCTAGATACTTCTTGGTTTTATTTAAAAAAATATGTGCACTTTAAAAAAATAATAAACCTTCTCACCTTGGGGGAAATAAAAATCACAGAAATTTAAAGGTCCACAGTTTTCTTCTGCTCGAGGACAGTCTTTATAAAATTTAATAATGGATATAATATGATATTCAAGATTACTGTTTGTTTGGAAAACATGCCATTAAATAAACTGACATTTATAGTTCAGTGGACATGGTACATTTTACTATTGATTTCATGGAGTTTTATTCTGCCATCTCAAAATGAAGGTTTACTGTCTTAATATGAAGTCATTTCAACAATATCAGGATTTTTAATTTTTGTTTTTGTTTTTACCAATGGGGGAGGGGCATGAAGTAGTTTCTGGAGGAGAGCACCCCAAAAGCACCTGGTTTTTATAGTCTTCCAAGTCGAAGAAGGATTGTTTTCTAGTTCTAGATATTTAACAGGTTTATAACTCAATATGAAAATTATCAGTCTTTCTCTAGGCAGGAAATTCCTTGGACCTAAATGGGGAGAATGAGTGTCATGTCTACAAAGAAGACTAGAAAGTTAGGAACAGAGTAGTTTCTGACAGGATTATCATTTTTGTAAGGACTGCTGAGGCCTCTCTCAAAGTTGAAGAAATGGGACAGATTGCAAACCTTAGCCCGTTTGTGAAGTTTAGATGTCCAGTAAGTCAGGGATAGCTGTGACATCATTCATGATGAGGATTGGTATCCAAAATGGCTCACAAGTTGTTCATGAGCTTGACGGTAACATTTAAGATATGGATTCTGCTAGTTAATGCTTTCTTTGGATAACACTGATTTTTGTTTTAGTGAGCAGTTTTATTGGCTTGACTCCAAACTCTGCTGCCATTGTCAGTAGCTGAAACTTCTTGCCAACATCCACCTGTTGCTTTTCACTGGGTACCTTGGATTCTTCCTTGCACATGCTGCACAGTTCTGTGATCGTACAAAGATTTGGAGGAATTTATACATGGATTTTGGAGTTTTCTCTTCTGCGACTCCCTCCTTTCTAAGATTCACGCCTTCATTTTCCAAATACTCTAGAAGCCTATATCACAAAGCTCCACCCTCTTCAGCCAATAAAATGGTGGATTTCATTTTAAGTTCCAGTTTCCTTTAAGTGAAAAAACTTGTAACTGAGTTTTTGTTCTTTTGGGTATTGAATTTTGTTAGTGTTTTATCTAGGGTTTATAATTTTTATGTTTGGGTGGCTAGTCCTCTTTCAGTTGCTCTGCTCTTTTACTCTCCTTGTAATATGCTAAAATATATGAAACCTTCCTATTTTTGAGTGTTGGTCATGACAAAGACATAATTTCCAGTGTTTTATAAACTGTTTCTTCAATGATATATTTTACTTATTTATCTTTTTTAAACGTTTTTTATTTGCAAATTCTTGAAAACTCATTCGTTTAAAAATATTTTTGATAGGTACTTCAAAACTATTCCTGAATTTATTTCCCTATTCCCCATTTCTAGTCACATATATTTTTTCCTGTGGCTCTCTGATGCAAGTGGCATTACAAAACATGGATTATTCAAAGCCTTTCTTAACCGAAATGTGTTCTATGGATCAATTTTTGCCTTTTTTTAAAAAGATATTCGTTTTTAAAGAGAAGTTTTAGGTTTACAGCAAAATTGAGAGAAAGGTACAGAGATTTCCATATGTACTCTGTCCCTACACATAGTCTCCCCCATTATTAGCTTTCCATATCAGAGTAGTACATTTGTTGAAATAATGAACCTAGGCGCATAGTGATCATGCAGGTCCATAGTTTAGGGTTCACTTTTGGTATTGTACATTCTGTGGGTTTGCACAAGTGTATAATGACATGTACCCACCTTTGTAATATCATACAAAATAGTTTCTCTATCCTAAAATTCTTTTGTGCTCCTCCATCTCTTCCCCCAATCGCTGACAACTACTGATCTCTTAGTGTCTCCATAGTTTTTCCTTTTCCAGGATGTCATATAGTAGGAATCATAGAGCACATAGCCTCTTCAGTTCGGCTTCTTTACTTAGTGATGCATTATGTTTCTTTCATGTCTTTTAATGGCTCGATAGGTCATTCCTTTTTAGCACTGAATAATATTCCATTGTCAGGAATGTTCAACCAGTTTATTCACCTACCAAAGGACATCTTGGTTGCTTCCAAGTTTTGGCAATTATGAATAAAGATGCTGTGCACACCTGTGTGCAGGTTTTTGTGTGGACATAAGTTTTCATTTTATTTGGGTAAATACCAAGGAGAATGATTACTGGACCAAATGGTAAGATAATGTTTAGTTTTAAAAGAAACTACCAAACTATCTTCCAAAGTGGCTGTAGCATTTTGTATTTTCACTAGTAATGAATGAGAATTCTTATTACTCTATATCCCTGGTAGAATTTAGTGTCATCAGTGCTCTGAATTTTGGCCATTCTAGTAGGTGGTAGTGGTATCTCACTGTTGTTTTAATTTGCCTTTTGTCTGATTACATACGATGTGGAACATCTTTTCATATGCTTTATGTTTTTAATTGCAAAATTAACATAAAACACTTTGAGAGAAAGGCTTAGAGCTTCCATTTATATTTATTCTTCAAAAATGTCAAAAAGACAATTTAAATAGAAATAAACACTTGCCATTTTGCAGCATGTAATTATATGTAAAATTAGGAAGCAAAAGAAGATACATTGAAGAAAAATATAAAATGTGTCTGAAATTTTTGACGTTTTTTAGTTTTCTTATAAACAGTATGTATTAAGTTAATTGCTAAGATAGGAAATAGTGCTTTTTACTCACTATGTATACCACCCTAATTAATCCATGTGCTGGTTGAGTACAATTTTTAAGCATCATTGTTAATCTATGAATTCAGGTACACTGTAATAGATGCTGAACTCTGCCATGAAAATACTCATTTTGGACACTTCTTCCAGTACAAGTGTAGCTTTTACTTATTAATATGATTCTGCGGGCATCATCAGTATTTTAGTGATCTTTAGAGTGTGACAGTTTATTCTATGATACATGTATTCCCACCAAGCTCTCTGCCACATGGTTGTCGTTTAATGAAAGAACGGGGTTTCACAATTTAAAAAAAAAAGACTCTTAGTGGTAGACCCTGCCTACTGTTGTAAAACACTGAAAATCACTCTTTAAAAGATAGAGGAATGAGAATGCCAAAAGTGAAGAATAATTGAAAATGAATGTAACTACATTTTTTCTCTTATTATATTCTTTCTGATTTCTACCTGGACTTGTCTAAGAATCTTGTAACTACTTTTTGATTTTGCTTTTTACTTTACTAGGATCTACCATTTTTAAACTCCTTTAAATAACTATGCCAAATTGAGAAAATTATATATATATATATATATGTATATATAACAAATTAAAAATAAATATATATATATAAAACAAATTAAAAATACTTAATATGATAAATGCAGCTTGCCCACTACAAAGTGGATAAATGGGAAGTAGAGGATTGATAATTCAGTTGCCAAGCTGTACTCCTGTACTGAGAAGATGAATTACTCGGAAGAGCCAGCCAGCTACATCACACAATTCTCATCTGTTTCATTCTTCTCCTCTGATAGTGGCTAATTCCAGATTTCAGCCCAAATCTCAGGAATTCATAAGTTTTGCACAAAGAATGGAGCTGTGACCTTCTAACGCTTCTCAGAGTTATCTTGCTTCTATATAGATGCAAAATATTTTTGTCTTTAAAAAAACTTAGACATTTTCATCACTTCAAAGAAAAACCCTTTACCCATTAAACACCTTCTTTCCAATTCTCTCTCTTCCCACCACAGTCCCTTGACAATCACCAATCTGCTTTCTGTCTCTATGAACTTACCTCTTTTGGATATTATAAACAAAATTTTATGATATATGAGCTTTTGTGTCTGGTTTCTTTCAATTAGTGTAATATTTTTGAGGTTCATTCACATGACAAAATATATCACTACTTCACTTTTTACGGTTGAATAATGTATCTGTGTAAACACAATTTATTTATCTCTTCCTCTGTTGCTGGACTTTGGGCTGTTTCTATCTTTCGGCTATTGTGAATAGTGCTGCTGTAAACATATGTGTACATGTACTTTTTGAATATCCATTTTTGCTTCTTTTGAATATATAACTCAGTGGAATTGTGGGTTCATATTATAAATCTGTGTTTAACTGTTTGAGGAACCGACAAATTTTCCACAGTGACTGAACCTTTGTACATTCTTATTAGCAGTGCGTAAGTGTTGTAATTTCTCTATATCCTTTCCAACGCTTTTTTTTTTTTTTGTATTCACATTCTAGTGGATATAATGCAATACCTGGTTGTGGTTTTGATTTGCATTTCTCTAATGAATAATGATGTTGGACATCTTTCTAATGTACTTGCTGGTCAGTTGTATATATTCTTTTGAGTAATACCTATTCAAGATCTTGCCCATTTTTTTGGATTGAGTTGTCCTTTTGTGGTTCAGTAGTAAAGAGTTGTTTATATGTTCTGAATATTAGACCTTTTTCATTTATATGATTTCCATATATTTTTTTCCTAGTTTGTGGTTGTCTTTCCACTTCCTTGATGATGGCCTTTAATGCACAGTTTGTTTTTTCCATGAAGTCCAGTTTACCTGGTTTTTGTTTGTTTGTGCTTTTGGTATTTAAGAATTCATTACTAAATTTAAGGTCATGAAGATTTACCCCTATGTTTTCTTTTAGGAATATTATATAGTATTAGCTCTTATATTTAAGTCATTGATCAATTTTGAGGGTTTTTTGTTTTGTTTTGTTTTGTTTTAATATGTTGAGAGGTAGGCATCCAACTTATTCTTTTCATATGTTCCCTGAGGACATCTAGTTTCAGTACCATATGTTGAAGAAACTATTCTTTTTCTATGAGTAGTCCTTTGGCATCCAGGTAATGGTGGCCTCAAACAATTAGTTAGGAGGTGTTTCTTCTTCTTCTTCTTCTTCTTCTCTCCTTCTTCTTCTTTATTTTTTAAGACTTTGAGAAGGATTGGTGACAATTCTTTAAATATTTGGTATATTTCACTCATGAAGCCATCTGATCCTAAGTTTTTTTTTTTCCTTGAGTGGTTTTTGATTACTGATTTAATGTTTTCCTTGTTATAATTCTGTTGAGATTTTCTATTTTTTCTTGAGTTAGTTTGGGTAATCTTTGTTTCTAGAACTTTGTTTCATCTAGATTATCTAATTGTTGGCTAATAATTATTCATAGGATTCTCTTATAATCTTTTTGTTTTTGTAAGGTTGGTAGTAACATTTCGACTTCCATTGTATTAGTAGATGCCCTACATGAAATGCTACAGAGCCCTTCATGTTGAAATGAAAGGACACTAGATGGTAACTTGAAGCCATATGAAGTAATAAAAATCACTGGTAAAAGTAACAATATAGTAAATGTAAAAGCCAGTAAATTATTTCATTTTTATTTTGTATCTTTTTATTTCCTGTATGATTTAAAGACATGCATAAAAATCATTATAAATCTATGTTATTGGATACACAATATATAAAAATATAATTTGTGACAACAACAACATTAAAGCAGAGGGAACAGAGATATATAGGAGCAAAGTTTTCAAATACTGCTGAAGCTAAGTTGGCATCAACATGATTGTTATAAATTTAGGATGTTCTTTGTAATCCCATGGTAATCAATGAAAAAATATCTTACAAATATGCAAAAAAGAATTAGTTCATAAAATTAGAATGAATTAACAACAGCAATACCAAAAAAAAAAAAAAGAACAAAAAAACCAACACAGCTAAACACAAAAGATGATAATGGAGGAAATAAAAAATTATGTGCAACATAAACAATTTAAAAATGGCAGAAGTATGTCCTTTCTTTATAAGCAATTATATCAAATGTAAATGAATTAAGCACTGCATGCAAAAGGCAGAGATCGGCAGAATGGATAAAAAGCTATGCCCCAAGTACGTGCTCTTGACGGAGGATATGTTAGATCCAAATATACAAATAGGTTAAAAGTGAAAGGGCAGAAAACGATATTCATGCAAATAGTAACCAAAAGAGAGGGAGATGGATGGGATATTATACTAATATAGAAAAAATAGATTTTAAGTTAAAAAAAAGACAAAGATGGGCATTAAATATTGATGAAAGTGTTAATTCATCAAGAAGATAAAACAATCATAAACATATATACACCAAACAACTAAGCCCCCAAAATATAACAAATGTTGACAGCATTAAATAGAGAAATAGTTCTACAGTAGCAGTTGAAGACTTCAATACCCCATTTTTAGCAATGGATTGGATATCTAGACAGAAGAGCAGTAAGGAAATATTGGATTTGAACAACATTATAAACCAACTACAATACTGTATTATATATTGAAAGTTGCCAAGAGAGTAGATTTTAAAAGTTCTTACTAAACACACACAAAAAATTTTAACTGTGTGAGATGATGGATGTGTTACCTTATTGTGGTAATCATTTCAGAATATATTCATATATCAAATCATTGCATTGTATATCTTCAACTTACACCATGTTATATATATCAATTATATCTCCATACATCTGAGGAAAAAACAGAAACAAGCTGGATCTAACAGACATAAGCAGAACACTCCACCCCGTAGGAGTAGAACAATATATTAAGTGCACACAGAACCCTCTCTGGGATAGACTGTGTTAGGCCACAAAACGAGTGTAAAGAAATTTGAAAAGATTGAAATTATACAAAGTTATCTTCTGTGACCATAAAGATAGATTAGTGAACGAACCTAGATATCAGTAACGGAAGAAAAACTTAAAAATCCATAAATATATGGAAATCAAAAGGCATATTCTTAAATAACCAGTGTTTTGAAGAGGAAATCACAAAAGAAATTTGAAAATACTTAGAGAATAAAAACTAAAACATAGCATACTAAAATTTATGGTATGCAGGGAAGGTAGTACTTAGAGGGGAATTTATAGTGGTAAGTTTATATCTTACAAAAGACAAAAGATCTCCAATAAATAACCTAACTTTACACCATAATTAGAAAAAGAAGAGTAATCTAAACGTACAGCTACCAGAAGGAATGAAACAATAAATATTAGGAGATAAATGAAATAGAAAATGGGAAAACAATAGGGAGAATCAATGAGAACATAAATTGTTTCTTTGAAAAGATAAACAAAGCTTACAAACCTTTGACTAGGGCAGAAAAAAAAGAGAAAACATAAAATATTGTTAATATTCTATCTTATATTTGTATAGGGGACCGATATGAAAAAGAAATAGAGGAAAAAATTCATTCTAGTTATCTATTATTCTAACATTGTAGTCTGTTATTCTATCTCCAGGCATAATATTTAACAATATATTTTAAAAGTTTTGAATTACTTCTGTAATTTTAAAGAAAATATGTCCTTCAGGAAGGAATTTTTTTTTTTTAGTTTTTCTATGTATATAAAAGAAAAAGTGTATATAGCACAAAAGCTTACACGTTACCAGCATGTCATTTTCATATGTGCACATCTTCTGATTTTGTTCTTCTATAAATAAAGATTAGAGAATGAATTTGTATAAAAGGAGTTTACAAAACACATTTTGATTCTTATTCTGATTCATGTTTTCCTTCTTTATTATATATGTCACACGTGGAAAACTTAAGGGAAGAGAGAAGCTTACCTATTAAAAGACTGAGGAGACTTGGGGCTATTCTTTAAGAGTCACTCATTTTCCATTCTTTTTGTTTGGGGGTTGGACAGAACCAACAAAGCCCACCAATTAAAAGAGGCTGAAGAATAAAGAGAACAGTAATGTAGGTTGTTCTCTCTGATAATTTACCTTAGTTTATTCCCTATTCAAAGTCTTGTATTCTATAGTCTAAAATAATTTAAAGTACATGTATTCAGAACAAAATAAAAATCAAACTGCCTTTCTTATTTTATAGGCAAAGTTGGGCAAACATAATAGTGTTTTTGAACAGTTTTTCTTGACTTGCATTCTACCATAATATGGAACAAATAAATCCTCTTGTGTTCCAGTATCTAAAAAAAATTAATTATTAAATTTATTAAATCTTGATTATATTTTTTTTTAATTTAATTTTATTTTATTTGACAGAGATAGAGACAGTCAGTGAGAGAGGGAACACAAGCAGGGGGACTAGGACAGGAAGAAGCAGGCTCTTAGCGGAGGAGCCTGATGTGGGGCTCGATCCCATAACGCGGGATCACGCCCTGAGCCGAAGGCAGGCGCTTAACCGCTGTGCCACCCAGGCGCCCCTTGATTTGATATTCTTTTAACAGTGCTCAGTTTTTCATTATNCAAATAAATCCTCTTGTGTTCCAGTATCTAAAAAAAATTAATTATTAAATTTATTAAATCTTGATTTGATATATTTTTTTTAATTTTATTTTATTTTATTTGACAGAGATAGAGACAGTCAGTGAGAGAGGGAACACAAGCAGGGGGAGTAGGACAGGAAGAAGCAGGCTCTTAGCGGAGGAGCCTGATGTGGGGCTCGATCCCATAACGCGGGATCACGCCCTGAGCCGAAGGCAGGCGCTTAACCGCTGTGCCACCCAGGCGCCCCTTGATTTGATATTCTTTTAACAGTGCTCAGTTTTTCATTATAGAAGTGTCAATATTTTACTTGTAACTTTCTCAAAATATTATAGATGTTGAGTAATGCTTTTTAAAAAATACAGTTATATCTCATTAATGAGTCATATTCCGTTTTTTGAAAAGCTAATCATTATAGATTTTTCATGACTTAGAGAGTAAAAGTTATATATACTCTCAGTGTCATCAAGAAACATATATATTAATGTGGGACTCTGCCTTCCATGTTTTAAATCCCAAAATAGGAATTATAACTAAACAACTCTAATAACCCTCACTATCATAGAGCTCTATTTTCTATAAAACTTTGTTG
Source organism: Ailuropoda melanoleuca (assembly GCF_002007445.2). Classification (NCBI taxonomy): domain Eukaryota; kingdom Metazoa; phylum Chordata; class Mammalia; order Carnivora; family Ursidae; genus Ailuropoda; species Ailuropoda melanoleuca. The sequence continues at coordinate 174,068,184 of NC_048218.1, forward strand.
GATTAATTCTTTTTTGTACCTAATAATTTCTCAAAGTAATAATGATGTGGAGAAAGGCAAAAGAAAAAGAATTAACTTCCTTATAGCTTAACATCCCATTGACAAGTACTTGAAACAGGCAGCGTGACCTTCCTCAAGGAGCTTAGCTGCCTCTATGTTAACACTTGGCTAGAGGCAAAAGACTGACAACCTTAGCTTGACATTAGCCCACTCTCCAGGATCCTGTAAACTCCCTTTGGAAACTTCCTTTATCTCTACCCCTACAAGATGCATGTTAGCAATCATCCTCCAAGCATATGGCCCACTGATACACATCTGAGGGGTCTCATTACTACACAGTAATAAATGACCTTTTCCCAACATAGCTAGCGTCTCAAGATCCTGGAAACCTTGCTTTCAAATTCCTTAGAGATTTACGCTATCCCTAACCCCCTTCCAATTTGAAAGAATGTCATCAGTCACTCCTCACAATCTTAGTGCAGCTCTTTCTGCCCATGGGTTCTGTCCCTGTGCTTTAATAAAACCACTCTTTTTGCACTGAAGATGCCTCAAGAATTCTTTCTTGACCATTTGCTTTGAATCCCAACATCTTCACATCAATGAGTTCAAAATATGTTATGTAAAGTAGGATTTCTTTATTTGTCTTAAAAAATCTCCATTCACTTCAATGTGTTTGAAAACAACTGATTTTGAGTTATTAGCCAAGATCCTGCTTCTTCAAATCTACAAGGAGAGTACTATGTATCTTGCAGTATTGTTGGGGAAAGAATATAAGGTAAAGAATCTTCAAGTGCTTTGTATGCTGTAAAGCACTCTGCCCACAAACATCATGCTTAAGGGAGATTCTGAAATTTGGTAAACATGACTAACTGTACTGGCTGTTTGTGATTTTATAGAAATAAATCACATTCTTTTAGCTTTCCTATTTCCAAACTGAAAAACTGGTTTTTTAGACTGTACTTTTAGAAATTTCAGTCCAACCAAGATTTATGACTGCCCACTATCTGCTGAGCATGGACTTCACTGCCTGTTTATAATGCACAAATGAACTTAGCAGGATTCTTCACTTCACTTCCTTTCTCCCTTTGTCACTTGTTCAGTGCTTCTCAAATTGTTCAGTTGAAATTCTGCTTCTGGTAGAGTATTGTGAATATGGGCCGAGGGGAGAAACAAAGGGAACATACATGCCCCAGTTTCAGGAGAAAATAAATAGTCCATCTCTCATTGTCCTTCAAAAGAGCAATGAGTAGAACTGCCCATGGTATTTTACGTGTGATTGTCCATTATAAGGAAATGATTCTGTTTCTATGTATTTTATCCAATACTCTTTCCTTGCGCTTTTCATGGTGCCTTTTTTTCTTACTGAAGTACATTGAACAAATTCCTTCTCAAATAAATAAGCTTTCCAATTTTGTCTCTTCGCCGAGTTGAGTCAATAAGTTAATGCACTAACATGAAAACATGAGGAATAAAAATATCACAAGTGGATAAAAGTTGAGTATATAGAAAAATATATTTTTTAAGGATATGAGTACAGCACTATAAACATCACAACTCCCACCACCATCCCTCACCAAGGGACTGTTTTCACTATTTGTCACCCAGCATTTTATATAGCCTCTTTGGCTCCATAGATGCACTGGTAAGATCTCACCCCCTGCAGTAACTAAAAGCACATGTTCAGCCCCTTATATATATATATAGTGAGGCTACAAAATGGTTTGTAGATCAGATAACTATTCAGTATTCCTGTATCACTAGCAGTGTGGGGTTTCTTTAAGCATGCATACTTGAAAGTGGTTGTAAGTAAGTGATTAATTTATCTCTTAACAAAAAGCTTGGATGATTTTACGGTTTGACTACAGGTGTGAAAAGAGATGATCTAAATCACCTTGAAATCCATATTAGTGGTTAACTACTTTCTCATAATTTATCACGATCACTATATATATGCTACGTATATAAAAACACTGATTGGAACTCTACCCATTTGGTTCTCAAATTTCTGAAGTTATTTTTGATCTGTTGAGGAAGAGCTAACTCTCTGTAGTTGGCTTTGCCATACTGGTTCTCCTTTGGTTTGCTCCCTTACACATTCTTCATAGATTCTCTGGCAGTTGAGTTGGTGTGTGCATAGAAAACAGGGAAATAAAAGTAAATCTTAAATTTCATCTCCATACCTGTGTTTAGATAAGTGACACAAGTTTGTCCAAGAAAATGAGTTGTCTAACAATTTAGTTGTCACAACACCTATATTGCTTTTTAAAATTGTTTCTAATTCTCAACAGTTTAAAAAAGATAACATAAAACATTCAACTTCATGTAATGCTGACATCTTTTGTTCCCTCCATTTCTTTGCATTTGTTGCTTTTGACATTCAACTTCAAACTGCAGAAGCCATTTCTTTCCTGGCCAAATCATTTATAAAAGAAGAGGCAGTATTATAAAATCAATGAGTAACTCTAAATTGAATGAGTAGTTTGACAGTGCGAGTCAAGATTGCAAACATAAAATGCACCATTTGAAATAGAAGAAATTTAGGTCATGGCATTCTTTTCCTCTTCCATTTCCAGGTATAAATCACTAACTCTTGAACCTCTACAAAGAGTTTGCACATTTACTTTACCCAAACAAAACAAATAAACAATAATAAAAAAGGATTTAGCATTCTTTGTAACTCTATTTGGAAAAAGGTAGGTAGATGAATGGGTCCAAATTTTCAAAAGATAACCTCTATTGAATTTTAAGGCATTTTAGTTTCTTGGTTTTCAGGTTGTTTCTTCTGGAATTCTTCAAAGATAAGCCTATACAGTCTTATAGAATAATTATATTAACATTCATTCATTTTTTTGTGTTACTAGCAAATTTGGATGTGTTAGAGAAACTCAGCATATGGAATACTTACTGACAAACCCTGATATCTTTGTCAGGCATTTTAATTCAAATCCCTCCTACCTGCCTAATCAGCAGGTGGCAGTGTAGTAGCGCTCATCCATATCTGTCTTTGAAAAGCCTCAATAAAAGTGGCATTGCAAAGATATTTTTACATAGCACAGGCAGAATTGTGAGGGTTTTAATTTTTTAAATTTTTGTTAAGTAAGCTCTATGCCGAACGTGGAGCCTGAACTCACGGCCCCGAGAATTGCGTGCTCTATCGACTGAGCCAGCCAGGCACCGCACAGGGTTTTAATTTTTTTTAAGTGTTACTCTCCCTCAATATTAAAATAGCCCTGCATACATTTTCCTAAATTGTCTTTTTCTTTGAGTACTCTGTATATGGTTTCCTTCTCTAATTTTCTAAACTGGAAAAACTGAATACAAATCATCTAACTGTTCTTTGTTGTCTTACAGTTTTAAGTAAGAACCTTTTATATATCATAGTAGGAAGTAAATATGTATTTTTTTTCAACCAGCAGTTGCAACAATTGGATTAAGGCAGGGTTGCCTACAGCTTGAACAGAAGCATATGCCAGCATACTACAAACCTCTAAGACAGGAATTCTGACATTTCATTTTTCCTTATCTAAACTTCTCCAGCTGTCATGATGCCATCTGAGACAAGTTTTCAGTCTACAGTACTATTCTGCTCTATCAATTCTTTTGTATTTGCACAATGTCCATTCAGCAGTTTCACTGGGACAAAAGAACCAATTTCAGCATTTGGTTTCAGCTACCCAGGATTTATTATATGTTTAAAGTATGTCTGGGTTCTTCTTTTTTGCAGATGAAAATTCAGACATCCTAGTTATGTCATCTGATCCTTGTCACCTAGTGAGTATAAGACAAAACCTACAACTTACATTTATGTTTTCTCTCTGACTTTAGTGTCCTGTCATTCCCCAACACTCTTGATGGACTAGAAAAAAGGAATTTAGGAATGTCTCCCAAACCCTGCATATAATCTTTTCCTATATTTAGAGCCAGTGGCAGTGGAGATTGTCTTCATCTTTGGAGGAACTCTGCAGATACTATTTGATAGGCAGAGGAAAGGGCCTTTTTCTGTAGGAACTGAGGTTAAACTACAAGTCCTTTTTTTTTTTTTTAAGTTGACTACACAAAACCTTTGGAAAACAAAAAGAAAGGGAACTACTATCTGATCTGAAGGATCAGTGGCAGTCATAGAAGACGGATTGAAAAATATTCAGGCTGACTTGGGAAGCCTTTCTTCTGTAGCCAGTCTACCTCCATTATGCTTCTGGCAGTTATCCTAAATAAAATGATCCAACCCCACAGCTAAGCTAGAAAATGATACAGTCATAATTCATATCAGGCTGTTAGCAACGACTTTTTACCTATGTATAGCTTTANCCTAAATAAAATGATCCAACCCCACAGCTAAGCTAGAAAATGATACAGTCATAATTCATATCAGGCTGTTAGCAATGACTTTTTACCTATGTATAGCTTTAAGTTAATAGAACATTTTATAAAACATGTTAAAATTAAGTTAAAAGGGACAAGGCCCCAAATTAGGAATCTAAGATTTCATATTTTAATTCAATCTCTGTAATGCAGTTTTTTCCCAGGCTTGAAGAGATCTTTGCACTAAAATTCCAAATGTTAGGGTTAAGTCTCAACTATACATCCTAGTTGCCAAAGTTTTATGTAACTCTGTTTGGAAAAAAAGGAGATAGATGAATGGGTCCAAATTTTCAAAAGATAACCTCTGTTGAATTGTAAAGCATTTCAGTTTCTTGGTTTTCAGGGTGTTCCTTCTGGAATTCTTCAAAGATAAACCTATACATTATTATAAGATAATTACATTAACATTCATTCATCCTATGCAGTACATGCAAAAAATGGAATCTATTTGTCATGCTAAAATGGAAATCTTCTTGTCAATGCCTATAAGGTAAAAAGTGTTGTGAAAAATAATTTGAAGATGTTAGATGATAAATGTCTCAGTTTTTATAACTAGTAAAATTTCATATAGATTTATTTCTAATTATTTTCATAACTTGCAAAATCATTCTTTAAGACAAATTTTATACAAATTATTTAAAAATAAATATTAAGTTAGATAATAAGTAAAGACCTTACATGGATTTTTTTCTTACTCTTAATATAAATTAATCAACAAACATTTTTAGAGATCTTATAATTTGAGAGCTAGAAAGGTTTTTGGAGATACCACAGGAAAATAATATTTAGTTCATAAATGGGGAGACTGAAACCCAGTGAAATTAAGTGACTTATCTTAAGTGATATAAATAATTTGTGGTGAAATTAGGATTAAAATTCAAATCTCCTCATTCAAATGCCTCCTATAAAATTTTCCAACTTTTTGTAGAAAAGAAATAATTACTTCACATTTTTTAAAAAGATTTTGTGATTTTAGAGAGAGAGCACGAGAGAGTGAGCAAGCAAGCACAAGTGAGGGTGGGGAAGGGCAGTGAGAGAAGCAGGCTCCCCGTTGAGCAGGGAAACCCATGTGGGACTCGATCCCAGGACCCTGAGATCATGACCTAAGCCAAAGGCAGATGCTTAACTGACTGAGTCACCCAGGTGCCCTGCTTCACTTTTTTTTTTTTTTTTTGGTACAGTTTACGTAAACAATCTGACCTGAGAATTTTGCCAGGGAGGAGAGAAGACAAAGGAACAAAGAAAGAGACTTTATTAAGAAAAAATTTTAAAGACTACAATAAAAAGGAAAAATTCAAACAGAAATCCAGGTTGGTGCCTGTACAAGTCTGGGATGGCTGCCATTTACCACCACCCTACCATGGCATGGCAGTCTGGACAAATGTGTCTCATTGCTGGACCAGTATTGGTACAGTAGTTTTGCCCACTCTTTAGCCTCCAAGTGTTTCCATTATAACTTCCTATTTTTAGGAGTTAATAGTTAAGCTATAATAATTTGCTTCAGGTTGGCATACCAGGTCTCAGTCAGGGGATGTATTTAGAATAATAGAAGGTTGCCTATTTCAGATGCTTTTCTTTTGTGTATGTGTATATGTATGTGTGCATGTTGGATTGTGTGTGTGTTCATATAATCAAAAAATATTTGTTGTTGTAGAAATTACATTTGATAACTGATTGATTTTTAATTTCCTACAGTTTTCGTTGCCTACCACAAATACTAGAAAAAAATCAAGTCACTAAAAAATGTGTTTTTGGAGAAGAAATGTATTAATTCACATTCATTTCCATTAGCTCCAGTGCCTAGTAGGTGTTTAATAAGTGTTCACTGTCAGGAGCAAAAACAATAATTCTATTTATTACACGTGATATTGTCTTTACCAGCCTTCTATAAATGTGCTTCTGTAAATGTGATTTATTCTAAAAAGAATAAGCTAAAATACTTGTAATAGTCTAAACAATGTTTATGGCATGGCAAGCATCTCTTGAATGTTAATCTTAGGAAATAGAATTTCATGAGTTTCATGGAGTTGGAGTTTGTTTTAAGGGATCTGTCTGCCTTTTTGGAGAAGTGAGCTACTTGCCTTAATTTTTTTTTCCTAAGGTATTTTATTGAGCATTGGTTATTTTTGGAACTCTGTGACACACAACAGACTGCTTTGTAGTCAAACACTGATTCTATGCAGAATTGGTTGTGTAGTCCCATGAGTAAGTGTGTGATGTTGAAGGAGAAATCCTTAGACTCAGTTTTTCCTGATCGTTTAGGGAAAGGGAATGGGACACAGTGGTAAGATAAGGAATTTCTGCTGGAACATTTTGAGAATCCAAGACATTTATCTGCTTTATGCCAGTCAGTAGTTGGACTTAACCTAAAGCTTGACGAAAATTATGTACTGTAGGTATCATTTCCCCTACTTGACAGAGGAGGAAACTAAACTTCAGACATAAATAACTTGCCACGATCAAACATCTAGTAAAGGAATGTATATGTGCCATCAAAGGAAAACATGAATAATTAGTTATAAATAAGAAATTATGTGGGCACCTGGATGGCTCAGTCAGTTGGGCATCTGCCTTCAGCTCAGGTCATGATTCCAGCGTCCTGGGATTGAACCCAACATTGAACTTCTTGCTTGTGGGGAGCTCCTTCTCGCTCTCCCTCTGCCCCTCCCTCTGCTTGTGCTCTCTCTCCCTCTCTGTCAAATAAATAAATAAAATATTAAAAAAGAAAAAAAGAAGAAATTATCCACTTTAGAGAAATAAGTTTTGAAAAATTGGGCCATAACCCTGGAGAGATTAAGGCCAAACTTCTGCCTAAGTCCTGTTTGTTTGTTTGTTTGTTTCTTTTTTTAAAAAAATATGTATTTATTTGACAGAGAGAGAGAGACAGAGCACAAGCAGAGGAATCGGCAGGGAGAGGGAGAAGGAGGCCCCCCCC
>NC_048218.1:174075602-174091675 GCF_002007445.2 Ailuropoda melanoleuca
TTTTTCTTTGAGTACTCTGTATATGGTTTCCTTCTCTAATTTTCTAAACTGGAAAAACTGAATACAAATCATCTAACTGTTCTTTGTTGTCTTACAGTTTTAAGTAAGAACCTTTTATATATCATAGTAGGAAGTAAATATGTATTTTTTTTCAACCAGCAGTTGCAACAATTGGATTAAGGCAGGGTTGCCTACAGCTTGAACAGAAGCATATGCCAGCATACTACAAACCTCTAAGACAGGAATTCTGACATTTCATTTTTCCTTATCTAAACTTCTCCAGCTGTCATGATGCCATCTGAGACAAGTTTTCAGTCTACAGTACTATTCTGCTCTATCAATTCTTTTGTATTTGCACAATGTCCATTCAGCAGTTTCACTGGGACAAAAGAACCAATTTCAGCATTTGGTTTCAGCTACCCAGGATTTATTATATGTTTAAAGTATGTCTGGGTTCTTCTTTTTTGCAGATGAAAATTCAGACATCCTAGTTATGTCATCTGATCCTTGTCACCTAGTGAGTATAAGACAAAACCTACAACTTACATTTATGTTTTCTCTCTGACTTTAGTGTCCTGTCATTCCCCAACACTCTTGATGGACTAGAAAAAAGGAATTTAGGAATGTCTCCCAAACCCTGCATATAATCTTTTCCTATATTTAGAGCCAGTGGCAGTGGAGATTGTCTTCATCTTTGGAGGAACTCTGCAGATACTATTTGATAGGCAGAGGAAAGGGCCTTTTTCTGTAGGAACTGAGGTTAAACTACAAGTCCTTTTTTTTTTTTTTAAGTTGACTACACAAAACCTTTGGAAAACAAAAAGAAAGGGAACTACTATCTGATCTGAAGGATCAGTGGCAGTCATAGAAGACGGATTGAAAAATATTCAGGCTGACTTGGGAAGCCTTTCTTCTGTAGCCAGTCTACCTCCATTATGCTTCTGGCAGTTATCCTAAATAAAATGATCCAACCCCACAGCTAAGCTAGAAAATGATACAGTCATAATTCATATCAGGCTGTTAGCAATGACTTTTTACCTATGTATAGCTTTAAGTTAATAGAACATTTTATAAAACATGTTAAAATTAAGTTAAAAGGGACAAGGCCCCAAATTAGGAATCTAAGATTTCATATTTTAATTCAATCTCTGTAATGCAGTTTTTTCCCAGGCTTGAAGAGATCTTTGCACTAAAATTCCAAATGTTAGGGTTAAGTCTCAACTATACATCCTAGTTGCCAAAGTTTTATGTAACTCTGTTTGGAAAAAAAGGAGATAGATGAATGGGTCCAAATTTTCAAAAGATAACCTCTGTTGAATTGTAAAGCATTTCAGTTTCTTGGTTTTCAGGGTGTTCCTTCTGGAATTCTTCAAAGATAAACCTATACATTATTATAAGATAATTACATTAACATTCATTCATCCTATGCAGTACATGCAAAAAATGGAATCTATTTGTCATGCTAAAATGGAAATCTTCTTGTCAATGCCTATAAGGTAAAAAGTGTTGTGAAAAATAATTTGAAGATGTTAGATGATAAATGTCTCAGTTTTTATAACTAGTAAAATTTCATATAGATTTATTTCTAATTATTTTCATAACTTGCAAAATCATTCTTTAAGACAAATTTTATACAAATTATTTAAAAATAAATATTAAGTTAGATAATAAGTAAAGACCTTACATGGATTTTTTTCTTACTCTTAATATAAATTAATCAACAAACATTTTTAGAGATCTTATAATTTGAGAGCTAGAAAGGTTTTTGGAGATACCACAGGAAAATAATATTTAGTTCATAAATGGGGAGACTAAAACCCAGTGAAATTAAGTGACTTATCTTAAGTGATATAAATAATTTGTGGTGAAATTAGGATTAAAATTCAAATCTCCTCATTCAAATGCCTCCTATAAAATTTTCCAACTTTTTGTAGAAAAGAAATAATTACTTCACATTTTTTAAAAAGATTTTGTGATTTTAGAGAGAGAGCACGAGAGAGTGAGCAAGCAAGCACAAGTGAGGGTGGGGAAGGGCAGTGAGAGAAGCAGGCTCCCCGTTGAGCAGGGAAACCCATGTGGGACTCGATCCCAGGACCCTGAGATCATGACCTAAGCCAAAGGCAGATGCTTAACTGACTGAGTCACCCAGGTGCCCTGCTTCACTTTTTTTTTTTTTTGTACAGTTTCTAGTGGATTCCTAAAGCTTACTGTGTAAAATTTAAGGCAATATTTCTTAATATATTTTTTTTTCATTAGGAGGAGTTACTCTCCTTGACCATTCTTGAGATCAGAGTAATTGGCTAAGAGTAAAAAAGATAGATACAAATAAGCCTAGATTCAAATCCCAGACAGGTCGATAACTAATTTTGGACGAATCACTTAACCTCTCTGAGCTTTAATTTCCTGATTCATACAGTGAAAGTAAAAATTGTGCCTTGCTCTAAGCTTGTGGCAAGAATTAAATAAAATAAATCTTAAGTGTTTGCATTTAATAATAAGAATAAGATTAAGAATTCTTATGTAAATGTGATAGATTTCAGCTGACCTATATTAGGTATTAAAATGATTTTATATTACTTTTCAAAACACAAATTCTGTTTTCTAAAAAGCATGAGGAAGAGTGGAAATAGAGATCGTAGCAGGAGAAATTAAGTTTGGCCCACTTCTTCCAGTAATCCCCCTCGAGTGGAGGTTGTTCACTCTTTCATTTCTGTGTAGCACTTAATCAGGAGGTGACACTGCATTCTCCTAGCTCTTCCCTGCAAATTGCAGACCATCTTCCTCAAACTTGTGCAGCTATGGCATTCTTTACCTTTTTCACATCTATTATCAGAGTACCTCATAATCACTCCCCAACCTTTACTTGGATACCTGTTTCCTAGTCCATCTTTCCACCTGGCTGCCATGCATGGATGTTATTTAAAGTTCCAAGTATACACCCCATCTAGTATCCCATTGTATATCATTCAGAGAATACTATATGTCACAGAAGTTTTTCCAAAGGAAAGAAAACAAAAATAAGATGTTCAATTGAGGGTGTAACTATGCTAACTTTGGATAGATAGATAGATAGATAGATGATAGATAGATAGATAGAAAGACAGATAGCTAGATAGATAGATAGGTAATATATAGATAAAATATTGAAATAATAATAGTATATCTTTTAATACATGGTTTATTACTATGACTGAAATTTCTAAATTAATCATGCTATGGCCAACCTAATTATATGATATGGACATAACCAGAATGAAAGTGAGCAAGGTTGGGTTTATACTTGCAAAATTATGATGATAGAAAAAAAAAAGGTAGAATATAGTGAATTTTCTGGACATTAGGTAAATGGTGTTTCCAGTCTAACTTCATGGCTGAATTAAACTCTTCAAGAAATTATTTCATTATAAGTTAATTTTTATAGGTATAATTTTAATTAGACAAACAGTTGGGAAAACGAAGCATTCGAAAATATCTCTAAAAATACCTTTTGTTTAAAAAAAGGGGTAATGAATATTATTATATACATTTGTGACCTATATCGTTCCATCCCTGTTTGTTTTGTTGCCTGCTGAAGTAAGCATTTAAGTGACAATTATTCTTGAATCCGCATTTAAACCCTGTGTTATAACATATAAGTGATAAATAAAAGATTCAAAATTATGCACCTCTAATATATAGGTAGTTAGAATTGTCTTGCCTCAGTTAAGAGTTCTCGAGTTGAAATCACAGCAGCTGCTGTAGGATACAGCTTTACTTGCATGCTTTACTTGCATCATTTGCCCCATCTGGCCAAAGAGCAGTGTGGAAAGTTCTGCCACATTCGGGTCCCAGCCATTGAGCCATAATGACTGTGTAGCCCTTTCTATGGCTCCACCTGGGCAGGGAAGCACATATGCAGCCCTGCCCAACTGCTGAATAGAGCATCCCATCCCAGCTGGCTAGAAAGCCTGACCAGAGCATGTGGGCAGCCAGAGAGCCCATCATATGGTAGCATTTGAGCAAGTTACCAGGCCAGCTATTCTATCCCACTGTTCCCACCAGGGGCGTGCGCTTTGATCTCAGAGCATGAGCAGTGGCCTAACCCAGATAAAGATGCTGATAGCAAACCCCACATGCCCAAGGATGCTACCAGCTGACCCATTCAGAACTCAAAGCTGAGCTGGAGTCTGGAGGACAAGCTTCAGATGTGCAAATACCAATGCAAGGAATCAAGGATCACAAAGAATCACATGGATGTGATACCAACAAAGGAAACTAACAAAGCTCTTTTGGTAACCAAAAGAAATTAGGGGTAGCTATAGTTACATCAGACAAAATAGACTTTAAGAGAAAAATAGTCAAAAGGGACAAAGAAAGTCACTGTGTGGTGATAAAGGAGTCAATCCATCAAGAAGATACAACAATTGTAGGTATTTATATACCCAATAACTAACCCAAGCAACTAACTTCCTAGGGAAAAAGCTCATTTACATTGGTGTTGGCAATGATTTTCTTGAAAATGACACCTAAAGCACAAGCAACAAATGCAAAAATAAACAAGTGGGACTACAGCAAATTAAAAACTTCTGCATAGTAAAAGAAATTATCAGCAACCTGAAAAGCAACCTATGGGATGGAAGAAAATACTTGCAAATCACCTATTTGATAAGCGATAATAATATCTGAAATATTTAAGAATTTAAGAACTCATACAATTCAAGCACACCAGCAAAAGTAATCTAGCAAGACAATGGGTAAAGGACCTGAATAGACGTGTTTGCAAAGAAGATGGTCAGATGGCCAACAGGTACATGAAAAGGTGCTCAGAATTGATAATCATCAGGGAAATACAAATCAAAACCACAATGAGATAGCACCTCACACCTGTTGGAACGGCTGTTGTCAGAATGACAAGAAGTAAGTGTTGGTGAGGAGGTAGAGAAAAGAGAACTCTTGTGCACTGTTGGTAAGAACGTAAATTGATGCGGCCGTTATGGAAAACAGAACAGACCTTCAAATATTCGAAATACGACTACCACATATATAATCCAGAGATTCCACTGGTATATATCCAAAGGAAACAAAACCACTATTTCAAAGAAATATCTTCATTTTCATATTCATTGAAGCATTATTTATAATAGCCAAGACATGGAAACAACCTAAATGTCTATACACAAATGAATGAAGAAAATGTAATATTTATTTATATGTATGTATATATGTATATACACTCACACACAAATATATATACACATAATGTGACATATAATGTATATATATATATATATATATATAGAAGGATGTGTGTGTGTGTGTGTGTTTACAATGGACTATATTATTCAGCCATAAAAAGGAAGGAAATCCTGCCATTTGTGACAACATGGATGAACCTTGAGGTATTATGCTAACTGAAATAAGTTAGACAAAGAGAAATACTGTGTGATTTCATTTATATATGGAATCTTAAACCTAACTCATAGAGACAGGGAGCAGATTGTTGGTTGTTAGAGATGGGGAGTTGGGGGTTGAAGAAATGGTTGAAGGTGATCAAAAAGTAGAAACTTCAGTTATTAGGTAAATGAATTCTGGGGGATGTAATGTACAGTATGGTGACTTAGTAAACATTACTATATTATGTATTTAAAAATCGTTTAATGCTAAGATTAGATCTTAAAAGTTCTCATCACAAGAAAAAAAAAAACATTTGTAACTGTGGTGATGAATGTTAACTAAACTATTGAGGAAAATATTTCCCAGTATATACTTAATCAAGTCATTGTGTCATACACCTTAAACTTATATAAATGTTGCATGTCAGTTTTATCTCAGTAAAGCCGGGGGGTCGGGGGGAAGAAAAACGGCATTGGGTGTCCAACCTAAGTTAGATGAGTTAGGGAGGAAAGGTCTCTAAGGTCATTGTATTTGAGGTATGACCAAAATACTAAAAAGGAGGTACTCAAAAGTTTGGAAAAGAATGTTCCAGAAAGAGGGCAAAGTTCTAAATCCCCAATTTTGAGGAAATTAATAAAGTTTAATAACAAGTCTCTTATAGTGCAGAATTATGAATAAGAACAAAGGACAAATCCATTATAGACAAATGGATCTGGGATGAATTCCCGTTACCTGAAATATGATGTTGAACAAATGAGTTAAACTCTCTGCTCCTGTTTCTTCATTAGCAAAATGCAGATGATAACCGCTAGTAAAGCTTTTCCAATTATTAAATGAAGTTATATATGCAAAGAACCTTGCTGATAATAGATACTTGGTAACTTTTTATTCCATACTTTACTGAAATTATTTAACCAAATGTTGACATTTTATCCCTTTAAGTCATGAGATGCTTTTCCAAAATAACATTGAGAGAGAGAGGGAAATTGATTTCTTTCCTTATGGAGAAGAATTAGACTATTTCGTATAATCTAATAGGAGAAAATAAAATTTTGCCTTCCAAAAGAAAAAAATCTGAATCTTTCTGTCTTAATTTTTTCTAATAGCTTATTAATGAATACATAGAGAATGGTAATATTAAAGAAACATTACATATGTGATTATCTGTTACTACGGCATTCTGTTTCTTTATATATTAGACATCGGGTTCTTGCTTCAAGTCAGATTTTTGAGGGAAATTTTTAGATTCAGGAGACTCAGTTAGTGAATATCTAAATATAGGAGTGATCAGAACCTGAACATTGTATAGAAAGTGAGAAAAGCACAAGAGGGATTGAAAGAGAGGGAAATACCACATTGGGAATGCTAGGGAATAAAGATGGATTAATGTATTGCTTTCATAAATATATTTTAACTGGGGTCAGAAAATACCGTGCTAATCAAATGCTAATTTGATTTAGTACCAAATAGATGTAATTACAGTGGAGTGTGTGCATGCACGTTGGAGAAGGCTTAGTTCTCCAAAACTATTTCTAGTTAAAACAAGTCTTCTCATGAATAAGAAATAAAATTCCTAACAGGGAAGAAATTCATTATGTTGCATAAGGGAAATTTGTAATTTTTTCTTCAAGAGAAAATGAATTTCAAATGTAATGTAAAAACAATAACTTAAAAGATTCTGGGGAGCCTGGGTGGCTCAGTAGGTTAAGCGCTAGCCTTCCCCCTGTTCATGATCACAGATCCCTGGGATCTAGCCCCCTGGCGGGGCTCCCAGCTCAGCAGGGAGAGTCTGCTTCTCCCTCTGCCCCTCCCCTCACTCGCGGACTCACACACACACTCTCTCTCTCTCTCAAATAAATAAAATCCTTAAAAAGAAAAAAAAAGATTCTGATTTCCAAAATGCTTAAGTGACTTGTTAGGTACATTGTTCAGTTAATTTTTTCCAGTGTAACTTTTTTAGATAAGTGCTAATATATGTACAAGTCAATTATTTTTTTATTTATTTTTTTAAAAGATTTTATTTATTTGACAGAGATAGAGACAGCTAGCGAGAGAGGGAACACAAGCAGGGGGAGTGGGAGAGGAAGAAGCAGGCTCATAGCAGAGGAGCCCTGATGTGGGGCTCGAACCCATAACCCCGGGATCACGCCCTGAGCCGAAGGCAGACGCTTAACCGCTGTGCCACCCAGGCGCCCCTAATTATTTATTTTAACAGACCAACATTTTTCTGTCACATTGATTTCTATTTCACTTCTTCCTAGGGTTGTTACAGTTAACTGGTAGGTTGTATGAATTGTCAGACAGGGAATTTTATCATGCCAATAGACTGAAGTGGTGGAAAGTGGTATAGTACCCACAGAACACTGATTTTATTTGTGTGGTCTTCTTTTAGAGAAAAGGAGGTTATTTTTATTATTTTTAAGATACAGTACAAGCCAAAGAAGAAGTAAATGAGATATAAAAGGTAAATAAGCATATATGGATAGAAAGGTTGAGAAAGAGGCAGTAAGAGATAAATAGGGAAAGAAAAGCTTTCAGATATAACTCACCTGAATTTCACATTTACTGCTAATAGCATGTCAATGCAAGAGACGTTTGAGGTTTCCACTTTTATTCTGCTCAGCTCCATTTGTCCAGTTCAAATTGTAGTCTCCTCAATATTCTCCATTTGACTTCAAAATAGAAAAAAAAACAATTCTCCTCTCTCAAAGGCTTTCTATTCACAACCATACATTTAGCTCTGGGGCTCTCAACTTTCATAGCTTCCTTTCATTTTTTTAAACATTATCATATGATAATTGTAATGAAAATAATCAAATATCTGTTTGGTTATCATATCAGCTTTCAATAATTGTGACAGTAAATTACTTTGGAAAGAGAAATTATTAAACTGTTAGAGTGGTCATTTCAGTGGAAAAATTGTTCCAACACCTATTCTTTACACAGAAGTGTTATTAAAAATGGGAAAACAAATTAACTGACCAAGACAGTAAAATGAAAATGAATTGATTTAAGCGTATATACTTTGTGTGCTGTGTATTCCTATTGTCTTGAAACTGCTACATAAGGTTTTTCAACAAATACAGTCTTCTTAGCCAGCTCCAAAAGTTTCTCCATTAGAGGAAGTGTGATCATGTTAAAATATTTTACTAATTTTACAATAATTTTTATGATATCTCATTTTTATGATAATCTAATATCTAATATACAGATCATAAAGAATGGGGTGGAAGAACAAATATATTTAGAAAATCTGTAATGGGTTTAAATAAGGGGCATATGTAGAAGGAATAAAATTCAGAAATTCAGGAATAAGAATTGTTACTGGAGGTGTAGTAACCTCAGTAAATGTTAATCACAATTAATACATATTGCTTTATTTAAACATTGCCCAACTCCCCTATTATAAAGTCTGTGTATGGGCTTTAATTTGCTGCACCACTGTATTCTCAGCATATACAGTACTTTCAATAGATAATCTATTGAATAAATGCATACATTTTTTACTCTTGAGGAAAAAAATGGGAAAAACACTAGCTTCTTGAATTTGGGGGTACATATACAAACATTGATTGGAGTGTACGTTAAAAAATATACAGTTTTCTCTGTCTTGGGAACCTGTTTGTTTCTGAAATCAGGAAGCCAGACTTTGCCAGTTGGAGATTTGATGAGCTAAAGGGGATTTAATTTTTACTTACAAAAAGGCAAAATCAAATAGGGAAGTGAAGAAATCACAGACTATATCAGGATTGTATTTTAAATAGAAGTGCTCTTTTTCTTAACATCTCCAGGTAATTGTTTATACTTTCATATTTATTTTGTATGAGTAGGAAAAGCCCCAAGATGTCATCACATGTGCTCAAGCCCAAAACTCTAGAGGTCTACATGTCACTTGTCTTCCCTGTACTCTCAGTTAGTTCCGCCATTCCAGCTTTAAATGTGTTGAATCTATTCAATTTTTTTCATCTCTATGGCTAGTTCAGAACACCATTACTTTTCTCCTGCATAACCGCAGTAATCTCCTTCCTTGTTTTTGCCCTCCCCCTCAATCTTTCCTCCACATAGCATCCTGAATGATCATTTTTTAGAGTCAATCCAATTATGCTGTCCCCTGTTTCAAAGACTTAGATACCTTCCAATTCCACTTAGAATAATGTTCAAACTTCTTAACATGGCCTATGAAACTTTATATAATCTGTACCTTGCTTAGCTCATGACAGCAAACTCTAACACACTGTATTCTAGTGACTGGCCTTTTCTCTATACTGCAAGAACACAAAGTTTTTCCCACCCCAGGACCTTTGTACATGGTACACCCTTTGCCTGTACCCTCTACTGTCATTTATTCACATGCCTGGCCACTTAGAATTCACACTCCTGTGAAAAGTCTTCCCTGACAGTCCTATATAAAGAAGGCCTTTCACCCATTTATTCTCTGTTCCAGGGGTTTGGCAAACTGTGGCTCCCAGTTCCCTGGCCTGTTTTAGTAAATATAGTTTCATTAAAACACAGCTATGCTATTTGTTTGTGTATGACTGCTTTTGCACTCTAACATCAGAGTAGAATGAGTTGGTGAGCCAAGTTGGTGAACCATAGTGACACAGACCAAATGGCCCACAAAAACTAAAATATTCACTTTTGGTCCTAAAGTAAAGACCTGACTGAAGAGACTCATTTTGGAGATGTTACAAGAAAGAGAAATAACTTTGTTGGTGCAAATCGTTGTGGGTTTTTATGTTATCACAGCCCAACTTAGCCATAATAAATTGAGACAATAAATTGAGACATATTTAGAATATGTTGTAGTTAAAAATGGAATGGTTTTTAAGTCAATGAAATAACTCTTCTTTAGGCTGTGTAGAGGTATTTCCTTGTTACAGCCTGGGGTGTTCAGTGTATCTTTACTAACTGTTCTTTCACATCTCTTGTGATTGGGAACAGATGGCTGCAGTGATTTTCAGATGATGTTCTATGATCTGGGAAACATTGAGCAATCTTTAATCGTCCTGAAATTCTTAAGAAATAATTTGTTATTTATTGGGGGAAAATTGAGCTGCAAGTTATTTTTTCTTCAAGAATGACTTAACATAGAAAGTACCCATGATTAGGGCAAAGTATCAAGTGAGACTAACTGCAGTTCAAGTATTCTGATTTCAGCAGCATTTTCTTTCCTATCAATATGTAAAGATCTGTGTTCTGCAAACCTATAAATTTTGAATATTAAGCAGTTATGAAATATAGGATCAGAGACAAAATTTTGCAGTAGAATGTTACAACATTCAGATAGGTGTATGTAAAGTTGAAATTGTAATTTGAGGTAAAAATATTTAGTAAGTCATTAAAGCTTTACTATTATCTTAATAGTTATTCTTTCGATGGAAATATATATCTAGTACTATTTAAAAACATAAGATTATTCATTTTTCTTATGGTTTTTCTTATATAAACAATAAGTGGAGTTAATTTAAAAATTAAAGAAAAAAAGGAAAATATATATGAACTTTACCACCCAGAAGTTATTAACTACACTATATTATTTGCAGCTAGTCGTTATAGTTTGTCTATATCATATCCACAGCTATATCTATCAAAGGTTTTATAAAATTTAGATCACACATTATAGTCAGCTTCATAACCTAGATTTTTATTTTGTCCTTATGAGTGATTTCTATTTCTTAGATATTCTGAGATAATATTTTATTTTTATTTTTATTAATTTGTTATATGGAATTCAAATACTTAAGTTTTCTTTGTAATAAAGTCTAATTCTGGGTTTTCTATTCTGTCTCATTGGTTCGTACTATACCACAATAATTTACATAATGAATCCTCTCTTACGTATTTGGATTATTTCTCCAATGATAGTAGCTGAATGATGATTGTAGCTGAAGTTTCTTGAGTTCTTAATATGTGTTAGCTACTCTGCTAAGCAGATCACTCTATGTCTCTGGTTTAATGCCTGCCAGTGGCTGTGGCTGTTTGCTGAGGCTCTGATCTAGGATATTATCTTTCAGTTTTCTCCAAATGTCTTCTTGTTATGGGAATCAGAGGATGTGATTGTCTGGAACATGATCTCCTTATGATGGAAAGCAGAAGGAGAGAGTTGGCAGAAACTTGCCATGCCCCTGTAGTCTTTGCTTTAAAGTGGAAGCCAATCAGTTTGTCATATGGCTAACTGCAAGTCATATAGCTAAAAACAACATCAGTGGAGCAGAGACAGCACTGAGGATGTGAATATTTGTAGACAATTTTAAAATTCACCATACTCATGGATCCTTGCTTTTTCTTTTTTTTTTTCTAAAGATTTTATTTATTTATTCGACAGAGATAGAGACAGCCAGCGAGAGAGGGAACACAAGCAGGGGGAGTGGGAGAGGAAGAAGCAGGCTCATAGCAGAGGAGCCTGATGTGGGGCTTGATCCCACAGCGCCGGGATCATGCCCTGAGCCAAAGGCAGACGCTTAACCGCTGTGCCACCCAGGCGCCCCCCCCCTTGCTTTTTCTGTTCCTTTGTGGTCTTTGTGAGTTTATTGTTTGATCTTAATCAATGATGCCCTTTGAATTAAAATTAAGTTTATCTTTCAGAGGATTTTCAGAGAGAAATCAGGGAGGATATTATAATAACTTACTAATTATACAGATAACTAATAAAAGCATGGAGGAATTTAATGCAGGCATTGCTAATAATGACTTTCTTAAGTTTCTGTAGCAGGAGAGTCGTCCATCTAGTGTGGAAATCCAATGTTTCATATGATAATGACTTTAAAATGTAGAAATCATATAACAAATGCAATAGCATTTTACATTTAATTACCATGGTCTAATTTACAGTAATTAAAAATGATTTTTACTGCCCGTCATGCATTTCTTTTCCGTAGTTGTGGCTTTTAACTGCCTGATACACACATGTCTCCATTTGAAAAACAGGTATACGCAGGTATGCTTTTATATAGCCAGTTATATTCTTTTCTCTTATGAAACCTTAGGCTATCTGTTCATTTTGGCAACCAGTTTGTATCATTTCATGTGAGTCACATTTTTATGTAGCTACTTGCAGCTATTATGAGGATTACTAAACAAATATGCAAAATCAGTCAGTCATGGTAAAATGAGAAATCCACAAGTTATCAGTGACTGTAAAGGAGACCGAATAGTTTAGTCAATGATAGCAGTTTTCCTTTTGCATTGAGTCTTTTACCTTGGTCATGTATTAGCTAGGTGCAACTTGTGTTAAGGATAAGCCATTTTTTACGAAGTGAGGAAGTTCAAGGTATTCCAATCAAAGGGAAAGCACATAACAAAAAATGAAGGTCTTGATATTAACTGTATGTTCTAGCAATAGTGCAAAATTTGTTGTCGCTACGGAACTAAGTGAATAATTATACTCTGAAGGTCATGCATTTAAACCATATACACATGGTTTCTGGGTTCTAGATTCTTAGAGGATTCAGCCTACCTTTGTGAAAGAAGTGTCACAAAGTTGATTCAATCAGAACAATAATTTGATTGGCATATTTCTCATTAATTTTTGTCCTACCATATTCTGTGAGGGTACAATTTTATATGTAAAAGAATATAATGGAATTGTGTTTTCAGGTAGTAAAATTTTCTAGGTGCCTACCTTCTAAAGTGTTTTCTTCCTCAGATGTTTGGAATTCCATGTAGATGGTTTAGGCTTGGGTATATATGGAGAGGTAAGTAGGTTGGTTTCAATGTCCAAACCTTTTTTCTGTCAGGGCAGTTCTGCTTATACTCAGCTCATGTTCCACCAAAGACTTTATTTGACAAAAATGATGACAGTGCTAAAAGAATATCATGTGCAAGGTACTCTTTGGCACACAGGACAGAAGTGGGGGCACAGCTGTGGCCTGCTTTCCCCTCTGTGAACTGATGCTGAGAGCTAAGAGGAGCGACGCCAACTTTATCTGAATACTAAAATAGTGACAGTACTTCAGGGGCATGGTCATGAGGAAGGGAGAGGCATTCTGCTCCCTCAGTACACACTCCAGTCTTTAAGCAACTCTCACATGCTCTACCAAGACAGATTCTTAAATGACTGTTCAAGTCCCTTAGGAATCTGCATTAGGTTTAGAGACTGCATTAGGCGGCAGCTGCTGGCTACAGCTGAATGATTATCTATTCAAATGGAACAGATTCTAGGGAGGATGTGAAGGGAGGCCTTCCCTCACAGTGACTGCAAGGAAGACTCTTGAGCCACGGGAAGCCAGAAGGAGAGCTTCAAGCAATAAGGTTTTATGATGCTGCTTAGCCTTTCTAAAATCCTTCTTAGTAGACAGATGCAAAAAAAAAAAAAAAGCAGCAATGAAAAGATGCTGGGGAAAAAAACAAAACAAAACTCTCCAACATCTAGAAATAGCGTAAAGATGATAAAACTTCATTTTTTTTTCAGCGTGGTTTGCTCTCAAACAAATGTTTGTGCTGATGAATGAATTTTGTTATCTTGTAAACTATATAAGGAGCAAGTGAATATGTAAGCACACCATTCATCACAATGGACCTGATCTACAGAAAATACTCAAGAGGGCGTTACGTGATTTTTCTAACGACCCTTTTTAGAAATGATTTAATTAAGGTGAATGATTGCACAGCTGTTGCATACAGCATTTTGAAAAGTGCCCACTTCTGCCTAATCAGCAATTAAATATAGCTAAAAGGAAATGCCACTTTCTTCTTGCTGATCATTTATTCGTAGATACCTTTTCGCTTGAGTAATTGTAGAGAGGGTCTGTGTTCCTGTACCTGGTTCACATATTATCATCATGACAATAGTAACTCAATTTTTGAAATATTCTAACTTATAAATAGTACACATATTAAAATATATATCACGAATCCTCATAATAATTATTCTAGTTGAAAAGAGAATTTTTCAAATGGCTTCACAAAAAAAGTACTTTATAGATCAAATACTTTTGGAGATTGCTAAATTAAATAGTTAAATTGGTTTCTACTGCATGAGTCTTTTCAGACTTTAGCTGTGAATTTCTGAGAGGAGAGTATAGTAGAAAATCCCTCTTGTGATTCTATTATATGGGTATGTATATGTGGGTATGTGAGTGTGTATGGAGGGATGTGTAGAATATGTAAAACATCTTGAGAAACACAAGTGTTCCATAGAATATAATTAGAGAAGTAAGTGTTCTGTGGGTACTTACTAACAATACTATGTGTATGGACATTCTCTAAAATGGAATTGCTCAATCACATAGTCTTCATGCCCCCCCCCACCGTCTTCAGTTATGATGACTGCAAACAGGCATATTGGTCATTTCTTAAATCATATTAATCATACAGTGTTTAGGTGATGAGATCAAGAAGCTACTCAATGATCAGTTTAGTCATTGACCATTTTCCCAGAAACATGTATATAATTCGAGGGGTTCCCAGATCCCTTGAAACTTATTAGAGTACGGAGAGGGAAAGAGATTGGGAAGGATTTCCCAATTCTTTGGGGGAAAAAAAAAGTCTGGAAGTTCCAGAATGAAAACCTGGATGATTTTGAGAGCCATTCAACTCTAAAAGCAAGAGTTGAACTTGGGACTTGTTCTCTGTGGCCAGAAGAGATGAACAGAACAAGGGATAGGGGAAATGAGGAAGAGAATCATGATTATATATTAATGAATAAAGGGAACCACAGGCTTTGAACACTCAACATATAAAGAATCCATTTATAAAAATCAAACACTTGGAGTACCTGAATTGAAGCTCTCAGTCCCACCCATGGCAGAGTGGTTCGCACGAGTAGCTCTGTCTTAACGTGATCAAGTAGCAGGTGCATAGCGGTTAGAATACAGACTCTGGAGCTGACTGCATGGCCCAGTTCTACCACTCATAATGGTGTGAACCTGAGCAAATCATGTAGTCTAGCAGTATCTCTGCTGCCTCATCGATAAAACGTGGATAATGAAAGAATATACTCCATCAGGTTGTTGTGATGTTCCAATCAATTAAATTATTTAAAACACTTAGAACACTATCAGGTATATATTGATGGAAATATAGACAGATAGATGAATAGACAGACATTTAGATCACTTACAGTTTGCTATTATCATTTATTTTGTTTTGTATAAATAGATGGTTTTACTAAGTAGAAGACACTTTAACTTGTTAACTAGTGCCAGTATAGTCTGTCTCATGTCTATCTGTCTGACTGCACACTCAGCATTGCCAGTGAAGGAAGATGTGTCCTCTTCATTAAGAAATGCATTTTCTACGAGATGCTATTAAAGACAATTTTGTGAATAGATTGTACCATTAGCAAGAAACCTCAATAGACATTAGTTTAAATACCCTTGTATGGTCTGCCTTGAAAATATTTTTACCATTTATAAAATTATTTCTATGAGGAAAGCTATTCCTATTATAAACTTTGTAACAACTTTTGTATAATAACCTATGTATAGAATGAGGACATCTTGCAAACTTTATGCCCACAGTAAGATTCACATTAAAATAGAGAGTATTTTGGATCCTGAGAATGCACATGTTCTACTGAGAAGGACAAAAGGGAAAATAGAACTTATGTAGGGGAAGGACTTTCATTCTAGGACTATGGCCTTTTGAGAGGGAGTCATGCTAGGAAGTCTCCCAACAGCTGGGAAACTTCTGGTCTGAGATATTTTAAACCAGAATACATTCTTTTGCCCATTGTTTTTCAAATCTTAATTTTGTTCACT
>NC_048218.1:174091775-174101299 GCF_002007445.2 Ailuropoda melanoleuca
TATGAAGACATATAGTAGATGTGATTCCCATAAAATGATCAGTGAACTGTTAACACAGCATTTTGAACTCCGTTAGTATTGCTTTCATTTACCAAAGTTGCTGATCCCCGGTTTGCAATCATCATTGTGCAGCTTGGTGTGGAAAAGTGTTTAGCTTCAGTAAAGCACAGATATCACTTACACACAAAACTAAGATGCCAACTACATCTGGATACATCCCTACACATTTCTATTAGCTGATACACGGGGATGTCAGATAATTCATACAGTTTAGATTGGAAATGTGATCCATGGAGAGGCTTCACAGATAGAAGTCTGATGGGGCTTATCTTAGGGAACTCTGAAGTCTTTCGTTTGACCAGAGAACCATTAGATTCAAACTTTGCCATATCATTGAACAATTTAACAAATAAGTACAATTCAATTCAATATAATAATAAGCAGAGGGGAGAGAAACCTGTCCTCAGAGTGCCTCCTTTAACAAGTGTCAGGCCTGAGATTGAAGCAGTAATTTACAAAGCACACTCAGTTCTGGTAGAAGATGCACCAAGCAGAGACTTCCCGAATGTATCATACTACAGCAGTTGTCAGAAGGGCATTAGCAATAGAAAATGTCTTAGTTGCCATAAACATCGATGAGAGTGTTTTATTCAAATATCAAATTTTGGGGGGTACCTGAGTGGCTCAGTTGGTTAAGGGTCTGACTCTTGGTTTCGGCTTAGGCCATGATCTAGAGATCATGTGATCGAACCTCAAGTCAGTCTCCACACTCAGCGTGGAGTCGGCTTGAGATTCTTTCCCCATACCTATCCCTCCCAGTTCTCCTCTCCCCCTGCTCACCCATGCACACATCCCCTCTCTTTCTCTCTCTCATATGAATAAATTTTAAAAATCATTAAAAAATACCGAATTATTGGGGAGCTGGGTTGAGGTGGGGAATGGGTTAAACAGGTGATGGGGATAAAGGTGGGCACTTCTTGCGATGAGCACCAGGTGTTGTATGGAAGTGTGGAATCACTATATTGTACACCTGACACTAATACTACACTGTATGTTAACTAACTGGAATTTAAATAAAGACAAAAAAATCCAAATACCAGATTCTTATATAATCAGTGAATTAACCAGCAGCAGACACCCTTAACTACTTCTGGCTGACTGACACTGTTGGGAAATAGGAAGGTCGGTGAATTAATAGGTGTCACTGGAATACTATTCCATGTCCAGTGCTAAGGACTGTGTGGCATTGCAGGGTTGACTATAGAAGTACTGGGCTGGACTAACAAGCTTATTTGGGGGATGTTAGTTAGGAATGATCCGTTCCTCTCCAACTCCATGTCAAAAAGTGATAATCTCCAAGTAGAGACTTAGACTTTTTAAGCATATGGGACTTTAAAAAGAGATTAAATGTTCTCATATTATAAATGAGGAGACTGAAACTCTGAAAGGGTAAGGTATTTGCCTAAGAAAATCAGTTATTTAACAGAATAGAGTAGACCAGATTCCAAATATCCTGTTTCCCAGGCCAGGGATGAAAACTTCATGGCTTCCTAGTTCCTTGCCTCTTTCAGTTTCCTCATAATTTTTTTTTCTGTCTTGATGTGTAATTCAGAGCAGCTGCATTTACTAGACCCAACATCTAAAAGAAATTGCACGTCAGGGATTTTTTTTCTACTATCCATCTTGCATTCTAGCATTTGTGACCATTCTTGTTGCTGCCATCAGACACTGAACAGGGGAAGAAACTCCCTGGGCTAGCCAGATAAGAAGGAATAACCTGGGGTGCCTGGGTGGCACAGTCGTTAAGCGTCTGCCTTCAGCTCAGGGTGTGATCCCAGCATTCCAGGATCTAGTCCCACATAGGGCTCCTCCACTGGGAGCCTGCTTCTTCCTCTCCCGCTCCCCTGCTGTGTTCCCTCTCTCCCTGGCTGTTTTTCTGCCACATAAATAAATAAAATCTTTAAAAAAAAAAAAAAAAGAAGGAATAACCTGGGGTGCCTGAGTGGCACAGTCGGTTAAGCGTCTGCCTTCAGCTCAGGTCATGATCTCAGGGTCCTGGGATTGAGCCCTGCATCGGGCTCTCTGCTCAGTGGAGAGTTTCCTTCTCCCCCTCTCTCAGCCCCTCACTCCCGCTCATGCTGTCTCTCTGTCAAGTAAATAAATAAAATCTTAAAAAAAAAAAAGAAGGAATAACCCGAGCAGAGTACTTATTGCCCTGAGTGGTACACAGTTAACTTTTAGTGATTGTCCCCTTCTCTCTGCCTTTGGCTGGCATTGCTAGAAATGGCTTTGACTTCTTCAGCTGAAGCTTTCCTGCTTTAATCATAGATAACACTTAGAAACCTTCATATATTTAAAGTTATTTATCATCATTCAGGGAAAAAAATCTAAGGAGATGCTGAAGGCTTATCAATTTTCCCTCCAAAAGATATATTCTAATCTCTTCTTGAATTTTGTCTGGCTGGGCATTGGGGTCAATTCCTAACTCTTAGCCTGAGTCACTAAGAATTAAAATGCATCCTAACCCATGACTGCTTTTCTTTAATTTTTAAAAGGATATTCTTAAAATTTTGAAAATATCTCAAGCAAAAAGAATACTCATAAATATCTGAGTACTCATCTAAATTTATCAAATTGTATCTTGTCGTATTTGCTTCATAATTTTTGATAAAGTAAAAATGCTATGTAAAGGCTGCAGACTCTTAGAAGTTGGATCTAGCCCCTCATCGGGCTTCTCCGCTGGGAGCCTGCTTCTTCCTCTCCCACTCCCCCTGCTTGTGTTCCCTCTCTCGCTGGCTGTCTCTCTCCCTGTCAAATAAGTAAATAAAATCTTTATAAAAAGAAAAAAAAGAAAAAAAAAGTGCTTTGGATTATTGAAAATTATCATNGGGTATACTTGCATGTACAGACCCAGAAAGTGAGCCCTCTCATGAGATAATTGCTAATAGAGTAATTTCTACTTCTATTTGACCAGATCTTGACAGATTGCTCTTCAAAATGGTTGCAACAATTCAGATGCCCACAAGCATGTGATGAGAACTTTTTTTGCTAGACACTTTCAACAACATTTGTTATTGTCAACATTTTGTTTTTACCAATCTGATGGATGTAAAATAATGCCTTGTTTTAATTTGCATTTTATGGATTGCTATTAAAATGAACATCTGTTCACAAGTTTATTAGCCATTTGGGTTTTCACTTCTGTGAAATGTTTGCTAATGTCCTTTTTCTTTTTCAAGTGAAATGTTTGCCTTTTTCTTATTGCTATTTAGTGGCTCTTTATATATTCTGGATACCTATTCTGTGCTTATTCAATGTGTGACGAGTATCTACTCCAATTCTATGGTCTGTATTTTCACTTTTTAAATGCTATTTTGATGTCCTGAGCACTTTGTGGCTTTTGTTTTGTTTTTTGTCTTTTGTATAGTCAAATGAATCAATATTTTCCTTCTTTGGTTTGTACTTATTTATATTATTTAATAAATCTCTTAAGCCAATATGTAAAAATTACCTATGGCATCTTTTTTCCCCCCAGTAATCAATACAATATAGTCTTTCTTATTTAAATCTTTAATTGACCCAGAATTTATTTATTTATAATGTGAAGTAAGGTTCTTTTATTTTCTTATGTGAATAATTATTGTTTCTGCATTGTTTATTAAATATTTAATTATTAATATGTACTAGTCCCCTTATCATTTAGCGAATTTCCCCATATGTATTGCTTTATCTCTGGACTCTATTCTTATCCCTTATTCTCATGTCTAATCCTGAAAAGTACAATGTTCTCTTAATTACCTTACAGCTTCCCCAAGTAGAATGAATCTTTATGAAGTCTGAGATCTCCATCACTTTTGTCCACTGATTTATTATAAGCTGTTAACATTCAGTACATGAATTGTTTTCAGTGAACATTAGTGGAATGAATATCTTTAGGTGTGAGTGTAGTTCCACTCACCAACTTTTTCTTTAAAATTTGCCAAACTATACTAGGTCTTTTGTCTCTCTATGTAAGGTTTTGTTCAATAATCTAACTTCTGTGAAAAATATTGTTTGTGATTTTATGGGAAATTCATTGTATTCATAGAAAATTTAGAAATCTGTTCCATTTCCATGTTAGTGAGTATCCCCATCCATGAATGAGGACTCTGTCCCTTTTTGGATCTTTTTATCATGACTTCCATTAAAGGTTTATATTTTTTCTCTAGAAAGATCTTCCACATTTTTGTTCCATATATATTTTGCTAATTCATTAAATGCTATCTTAAGAATACATTTTTTAACTTTTTGCTGACTATAGGGTCAAATTAATTTTCTTTCTTTTTTTTTAAAGGTTATTTTTAATTTATTTATTTGACAGGGATAGACAGCCAGCGAGAAAGGGAACACAAGCAGGGAGAGTGGGAGAGGATCAAGCAGGCTCCCAGCGGAGGAGCCCGATGTGGGACTCGATTCCAGAATGCCGGGATCACGCCCTGAGCTGAAGGCAGACGCCTAACGACTGCGCTACCCAGGCGCCCCTCAAATCAATTTTCTGTAACAAATTTATCACCTTTGTCATAAGCTACTCATGTGAATTAGTATTGAGTGCTTGAAGATTCTCTTGAAATTTCTATTTTAAAAATCATATTTTAAGTAAAAAATGAGATATGTATGCTTTTCTTTTCAAATTTTTTTATTCCCATTTTACTGTGTGGATTAACACATGCAGTACAACATTAAATAGACTCTAAAGGGAATGGTTATAAATTTCAACATTACGATGTAATGTTTTGCTTCTATACCTTTTATCTAACTTCTTAACTCGATGATTAACAATTTTCAGACTTTATTCTTTTGTAATATAAATATTAAAGGCTATACCTTTTTCCAAAAACTACTTGTATTCTATACGGTCTTACACATTATGTTTTCATTATTAGTACTAAATTGTTTCTAGTTATTACATATTCTGAATTTTTTAAACTATAAGTTACTTAGAATATTGTTTTATTTCAAATAGGTGGAGGGCCTTTTCATTTAACATTGGGTTAAAATGATAAAAAGTGATCCTCACAATTGCATGAATAGGGGCGTGAACTACATAGGGATATGGTGTCCAAATTTATACAGCCTATGCTGACTTTGAAAAATTCTTGCACCTCCCAATGACAGTGGGCACATGTTTTTCCCTAGTGCAACCTTTTACTGAGTCTGTCTCTCTTTATGAGTCCCAGCCACATGATTCTGTTTGCACACTTCATTATTCAATACTTAAAACTCTTGACTCATGTCTGTGTGAATCTTATCTGAAAGACCTAGACATCCCTGAAAGATAACCCGCAACCATATAACCTCATCCAGTGCAGCCACAGTGTAAGCCTAGGAGCACATTGGTTTGTTTTTAGTTCTTTCTTCATCACTGCCTCTTTGAGATACACTTCAAGGCATCAGCTGTGCATTTGAGACAGTGTTTACTGCATGTTATAGTTCGTTTTGGTGTGTCTGTTACAATAGGATTTCAGGTTCTTCCTATTACACTATAGCTGGGATCAAATGTCTGCTATTCTGGTTTTATTCTTATTTGTCTTTCTATTAACTATAGAGCTTTCAAATCTAGCCCTTTCTATCCAGCATAGCTTACAGCACTGTCTACTTTAGCTATGCTAAATAAGCCAGGGCTGAATTCAAACGGCTTTATTGTATCCCTTTACCTCATAGTTTCTGCCCCAATCTCTCCTCCTTTTTATCCAGTAGAACACTTCGTAAAAAGGTGACAATTCTTTCTCTTTTTCTTTTTTTTTTTCTTGCCTACCTTACTTACCTGTTTAGCATCCAGCCTTTTGGGTTACATAAAGATATTTATAGCTCTTGTCACTATCTAGCAGTGATGGCAAATGTGTTTCATTTTGGAAGTCAGTTATGATCTCAGTGTACTGGCTGCCAGCAAGCATTGTGCTGGAAAGAACCTAACTGTTTCTGGACTGGGAAGGGCCAGGGGCAAGGGTATGTGTGATTGGTAACAAAGAAGGAATGTGACCAGGTATTTTTAAATCACTCCACAGTAATATTACAGTTTATAGTTACACAAGATATACGTCAGAACACATGATAATAGCTCAGATTTGCTGAGGATGGGATGTTTTCATCAACACACTGTAAGACTTGCCTCCCATGTGCCTCTTTCTATTCTACTATTTCCAAAGTATACTTACTATATTAGCAAGAGTATGGGCTTTGGAGTTAAAATTGCAATCTTGCAAATTGCAGTCTTGGTTCTACCAATCACTAATAAGGTGACTTGAGATTCTAAAGAACCTTCTCTCACATGTATCATTCAGTCCTTTTATTGTCTCTTATAATCTAGGTGTTGTACTAGATGCCTTAACAGTCACTATCATAATCACTTGAAATGCCCTGAGAGCAAAATATGATTCTTGCCATAGAGCTTATAAAACTGAGTCTCTCACACTCATATTCTTACTTTACTCTGCTATAAGCTATAATGCTTTGTAATCATTTTATATAGTAACCATTATATAATTTATAGTTATTTCAGAATAGGGAATATCACCTTCTCATAAGAAGTCACTTTTAAAAATCATTTATTCTCCAAGCCATAGTAATAAAATATAATAATTTCAAATATATATGTTATTTTTAGTAATACCATTGGTCTATCATAATACAACTTTTCTCTTAACAGTTTTTAATGACTTGCTACTATATTTCCTATTTGTTAAGATAATTGATGACCATATGATTTTATGATCATATAATTTCTTTAATGTAAAATGGGAGGCAGTTTTCCTTTTTCTATGACATGATAATAAGCTATTTCAAAAGTAGAATTAGAGCATCAGTCAGAGTCCAGTCAGGAAACAGACTGAAAAAACAGAGAACTTAGAACTTCTTCCTGAGGGTGAGTCCAGGTCTCTTCAAAGAGGGTATGGCTACCACAGAACATCCAGTGTGCTGAGGTGAAGAAACTTGTCAGAGGGACTGGGGTGAAGAAGACACCTGCCTGAGCACATAGCTGGAATTATATGACAGAAATGATCTCCCACAGTGACAGTATGGCTGGAACTGGTTTGTGCAGGCCACTGGGCCCCCCGGCTGAATAATAAAGGAAGAACATGAGGACCTAGACATAGAGTGCCTTTCTAGGGCTAGTGCCTTGAAATGTCTCTGGTGGCTACAATGGACAGTCTAGCATTGTGCCAGTGGGCAAAGGAGAAATGTTTAAAGGGTGTGGCTCCAGTATCACAGGTTGGTGAAAAACTCAAAATTGTTGAACACACTTGAAAATATGTGTCATATGTTGATAACATATCAAGAGTATTTTCACTTGAGTCTTTTACCTATATTTTCCTTTTACATTTGAATGATGATAATAGGGTTTTGCAAGACTTTCTAGTGAAAGAGATTTTATTCTAAATTTAGAAAATCTCTTCAAAGAACGTTGCAGTGAAATTTCTTGAGTCATGAAACTTTAACAATGAGATAGATTCAAACTTCAAGCCTCTAATTTGAAGATACTTAACTTGTGGGGCACCTGGGTGGCAGAGCGGTTAAACGTCTGCCTTCGGCTCAGGGCGTGATCCCGGTGTTATGGGATCGAGCCCCACGTCAGGCTCCNCTTTAACAATGAGATAGATTCAAACTTCAAGCCTCTAATTTGAAGATACTTAACTTGTTATATCATATGTTAAAAAGTGGGCACATTTGTTTCTGTGGGCTAAGTTTTATTTCAACTAAGTTTTTTATGCCTTTAGAAGCATAATCTCTAAAACTGACAGGAATATGCATATTGGCTGTCCCATTTTCTTAATGACTTCCAGACAATAGATTGAGAACTGGAATGTTGCTTTTGATTGCTGAATGGATTTTCATTGGTAAGTAAAAAAAAAAATGGTATATCATCTTTGGAGTCTGTAACTTTTTCTTAAGAATGTCCTAGGTCCCCCTTTTCAATAGAACAAATTTAGAAATGGGCACCTTTGATCATTAGGTATGATTAGGAATATTTGTTTAATACTCTGCCACCTACAAATAAGAAGATGGTTAAAACACTAAAATTCAACCAATCTCACCTGACCTTGCCAACCTCAAGAATTATCTGCCTAACAATCAATGTGGTAATCCATACCTACAATGGCTGGTTTCCAGAGGAATCCATCTGCCGTCTTGTCACTGGCCCTTAAAAGTCTTCTATCTAAGCATTATTCGTTTAGTTCATGGATTGGACCCTTTTAAAATGTAGACATTTTAGGAATTGAAACACCAAGAAATCATCTATTTCCATTTCTTTTGTATAAATGTAACTCAGATATTTCCCTGATAGGGAAACAAGGAGAAAGCATGAATACACTGGCACCGATGGAGAGCTGGCAAATAGGCACTGTGCAATGGGTAAATGGTTTAAAAACTAGGTGAAGCAGGGTCCAAAAGACCAAAAACAACTTGACAAATTTATCTATGCTTGAGATACTTTTCCAAATCCTAATACACTTCTAGTAGCAATGGTGAAGATAATGACACCGCCATTTATATTGCCCCTAAAATTATGTTTTAAAATGTAGGGAAATGAGCTCAGTAGAAAACTAAAGATATTAATTTTTTCCCTAAGATTGCTTGAACCAGCTTAAATGTGAAAATGATCTCTGAGGCAGTGGATGTGCTGTGTGCTTGCTTTATTTAATGTCTTCTATAATGCTCCTATCTCTCTGAGGGCCTGCGGTTTTACTTTAAAGAGCTAGAAAGGCTTTGAGTATTTTCATAGTTCTTTAGAAGAAATATGGGATTTTGTTGTCTACTCAGTTTTTCTGTTGAAGCCAATGTTCCCCTTGTTTGTGTGTTTTTGTTATTTTAATTGAATCATCTTGGGGAGACACAAGGGAGAAGGCTAGAAGTTATTGGCTAGACATTAAAGACAAAAAAGTGATGGTAAAGGGAAATATAAATGTAACGTGATGCTGACTGGCCAGCAGGTTCTGCCATGTTCTTTGCTGTTCAGCCACTTTTAACCACACTCCACCTTTTAGATCCACCAACACTTAGGCCATTTCACTCATTGGCACCCAGACACCCTGAGCCATTGCCCCATAGTCCAATTTGCATCCCCTCTCCAGTGTTTACCTGTTCTTTGCTTATTCCCTTAAAACCCTAAGATCATAATTAACAAGTTAGTTATCGGGCTATGCTAAAAGATACCTACGCCTTTTCCCTGACCCCAAGTCATATATTTTATATTAGCTTTTGGAATCAATTCTCAGTATTTATTTTGATTTTAAAAAAAAGACTTTGGATGGAAGTAGATGCTGTGTTATAAATACATGAAGTAGGACACAGCTGTCCTAGGTCAAGCAGAGGCTACAACTACCCATTCCTTCTGTTTTCAGATCGTCTTAGTCAGCATCTTAAAATGTGTAAACGCATGGGGAAAATGTCCTGTGTGATTTAAACAGGGTAAGTTATTCTCCAGAGTCATAATTACAAAACTCAGTTTGAGAACATATTTTTGAAGGTTTTTTTTTTTTTTTTTA
>NC_048218.1:174101937-174131552 GCF_002007445.2 Ailuropoda melanoleuca
AAAAGATACTTAACTTGTTATATCATATGTTAAAAAGTGGGCACATTTGTTTCTGTGGGCTAAGTTTTATTTCAACTAAGTTTTGTATGCCTTTAGAAGCGTAATCTCTAAAACTGACAGGAATATGCATATTGGCTGTCCCATTTTCTTAATGACTTCCAGACAATAGATTGAGAACTGGAATGTTGCTTTTGATTGCTGAATGGATTTTCATTGGTAAGTAAAAAAAAAAATGGTATATCATCTTTGGAGTCTGTAACTTTTTCTTAAGAATGTCCTAGGTCCCCCTTTTCAATAGAACAAATTTAGAAATGGGCACCTTTGATCATTAGGTATGATTAGGAATATTTGTTTAATACTCTGCCACCTACAAATAAGAAGATGGTTAAAACACTAAAATTCAACCAATCTCACCTGACCTTGCCAACCTCAAGAATTATCTGCCTAACAATCAATGTGGTAATCCATACCTACAATGGCTGGTTTCCAGAGGAATCCATCTGCCGTCTTGTCACTGGCCCTTAAAAGTCTTCTATCTAAGCATTATTCGTTTAGTTCATGGATTGGACCCTTTTAAAATGTAGACATTTTAGGAATTGAAACACCAAGAAATCATCTATTTCCATTTCTTTTGTATAAATGTAACTCAGATATTTCCCTGATAGGGAAACAAGGAGAAAGCATGAATACACTGGCACCGATGGAGAGCTGGCAAATAGGCACTGTGCAATGGGTAAATGGTTTAAAAACTAGGTGAAGCAGGGTCCAAAAGACCAAAAACAACTTGACAAATTTATCTATGCTTGAGATACTTTTCCAAATCCTAATACACTTCTAGTAGCAATGGTGAAGATAATGACACCGCCATTTATATTGCCCCTAAAATTATGTTTTAAAATGTAGGGAAATGAGCTCAGTAGAAAACTAAAGATATTAATTTTTTCCCTAAGATTGCTTGAACCAGCTTAAATGTGAAAATGATCTCTGAGGCCCTGGATGTGCTGTGTGCTTGCTTTATTTAATGTCTTCTATAATGCTCCTATCTCTCTGAGGGCCTGCGGTTTTACTTTAAAGAGCTAGAAAGGCTTTGAGTATTTTCATAGTTCTTTAGAAGAAATATGGGATTTTGTTGTCTACTCAGTTTTTCTGTTGAAGCCAATGTTCCCCTTGTTTGTGTGTTTTTGTTATTTTAATTGAATCATCTTGGGGAGACACAAGGGAGAAGGCTAGAAGTTATTGGCTAGACATTAAAGACAAAAAAGTGATGGTAAAGGGAAATATAAATGTAACGTGATGCTGACTGGCCAGCAGGTTCTGCCATGTTCTTTGCTGTTCAGCCACTTTTAACCACACTCCACCTTTTAGATCCACCAACACTTAGGCCATTTCACTCATTGGCACCCAGACACCCTGAGCCATTGCCCCATAGTCCAATTTGCATCCCCTCTCCAGTGTTTACCTGTTCTTTGCTTATTCCCTTAAAACCCTAAGATCATAATTAACAAGTTAGTTATCGGGCTATGCTAAAAGATACCTACGCCTTTTCCCTGACCCCAAGTCATATATTTTATATTAGCTTTTGGAATCAATTCTCAGTATTTATTTTGATTTTAAAAAAAAGACTTTGGATGGAAGTAGATGCTGTGTTATAAATACATGAAGTAGGACACAGCTGTCCTAGGTCAAGCAGAGGCTACAACTACCCATTCCGTCTGTTTTCAGATAGTCTTAGTCAGCATCTTAAAATGTGTAAACGCATGGGGAAAATGTCCTGTGTGATTTAAACAGGGTAAGTTATTCTCCAGAGTCATAATTACAAAACTCAGT
Organism: Ailuropoda melanoleuca; assembly: GCF_002007445.2. NCBI lineage: Eukaryota > Metazoa > Chordata > Mammalia > Carnivora > Ursidae > Ailuropoda > Ailuropoda melanoleuca. Next base: position 174,103,765 of record NC_048218.1, read on the forward strand.
TTGAGAACATATTTTTGAAGGTTTTTTTTTTTTTTTTTAACTCAGATTGCCGTTTTTCTTGGGATGGGTATTTAATGCATTTGTTGTTAGCTGTAGGAAACTCGCTAACCTCAGGGGAAAAATCCTTAAAATAGCCAAGATTTTTGGAAACTAGATAGAGAAGAAAGCAGACTTGATTGCTCAATATAAGACTAAATAAAAAAAAGGATGTTATCAGCAATTAACTACAAAGCTTGATTCTAAAGGAAAAAAAAAAGGAAGCAAAGTGGANCCAAGATTTTTGGAAACTAGATAGAGAAGAAAGCAGACTTGATTGCTCAATATAAGACTAAATTAAAAAAAGGATGTTATCAGCAATTAACTACAAAGCTTGATTCTAAAGGAAAAAAAAAAGGAAGCAAAGTGGAAACATTTTTAAAGAGATGAAAACACCACTGGCAGCTCCACAGGGTGTGGAATTTCTAAGAGGCCATAATCAATTCACATTTTCTTATATCTAGGCAATATTCAGCTTTCAGTTAAGTTACGGGGATGTGGAGGATACAACTGCTGAGAACATATTTAAACATTGGAAAAATCCAGAATGACCCCAGAGCTTTCATCTCTTCTTTTCCTCTTTTTCCCTCATTGTGCTTTGCAAATAAGTTATCACCATGAGCCAAAAATGGAACTGAAACATCACAATGCAAGGCTTCATTAAAAATCACACAAAATCCAATTGCTTGCAGTAATCATGACAAGACTTATGATTAACTGTTAAGTCACTCAAAAAAAAGAGGATGACCTAAAAGGAAATAAATGTGCTGGGTGACAATGTTGGGGGAGAAAATACCAAGTAAATAAACAAGCAGAGTCTTTTTGAATTTGAGTTATAGATGTTGCAAAGAAAAGAATGCTTGTGTGAGAAAGAAGCAATTTTTCTTATAAAAACTGGGGATGTCTCCTGTTTAACATAATCCACATGAGGTCTTCTACCAACGCATTTCCACATAACCTCAGAGTAAGGAAAGATGGGGATGGTCAAACATATGCCCAGTTACTTAATGGGGCCGAGCATGTATCAGAGAAAACTACACAGATGAAGATTTGTGTCAGGTGTCAGGAAAAAGGAAAAGACCACAAGCTCTCCCTAGAAATTGGCTGAAAGGTCCTTAGATGCATGATGGTTTTAGGGTAGGAATTGTTGCATAGGTCTGCAATCAGACCCCTCCAGGCTACTTTATAATGACGAAAGTGTTATCGCCTTAGGATTTCGCTCATATTCCAGTGCCTGCCCAGGTTCTTCCATCTGTCAGTATGAAGACATAGGTCTAGAAGCATAATTGCATAATTACGGTTAAGAGATTCAGAAAAAATTTGGAAATTTAGTGGCATATGGCATAAATAATGTTTGGTTGTTTTTTCATTTTATTTTTTCCAAATGTCAAAATGGTATTAGCAAATCATTGTATTTACTAACCTCTTAACAAGCAGAAACAACAGAAAACAGTTCTTTTCCAGTTTATCCTTTCTAGTCTGCTATCCTTACTCTTGCCTTACAATCCAGAAATGAGCCACATCTTAGTGCTTACAACTTAGGAGTGAGATCATGTACTCTTCCTCTTCCATTCCGATAATATTAAAGCATTCTACCCCCTTTCAATAAAATTGAGAGGACTCTTCAGGATACGAGCCGAGCTGCCTCATGGACTGGCATACAGACGTTCATTACAGCAGATGATTCCAGCTGTCAAATATGGTGGTTTTGAAGTTAGAGTAGAGAAAAATTAGGCCCTGTCTTTCCACTGCAATTCATTAATTCTATTGAGCATGCAATGCCTGGCAGATTTACAGGTGGCAGAAATAAGAGATTAATTGTTTTACTTTATTTGTGCCTGGAATATAACTGAGGACTAAGTAATTTGATTCCCATCAGTAATCTGTTTCCTTTTGTCATTTCCCAACACCTGTCATTCTGTTAATTCATCCTTCTGCTTATAAATGTTAGGTACTTGAAGGAAAAGCTTCTTTTTTTTTTTTTTTCCATTCACTTATGATGAGGTAGTAACTTGGGAAACTTTCCTCTTTGCATTTGATTTCCCTTTAGCAGGAAGCAAAAGACACATTCTAAAAGACTGCAGCCTACTACAGGAATTGTGTTTTTCTCTCCTTCAATTACATAAGATAAAGCAATGGGTATGAGTAAAAGGACACCAAAGTAAAGGAAAAAACAACCTAATAAACAACAGTGACTACTAACAAAACTTCACCTCCTTCACCATTGTAGGCTTAGTTTCATTGAAAATCTAGCAGCAAGGATTGTTTAGATGTGAAAAGATTTTTCTGTCCTCTGTTTTTCTTCTTTTCCTTATTTCAAAGGAGGTGAATTTTGTGATTTTCTCTTTTTTTTCCGTATCTTTGATCAGTAGCATTTAAATATCAAAATACTGGAATGCCAGTCATTATGTCAGCCAGACCTTTGTGCTCTAATCCTGCACCAGGTTCATAACGAATTGTCTCTCTCATAGCCCTGGAAGGGTCAGCCTCTATACACAACATGCCCCTGCTCAGTGGTCACTGCTATGTAGTGCTGTGTATCTGTCTTTCTCGAATGGCAAAACTACCGCTATTACCAGTCTCCTACTCAGACCTCCACAGTCTTTCTAGGTGGATGAAATACCTAAGAAAGTCCTCTGTCTTCTATCCAAATCTTCTTCATGTTTAGGTCATGGTCAGTGTAATTTCCTGTCTTTGAGTGTTGATTTTTTTCCCCTGTAAATAATAAGAGAAATAAGAGTAATAAATATAAGTTCAGTATCATATAGTATAAAATAGTTTCCTCATTAAAGGTAAATATTCTATATTAAATATTAGTACTTTTAAGATTTTATTTATTTATTTGACAGCGAGAGACAGTGAGAGAGGGAACAAAAGCAGGGGGGAGTTGGAGAGGGAGAAGCAGGCTTCCCGCCAAGCAGGGAGCCCAATATGGGGGCTCGATCCCAAGACGCTGGGATTGTGACCCGAGTCGAAGGCAGACGCTCCACAACTGAGCCACCCAGGTGCCCCAGATATTAAACACTAGTACGTTTTCTACATATTCAGAGTTTATTCCCTAAATTCTGGCCAAGGTCAAACAGAGAGCTCTAAAAATAGGCAACAAACTTGAAGGGAGATGTAGCCTACCTCTCTGCCTGTTCCTTCCTTTTCATCCCCTCAGTAACTACCAAGTTTAGGGTTTGATTTTTTTTTTTTTTTCAGTTTTCACAAGTGGCACATGATTACATTCTTGGTGTAAAAAAATAAAAACGTACAGACACACTGAATAATCTAGTTGTCTCTCCTTAAAGGGCTTTCTTGTCCTCCCTCAGTCTAATCCCACTTTTTCCCCAGATGACCATTGTCCACAGTTATGAAGCCAGCGCTGCCATAGAATGTCTGTGGGGGATGGGAACATACCGCATCTAAGCTATACAATATTTCAAACATCGTTAGTACGATTAAGGACCTGATTTTGTAACTCTACTTAATTTGAATTAATTTCAGCTTATATTTATATGGACCCGTGAGTAGAAGCTCCCATTTTAGATGGCACAAGTTCTTCTTCTGTGCCTGGGCTATGGCAGTAGACTCCTCAGTTTCCCTGTACCTAGGCTCATTTTCCTCTTCACTAGCATGGGCCTTATACACATGTGATCATATTTCCCTGCTACAAATCCTTCAGTGACTCCCCTTTCCCCATGATCGTCCTTTAAACCTATTCGTATGATATACACAATTCATTATGATCTGGCCTTTATGTACCTTCATCTCCTACCGTTCTTTACATTCATAAGACATGTCACACTTTCTCATGCCTCGTTGCCTTTTCACATGCTGCACCCTCCTTCCAGGTCTTATCTATCTAACAAATTTCATCAAGACTCAAGTAATACCTCTTAATTTTTTTTTTGCCCCTACTTTCCCAGTAGCTATAGGAGCTTTGCCTCTCTGTACCCCCAAGATGCAACACAGAAAACCAGTAGGTACTACATAAATGCTGAGTCTATTCTCCCACTCTCTGAGAGAATGAAGAACAGCTACCTTGCTTTCCTTTGAAACCCTTTATAGTGTCACTGAGGGAAGAAAAGAAATCCAGAAGGAAGTGATTTTGCTTCAGTGTAAATTTCACAGGGGGAAAAGTTAAACTTTTTTATTCACAAACACTCTAAAGTCTTAGAACAACGCTTGGCACAGATGAAGAGCACAATAAGTATGTATAGAATGAATAAATTACCCAATTACAATTTCATATTTTTCATGGTTATCCTCTTTGACCATTCTCAGTCTGACAAGCAGCTTCCAGGTTAAAATAATTTTTGTGAATTTATAAAATATAGAATTAAGATCAGCCATGAATCCCCAAACCTGCCCACTCTTTTACTGTTGCTGCTTTTCTCAGGCAAAGACAGTTTAGGAGAAACAACATTAAATAAACAAATCACCCAAATATCAACTCATTGAGATGGAATCCTAAGTAATGCTTGCCTAAAGCACCTGTTCCCCACAGCCTAGAACCTCATTCCTACTACAGCCCAGCACAACACTTTGTCATTTTTCACTAGTCTTCCATTCTCATATAATCAGCAAATGTAATTAAAGCTCATTTGTTACCCATTAGTTAAGTACTCAATTAAATACTTTGTTTACCATTAAACTCAGTGTCTTCCAATGCATAAGTTCACTGCTATGTTAACTGATTGGAGCCTTATCCAATGGGCTCCATTAATATTAAACTGTAGCTAACTTTTCCTTAATCTAAAAATCCATTTCCTGTCTACTGGATCTTGTTCATATCCAAACCAATTTGTATTAATTTTGGAAGTCAAATATCAGGGGGTATCATGTCAAAATGGTTAATAAAACCTTAATATAAAACATCTATTGTATTCTGTTCATAATCACAGCCTTCAATTGGGTAATGCTATTAAGTAAAAGAATATCTATTAAGTATAACTCTGCCACATTACTGGCTTATTGCTCTTGATTTCATTACCCGCTCTCCAGATACTTGGATATATCATCTCGATATTTTTTGTGCTATTTTGATTGAATGACCATTTATATCAATAGGTATTTTATCTTTTTAAGGTACTTGTGGTTGGTCTTTTGAATAAATGACTGTTTTAGTCAACCTTATACTTTAAGACACCATTCAAATAGTTGTGCCGCTGTGGATATTACTTATCCAAAGTTTTGTATCAGTTTTGTCATCAGTATCTAGTTTTTTAAACTTGAAGTTTCCAGTTGTCCATTTGTAATTTCCTCTCCTGTCGGACATAGTGAAAGCACAAAATGCACTTTTTGAGATACTTAAGGAATATTAGTTGAAAGTTTTTCATTGTCATTTTTACCGGGGCACCTGGGTGGCTCTGTCAGTTAAGTGTCCAACTCTTGGTTACAGCTCAGGTCACGATCTCATGAGTCATGAGATCGAGCTCTGTATTGGGCCCCACACTCAGTGGGGAGTCTGCTTGAGATTCTCTCCCTCTGTCCCTCCCCCAACACATGCACACACACTCCCTCTCTCTCTCAAATAAGTAAATAAATCTTTAAAAAAAGATATCATTTTTATTAAAACAGTTTATAACCTGATAATAAAACACTTCAATTTCAATGTTGGTTTTTACCCCCTGAAAATTTTTCTTTCTAGTATACAGAGAGAGCTTGTTCTTTTTTGTTCATACCCATATTCACTGTAGATTTTTCTTCATAGATACACCCAAATTAGACTTTCATAAGCCCACCTTAAATCTTTCCTATTTTGTTGATGCTTGTCATTTCCAAAAGAAACTACAGACATTTTAATTATAGCATCATAATATAGTCTCATTCATTAGTGAAGATTAATATCCTTTCTCAATACTCAATGTCCATTATTTTTTAATTATCTCAAATGTGGATTGTACCGGGAGTTTCTCATTAGAACAAATTCATATTTTCTTTATCATTGTTTTGCAGTTCACTGAGAGCCCACCAGTGATGAATATAGGAGTGTATTTAGTTTCTAAGAGCTGTCTGAAGGTTGAGATTGGATGGGAATCTTATTTTTTTAAATATTTTATTTATTTATTTGACAGAGAGCACAAGCAGGGGGAGCACGAGAGGGAGAAGCAGGCTCCCTGCTCAGCAGGGAGCCCGATGGGGGGCTTTCTCCCAGGACCCTGGGATCATGACCTGAGCTGAAGGCAGACACTTAACTGACTGAACCACCCAGGCACCCCGAGTCTTATTATTTTATAATCACATGTTATTTGTGGAACTCTCTTTTAACTTGATCCTGGTACTTTGAGTTGAAATCCTTTGAGGCATTAGGGGAAATTCTTCTTACTCCTGTATTTCCTTAGATGGACTTAATATCCACCAAAAGAAAAGTCTTTATTAAAATACAAAACTAGGGGAGGGGCTCTTTGGTGGCTCAGAGGGTTAACTGCTGCTTTCTGCTCCGATCGTGATCCCAGGGTCCTGGAATCGAGCCCTACATTGAGCTCCCTGCTAGGGTAGAGGTGCTTCTCCCTCTCCCTCTGCGGCTCCCCCTACTTGTGCATGCACTCTCTCTCTCTCTCTCTGTTAAATGAATAAATAAAAAACTCCTTAAAAAATAAAAATAAAGTACAAAACTAGGGGAATCTGGGTTGTACTATTTGATTCCAAGAGAGTATAACAAGCTAAAATGTAAATTTGTTACATAAATTCCTGTCTTCATGGATATAATGAAGAAATTGCCTCTAAAACTCAACCCTCTTACATGTGAATTCACATTAGTAAAATAAAAATTGGTTTATAAAGTAACAGAGCTAGGAAATAAGGCAATGTATAAAACTGTAAGCAAGAAACTGAATATCCTTTGAAATTATACAACCCAAGGGTGAACAATATTAACATTTTTCATAGTTCCTAGTATCCTTCAACACACGTATATCCCTTTAGCCATTTATTCAACAAGCATTTATTGTGCCCTTCTAAGATCTAGCCATGATTCTAGGCCTAGAGATGTGGAGAAAATATTGAACCTCTACTTTGTGCAACTAATTCTGGTGCAGGAGGTTGCAAACAAAGAAATACACAGCAAAATTTTAGGTATGCCTAAGTTCTGTGAGGGAATATAAAGCAGGGTAAGGGAATAAGGAATGACTGGAGGTGGGATCTATTCCAGGTAGGGTGATCAGGGAAAGCCTCTCTGGGGAGGAGACTTTGGAGCAGAGCCCTTGACTGAGGGCAGAGACATGATTTATCTGAGGATAAACAGGTCAGGAAGAGGGCTCCACGGCAGGAATGTATGTGGCAAGTTAGAAGGACTGTATAAGGTCCTGTGAGGATAGATGAAAGGGATAGCAATGACACTGGATTGGTAGGAAGGCAGGTACCTCATAGGCCAAGGTTCAGAGTACAGTTTTTATTATGAGTGTGATTGAAGCCCTTGAAGTTTTGAGCAGGGAAGTGATGTGATTTGCTTTACATTTAAAAAAAAAATCACTCTGGAGAGTGTGGAAAGAATAGATTACAAGCACAAATGGATACGGGGAGAGTCACACAATTTCAAAATGCTAGATAAAGATGATCAGAATAAATCTGAAATTTTTTCACTTAACAGTATGTCACGGACCATTTACATGCTGTATGGACGCGGTTAGGCTTGGCCAGGATTCCTCAACAGTGCCACCATTGATATTTTTGGCCAAACAGTTCTCTGTATGGGAGGCTGTCCTGTCCATGTTTAGCAGAATGCCTGGCCTCTACCCACTAGATGCTAGTGGCTTTATCTTCCCAGTTGTGACAACCAAAAATGCCTCCAGACATGGCCAAATATCTCCAGTAGCGCCAAAATCATCCCTGATTGAGTACTGCTGGGATAGACAATACTGTAGTAACAAAACCCTCCAAATTTCAGTAGTTTAACAATGTATACTTATTTCTTGCTCAAAATCTGCAGGAGTCTAGACATTCTCAAGGGGAGCTTCCTTCTAAGCTGTGGGATCCAAGCAGCTTGTATCATGTAGAAATACCACCTAGTTTTCAGGTAACCATTACAGGGAAGAGAGAACTCTGTCTCCATGCTTCCGTGCCAGAGTGACTCCTGTCACTTTTGCTCACAGTCTGTTGGCTAAAACTCCTAACACAACTTCTTTTAACTGCAAAGGGGTTAGGGGAAATAGGGGAGCACATGGGTATTTGGTGACCATTAAATGTTTTTGCTTCACCTCTAGGTACCAAATTTCACTGGTCTAGAGAAATTCTGGAATTCTACTGGCAAGTACTATGAAAGCCTTTATCCTAGGGAGAGAGTCTGGTGATTAGGCTCCAAAGTTGTTCTTGAATCTGAGGGTTCAGGCTCCACTTATCATGAGGGACTTTTTGTTTCATTTTGTTGTTGTTTCTCCTTTCTGTCCTTCTTGGGCGCATTTAAAATGAGGCTTAGGTTTTGCTCTCCTCAGTGACTGCATAGCTTTGTCAGTCTAATTTCTGACCTTGGAGAACTGTGGAGCCAAGGGTTGTTTTAAGTACTGAACAATCACAGACTTTTAAAGGCAAAAATTTATGGGGGTTTTGGCAGTATGACTCTCTCATAATCTTAAAAGGCTTCCTATCTTTCCAATTATTCTCATTTCCATGTGCCAGTAAGCTCATCTATAATTCTTTTCTAGGCATAGCCCTTCCATCTGTTTTATTTCTTTCCTTTCTTGCCTTCAAAGGTCTTTGTCTCTCAATTTAATGGTATATAATATGAGATTAGAAAGGAGTGTCATAGCTATTACATTTCAATATTTATATTTATTTGTATTCTAAAAATAGGCATAAAGTTTCTGAGGCAGGGACACATTATTACTCGTAGCAATAACTGCATTAGTTCATTTTGTCTCAATTTTCCCCCCTTTCTTGGGTCATGTTATGAAAGCCCGATAGATGTGACCTTACATGCACCTGACTCTCTACTCTAAGTGAGGAGTCCCCATAATATGAATTGGAGCATTTATATAGGAGAACAAATGTTTCTCTTCCCCTTAGAGAGGGAATGTAATTTTTACTCCCTTGTGTAAACAAATTCTCCTTGGGAAGAGAAGGCAAAACCTCCTTGGTTCTTACCCTCTGGCATGTCTGGAAACATCTGGAGGTGTGGGAATGGGATTAGGCAGGCCTCTCTCCAGTTCATAACCCCCATAATGTCTCTGTGGTCCCTTTGATAGATAACACATACCTCTGGGGAGATGAATCTCAAATCCTCCCTGAGGTAGATCGTTTATTCAGTTATCTTTGTACTTCCAAGGCTTTTTTAAATTTTATTTTATTTATTTATTTCACAGAGATAGAGACAGCCAGCGAGAGAGGGAACACAAGCAGGGGGAGTAGGAGAGGAAGAAGCAGGCTCATAGCAGAGGAGCCTGACGTGGGGCTCGATCCCATAACGCNCCCATAACACGGGGATCACTCCCTGAGCCGAAGGCAGACGCTTAACCGCTGTGCCACCCAGGCGCCCCCAAGGCTTTTTCTTAACCCAAGTTGCAGTAAAATATGTTTCAAAAACCTTAACATGAAAATATTCACTTTCTGACAATGCCCTTAACCTAATTTTAGGCCTGAAATTTTGCAATCTGCTGATATGTTTTACTGAGTGTTTTTCACACGAAGTCCTTTTTTGCAACTTAACCAAAATAATAGCTTTTTATTGAAAGGACAATTCAGTTACAGATGTCAAAAGCCATTTATATTTTTCAATAAATAATAGGAGAAAAGGTTTGTGGAATGATAGCTTAAACTTCTAAAGGGTTATTGTACTTCCACCGTGTATTATGCCATACTGGTGGTATTTATGTAGAAAATCTTGATAAATGTACTCTAGTTATGGCATTATTTACTATATTAATTTTATGGTCATGGTTATGTTGGATTAACAAGAAAGTCCAGTATCTCTGTATTTTCAGACAAATCCTTTCTATATCAGGGAAAGTTTGTGTATATGCTTAATGTATAAAGTCTGATTATTAAAATTATTCAATTGCTTTTTCAATAGCTTTGAATAGGTCTATTCCACAGTGACTGAACTTATTAATAAAAAATATTCTGTAATCTTTTCTATAAAATGTTTGGTATCACATCTGAAACATGATTTATAACATAAGATTATATCTAAGAGAAAAGGTTTATTTCTCCATAATATCATATTTGACAAGTTTTGCCCTGAGTATGAATTCTTTGATATATAATAAGTTTTGATTTATTGTTGAACACTTGCACACTTTCAGATGTTCATAACATTTCATTCCTATTTTTGTTTTCTCTCTTTTGTTCATGAGTGCTTGCATTTTGGTTCTTGAATTTGTAGGGGTTATCCCAGGTATGACTGAACTCCTCTGGGCCTGGAGCCTATGACCCCCTCTCTTCTCATACCCAGGATCATCCTGCACTGTGAGGGCATCTTCTGAGGGTGTGTGGCACTTCGTGTACAAGGAGGCTCCTTCCTATGCCCACCTCTTGTGTAGTGTACGAGCTGAAGTGTTTACACACTTGCTCATCAACAGAGGACAAATCGGAGGAACAGGCTCAAATTGGCCCCCGGGCTATTTGGACAGGAAGTTATGAGATCTGAGGTACAAGGAGCATGTTTAAGCAGGGATGCCATAGGGCTTTGGGTGGGTCCTTCTTTTGGTTCTGGACTTCGTGCCCCTGTGGAGAGATATGGCTTAAAGAGTGCCAAAATGGACCTTTCAAATTGTGACACTTGAGAAAGCAATACAAGTCTCATGGGTCTAAAGATATTGGTGTGAGTGTTCTGATAAATAGTGACATGGAAATTTTTGCTGAAGGCATTCCCACATTTAATACTTATATCACTTTTCTTCCCTGTGTGTGTTCCCTTACATAAAGTGACATATGTGTTCAAATGAATTATTATATTCCTATAGTTTCTCGGTATGTAATAAAAATTGAGGACTGACTGCTGGCAGGTTTTTCCATATATATCTTACATTCATAAGGTTTCTCCAATGGGTGTTTGCTAGCTTGTAGTGAGATGGGATTTCAAATGGAAAATTCTCAGGACTTTGGGAATTGGTTAAAAATTTATTGAGGGGCCTAAAAGAAACCAAAAGGGAATGGTGACATACCACAGAGATAATACGTGGGAGGAAGCTGTCAACTCTAGGACTGGGAAACAATAGGAAGAAGCTGAGGGTGGATACCATGAGTTAGAAGCATGAAGGAGAAGCCTGGCACGTCTGAGAAGGAGACACTTTGGCTGCTGCTGATATATCTGATGGACTGTGATCAAGCCGGTCCTGGGAATGCCAAAAGAAATCAAGGGCTGTGAACTAACTATTGCTTCTAAGGTGAAGAACCATGGTTGGCATGTTGCTGACAGGAATAGGGGCCATTTAGAACGGAGCACATCCTTTTTCTGTCCTCTTACTTTAAAGTGTCCTTTTAATTGAAGTTCCCCCTATTGATGGAAATTGTAGGTGCAGCATCAAATAGGAAAGTGCAATGTAAACAACCGGTCAAAAGGTACCTGGCCAGTCCTCCAGCTACACCGAGAAAGAAGGGTAGTTTTGTTCTCTGATGTTGACATATTAAGTACCCAATAGTAGCAATAAAAGGATTGGATGAGGGGAAGTCCATTTTTTGACCCATGAAGAGTAGTCTCTTGGACACTTTTTATGTGAATCCATGGATAAGACTGACAGGCAGGAATAGATCATGCTGTCCTTTCCATCTGATATTTGAAACTGTCCTTTACAGTGAATGCCCACTGATGAACATTAACATGGATACAAAGATCTTCACACTCTGTGCACATTGCAAAAGTTCATTTGCACATCTCTTCTCCAGATCTTCTTCTCACCAATATTCCAATTGCTTCCATGCCCCTCTTGATCCAGTCAAACCATTAGCCACTGCCAATGTATTAGGAGCTATCTCTTGGTCCAGAAAAACTGGAAAATTAAATGTATGGTCTGAAATTCTTCTCTTGGGAGAAGAATATTTTTCAAGAACATTCCTGAATAAAACAGTGGTGCTACAAAAGGCCACTCCCTATTAGTTCCAGGAATATAGTGCAGAACCATTTATAAAAGTCTGAGGTTTTTTTTCCTCCCCAACTTGTCAATGGAATTTTCCATGAAGAAATAGATGTGACATGAGGAGAAGAGACAATACAGGAGGAGTTGTCAAAAAAATAATTTTCTGTGTAAGAGAACCATGGAGTCATGCTTGATTCCCAATCCCTGTGTATCTGCACTGCATTTCTCCAATTGGAAATTGCCAGAACTGTTTATAATATTCCCATTTTTCTTAGACACACTAAGCATCATTGGATCTAATGTGTCAATAGGGTCAAGTAGAAGAAGACTGGCTTGCATTAAAAACTGGGCCAGCTCCAGGCTCCACTTTTGCTGTGGGTCCCTCTGAAAACTTATAACTTTATGGGTTTCCATAAATTAGTAAGAATAGCACACCAAAGTGGTATACATTGTCTCAAGAATTCAGAGACCTCCAACCACTGTCCTTGTTTTTTAATAGTAAAAAGTGAAAATGGAGTCATATATCTTTCACTTTGGAGGGCATGTCACAACAACTAGATCCCAGAAACATGACTACCGTGATTAGCCCTTGGATTTTCTAAGATTTCTCTCTCTCATTTTTTGGCTCCTATGTATCTTATTAAATAATCCAAGACAAGCCCTGCTTCCTGCTCATCTCATCTGGTCTGGTTTTCATGGTGTCATCAATGTAGCAGAAGAAATGTCCTGTAGGATTTCACTGTGATGCAAACCTAAGCAGACTGGAGTTTGGTAGAGAAATGAAGAGTTAATTTGGTTCTAAACAACGTTCAACTATGTTGGGTAAAAGCTGACTTCTCTTCATGTTTTTTCACAATTGTTAAAGAGGGGGAAAGCAATTGTCATATCAATAGCTGTGTAGCAGGAACACACACCTGTCAGGGTTAATGTAGAGCATGACATCGGCCATGATTCCTGGCTTGCTACAATGTAACACGGAGGCCGCTGAGGGCAGGGAAGGTTTCGGAGAAGGGCATATGCTTTCGGAATGACGAGGCCAACGAGGCCTACATGACCACTCTGCCGTTGGAATGCGGGGGTGGGGGGGAGTTGCATATCGTATCTTTCCCGTAAACAGATCCTGGCAGTTTCAGGAAGACCCCTTGTCACACAGCAGTGCATGGAAAACAGCGATAAGGTTTTGTGATTATCTTGAGGGACCAATAAAAGTGGGAGCAAAGAAGAGCAAAGGGTCTTTAACTCTGAGCGTCGAGCGCCTTGCCCTCTCTCTTTCATGGCAAAATTTGGAGTGATCTTTCATCCCACAGTACAGGGATTCCTGGCCATTCCCCGCTCGCACCCATCAGCAAAAGCATGTTGAGCCTCGACACATTCGCTTGCTCAGGTCTGGCCCTGTGGGCACACGTGTGGGCAGGGAAGCCCATGGCAGGGAGGGCCAGGACCTCTTCTCGCACAACTTCAGCACAAGGCTGTGGGAGCAGCTCACCCACTTTCCTGTCTTGCAGTGGACAGACTTGGACTCGCTCTTCCCCTTCGCCACGCCTGCACCACCTCGCCACGGCCACGTGCCACTGCTGTGACTTTGTGTGGGTGTCCACCTCCCCTCCGAGGTACTTCCACACCACTTCCACTGGCCTTGCCCGGTGCTTAGCCAGGATGACCGACCAGCAGCTCGTCAGCTCCAAACTCCAAACACTGACAGTAACTTCGCATTACTTTTAGAAGCAGGATCAAGGAAGAAATGGAGGCTTTTCTGGAAAAGTTCTAGCAGAGTGGCAGAAGTGAGGATTTGTAACTCACGTACAATATATATTTAAATCAATGGATTAAATTCCGGGGGGCAGAAAAGTGAAGTTGACATGTCTGGAAATGAGAAGACCATAGTGGTTCTGAAATGGAGACAGCATTCAGTGGACACCAACATCGACTTCCTCACCAGCCTCAAGTCCACAGTCCTGGACTGCCCAAGCCTGCCGTGCTTGCTCAGGGACAGCCTCGTCTGCCTCTGAGAGAATGTTGGCTGTACTCGACTTAAACTCTGGGTATATCCGGTTTCTAGCAGAAGATCACCTACATGTCGGTGTACTTTTAGTCATCTTTAAAAAAGGAAAAAGTAGAAGGCACTAGGCGAGGTATATTCTGGACTGCTCGGGGGGGTAGAGAGGAATATGATGCAGTGTGGCCTGGGAGTCCTCCCCAGCAAGGCGTCTGACTCTGCCCCAGGAAGCCGCAGGGCCCCGGAGGCCCTGCCAGGCTGTGAGGAGCCAGAAGCAGAGCTGGTCCACGGCTCTCAGACATGAGCATTCACACACTTGGAACTCCCTCGTGCCACTTGTTCTGCTGCCTTCAGTAGCTTCATGCATCCGCACCGTCCAGATTCTGGAAGAAGATGTAGAGAAACTGGCTCATAGCTTTGATAATTTGTTCATGTAAATACACTGTTCTACACTAGCAGCTGAAATCGGTGTGCGCCTGATTTAAGTTTATGGCGGAGTGTAGTTACTTACGGAGATCCACCTGTTTCTGCTGGTGGCTCTTGTCTCTGGTTTCCCGAGGTGTTTGCTGTAGGGAGAGGAGGTTCTATGTGAGTCCGCTTAATCCTGCCTTTTGTGATAATGGCCCATATTCCGTGAGGTAGGGAGCCAGCGTCTGCCAGTCGTTAAGTCGATCTACTTCAACTATGCATCTGGGAAATGGGACTGCAATCATAGGATGGGGCCTTGGGCCCACTGAGTTCACTGTGGTACAGACTTGAATGAAAACACCGTTTATCAAATTATCACTGTATGCTCATTTTGACTTGCAGAATTTTGTGGCATTTTGAGGCCCGCAAGAATGAATACCAGTTTTGAGCCTGTACACTTTTAAAGGCGTGGCTGTCTTATCTCTCTCACGTGCCAGCCATGAAAGAAAATGGCGGTAAGTACCTTCGGGAAGACTAGGAGAAAAGTTTACAGTATGTGTGGCAGTTACTCAGGTCATTCTTCCAGGGGAACCAGCTTTCCCATCAATCAAGCACTTTGGGTCTGTGAACTCTTGAATCTATAAAATACTGGTTAAGCAGCTATGACTTCAGCTGTGGTTTCTCAAGTCTGGTCACTAGACCTATTTTTTTTCCTGTTACACAGATAAAGTAATGTCTTAGGGCTGTCTAACAAAATACCTGGGTAGTTTATAAACAAATTTATTTCTCACTGTTCTGGAGGCTGTTCTTGGGCCTCTTTTACAAAGGCATTAATGTCATTAATGAGGGTTTCAGCCTCGTGACCTAATCACCAAAGGCCCCACCTCCTATATCATCACATTGGGTATTAGGATTTCAACATAGGAATTTTGGAGAGACACAAACATTCAGACCATAGCAGGTAATATTTAGTAGGCCGTTCATATATTTTATTTCTAAAGATGCTATGATTGATTAGACACTGGTCAAAAACTAAAAGCCAAAAAACCCATATTCTTAGCATTCAGATTATGACTTCATGCTTATGTCCTATTACAATAATTACCACTACCTTCTCACTGAAAGTTAAGCAGTGCCACTTGTTCATTAATATTCTGGGAATACTTTTTTTTTTTTTTTTTTTGCTTTGAAATCAGAATGTTCAAAATCCAAGGATGTCATTTTCTTTCTGCAAACTCTGTAGTACAGAAGTATCTCTCCCTCATCAGTGTTTTTAAATAATTATGTAACAGAAACATGCAGCACCCTTCAGTATCTCAAAGCACTTGAACTGGCAGACCCTCACAATAGGTCACAGATGATCATTAATTAATTATGATACCACGGAGCACCATGGATTACTAGCGTCCTATTGCCATAAGCAAGGATCCCACTCTCTTTTCAAAACCAAGGACAAAAATAATTGTCCTAAGATTTCATTTTGAGGGCTTGCTTCCCGTACCTTCCTTGGTACTAATTCTATCTTGATCTCACTTTTCTTGTAATACCTGCCAGACACCATCAGTTAGCAATTAACACATGCTATTAAGTTCATTCAATCGTCATAGTCATTGTCCCAGAGCTAAAAGTTCATTAGGTATAGAGTCTCTTTGAAGTTATCAAGTCTTCAATTTTATCAAATGTTTTGCTGCTTCATAACATGAATATAATATTTCACTGGTCTCTGGAAATGTTTTCTTACTACCTTCCACTTGATGACTAAGCCAATGCCATATATGTATGTTTTTACAACAGTGTCCCACATTTGCTAGAAATGCTTTTGTTAGTCAGGGTAGGCTAGTCTCTATGATTGTAATTAATAAATCGCCAAATCTCCTAACAACACACTTGTTTGTTTTTTGATCTCGTAAAGTCTGTTGTGGCTCCAGTAGCTATCTTCCAATTAGTGGCTCTGTGTTTCAGCCAACATTTACTTTGCAGATAAGCTATTTAGAAATTTAGTTTCTAGGTCAGGGTAGAGGGGAGATGAATGTTCACACACTGGCTCTTAAGTACTTCAACATGGACATGTCACCCCTCACCTCTGCTCAACACTCATTATTCCTAATAGTCATATGCCCTGGCTTAACTGAAAGAGTGTTCAGAAATGCAGGGGGAGGGCACACATGGCTGCAAGGGGAACGGTAAATTCAGAGGCTCAAATCAACAATGATATTCTTGATCATTTTAATATGGAGCTTCGGGAACTCAGGATAGTTCTTAATTGATAGACATTTAGATTGTTTCCAAACTTCTGATATTAAAAAAATGCTTCTCTGAACTTTTTTGCTTAAAATTCTTTGTATACTTCTTCATGTATCTCCTTAAGATATATTTCTTGTAATGGAATTTCCAGAAAAAAAAAGGCCCCTTATTTCCTTACTGATACTATGTGGGATAGATATTCTTCATGCTGTCTCTAATGCTGGGTATTTTCAGTCTTTTCATATTTGCTGATCTGGAAGAGAAGAAACAATATTTTATTTTTTATTTATACTTATTTAATTACAAATAAATTTAAACATGTGCAATTTTATTGATGTGGCTTTTGGATTTCCTTACTCTTAAATTTCTAGTGATGTCCTTTGCCCGGGTGTCTGTTTTTAAATGAGAATATTTGTTAGATTCTTTCACTTGGCTCATATGATGTCCCCCTGATGCTATAGTGAAAGAATCATGCTTGCAGCCAGACTCTTGTTTTTTTATGTGCATCTTTTATGGGCATTTGGAGGCACTGGTTCTGCAACTGATTGTCATTAGAATTTTGTCTTAGTTTTACTCTGCCTACTCTTCCCAGGTAGGTGAGAAAAAATTAACTATACTCAGATTAGCTATGGTCTTAAAAACTAGTATAGTTATATGGATTATGGCATAAAATAACCCTGTGCTCTGTAAGGTATGTAGGAATGACCTGTAGGGGTTTTGTTGGTTTGTTTCTTTTGTTGTTATTAATCTTTTTTTTTCAGCTAAATTTAAAATGTTTTTAGGACGTACAATCTGTCTTTGATACTAGAAAAAAACCTGTGTTATTTCAATTATTTATCTGTGTCTTTTTGCTGACAGTATATCATTAATATTAAAGGGTCCATAGAAATCTAAAAATTTATTTATCACAGATGGAAGTCTATTCTGTTTTCATGATTTAACCTTTACCTATGAAACATAAAAGTGAACTTTTTTAAATAAGACTGTTTTCTTTTAAAAATAAGTCTGTGTTCTGCTGTAGATAGTTTTCACAATCTTGCAATTCAACAATTAACTCGCCAGATTAGTTTACTGAAAGTACCTTCATGGTAAAACAGTGTTGTGAATGCAACATTGAAGAGATGACTTATAATTTAGCAAGTATATTGTATCAGAGTTTTGATAAAGAACTGATCTGGTCGGTTTCATTCAAAATTATGAGACTTCTTGCTCACTGACCAAATAGATATGATAGAATAATGGCTGATATTTGATGCCAATCACATACACAGGTGTCTTCAGCCATCATTCTGTTTCCAAAAGAACCAGCTATATCTTATTAACTCAGGGAATGGTTCTCTCTGGGCATTCCAGTTCATTTTAATATATGTATCTTGCTGAGGAGAAAATGTTTTCGCTTTAAGATTATATTGTGGTCTCACATGTATTTACTTCCATTATTTAAAAACAACATGGGCTTGATTTCTTTGGCAAAGCCAAAGAAGAAATGTTGTAGGGTTTGATGTAGCTTCCTCATATGTATTATACTCTGATTTGTATAAAGGTCAATGTAATTCTATAAATCCCCTGAGATATTGCATTTTAGCAATTCAAGTGAATAGACACAGATTTTCTATGGCTCATTTAGATACCTCAATTTCAAATATTAGCAACTAGATAGTATCATCCATCTACTTTTCCTCTACACTTACAAATAATGCCTGTGATACTCTCACAAAATATTTTTTCTTATAGTATAGATTTACCTCCCTTACGTATTATACTTATTTTTGCCAGACCTAATTTTGATGGATTCCTTCTTATGTTTAAACACATATGGTGCTATTTTGTCACATATTTTTTTACCAAGTATAACAGATGACTAAATTGGACAACTTATATTTAGAGAAAATGACATTTTCATGTTGTACACTGTAAAACACATATTGGTGGCCTGTGGGAACTTTGGATAAAACATCTTGAGAAAAATTACATGATTCCTTTAGTCTAGAGGAGGAAGTAAACTCTGTGCGTGTGTGTGTGTGTGAGAGAGAGAGAGAGAGCGCGTGCACGCGCACAAGAGCAAGAGACCAGATGATCTTTAAGATATTTTCAAGTACTAAAACTGCATAATTCCATTATAGTATAGTTTTCTGATATCCAGTCCTTCCTAGTGTTGGACCAGGTCATCTTCCTGTGGGGCTCATTTACTAGTTATCACTCATAAAAAAGCCTACATATAGAAATTGTAAGCTTTCTTAGAAACAGAGACCAGAACAGCCTCACTAAGATTCCCTTTATACTTCATTCTCTTTCCTGTAAGAGGTGCTATCATCTTAGGAGAAGTCTGTAGGGTAGAAACTTGACAATTGGTTTTATTATGATGAGCCAAAGAGATGTGTTTGCTCAAGTGCAGATTCTCAGGCACAAGGCATTTGGTATGTTTCCAGCTCCCAAGAATGGCATGCAGTTTGGAAGAGAGTATAAAGGGAACCTGTGAATTAGTACTGTGGGGAGTGTGTGTGTGTGATTATACATATATGCACACACACGGAGAGAGAGAGATGTGCTTCCTACTGAAAGAATATAAACCTTTTTTCATGTGTCCATGGAAATTTTACTAGAGTATATGTCATCTTTGTTATAAAGTAAATCATAACAAAAATTTTAAAGCAGAGATAGTCTATGTGGCATTTCTATAATTCAATAAACATAAATAAAATGTATTATACATAAATAAAAATAAAATACGTGTTTCTCTTTGCTCACTTCTGAAGACGTTAGAATAGCAGAACAAATTAAAACATGAAGTCTCAAGGGAAGAAAGAGAGCCAAAAAGTTTGAGGTAGTAAAATAGATATTTACAGCTACAGAAGTAATAAATGAAAAGTGTATACTTAGAAACAGATTGAAAACATTGAAAAAAGTAAACTACCCATAAAAATCTTTGTACAGAGACAGGGAAAAGTGATCAGAGATGTAAGAAAAGGTAAACATCTTGAGAAAAATAATCATATCCAAGTTAGTATGATTGAAACAAGATAATGTGAAACTGAAGGAAAAACAGCTAGGTTAAGAAGGCAATGGAAAAGAAATTTTGGAAAATTTAACTCCTTATAGAGCTCTTGCAGACACAAAAATAAGAATATATATTTTCTCTTTCTGAGAGACCAAGGCAGGGATTTGTTAGGATAGCTGACTGTGTTAACCAAAGGGTGAAGACATAGACAGTTTAATAAAAGATACTGCATCTCGGGAATTGAGCCGTGGGAGATAGCTGTGGAGAGACAATGTGGGGCCTAGAGGTCCTGGCCCCACTGCAAAGCTCTACCCAAATTGTAAGGCCCTGTCAGAACAGACCTTTGACTGCCTTCTTCAACAGCACATGGGAGAAAGATGCAATTTCTGGCACAATAAAGCAAAGTCTATTAAGGCATGTTACTGATATTTAATAATTGTGATAGAAAATATTAGAATCTGGGTCACTGGCATTTACAGGCAGGTATTAAAGATTTTTCTAGAACTTTTCTTACTAACATTGGAAGAAAGAGATGAGCGACTGACACAGAAGATACAGTTCTTTTTTTTTTAATGTGTTATTTACATATTAGAGAGAGTGTGAGTGAGTTGAGGGAGGGACAGAGGGAGAGAATCCTCAAGCAGACTCCTCACTGAACCCAGAGCTGGATACCGAACTTGATCCCAGGACCCTGAGATCCTGAGCCGAGCTGAAATCAAGACTCAGACACTTAACCGATGGAGCCACCCAGGCACCCCAGAAGATGCACTTCTTTATTGAATTTAGGACAAATCAAAACTCATGTCAAGGGAGAAAATTAAGCAGGATGTTTACTATGCTATCTCAAGAAAAATAAATCCTGAGACTAGGAATAAAAGCAGTTAATATCAGAGTTGGGTTTTTGTGACAGAGCCCTTGAGCATCATGTGGGGGACCCAGGCCTTTGCAGTAAGGCTAAGTACCTCCCAAATCATTCTGGGAATCTACAGTTGGCATCTTGTGTTTTGAGAATTAGTTTTCTTCTTTGCCGTTCTGTCTTTTGCCTCTCTTCTGCTCCTACTTACTGCAGACACCCACCCAAGTACTGGGAGTACTGCTGGTTCTAGGCACTGAGGTCTCTGTCCAGGTCATTGCTCAGATGTAATGATACCGCAACAAAGCGCTAACTTTGTTAGTAACATAGTTCCTATGTTCCAGGTGTGATCCTAAGCATTTTGTGTCCAACATCTGATTTAATCCTCATGTTCTAGGATATCCTGTATCCTCTTATTCAGGGACTTGTAGGTACGTGGAATATAATTGCAGTTTAGAAGATAAATTTACAAGAAGAAAGAAAGCTTGATCTGATGCAGAGTTGTTTTTAGGGTGTAATGTGTTGGTTTACAGTATTAAGGCAGAAAACTTAAGGCAGTGATTGCTGAAGTTCACATTCCTCCTACTATTACTGAAATAGGAGAAGAAAGTGTTCTACTAAATGTAACATTTTAAAACAAAAATCCAAATTATGAAAAAGACATTATAAATAGGAAAATAGGTTTTATAAATGAAATTATTAAAATACAATTGTAAGGCAACAGTAATAATAAATTGTCACTATTTACTGAGCACTTACTGTGTGCCTAGCCTTACTCTAATATTTTTATATGTGCTATTTTACTTAATCTTCACAATATCCCTACTAGGCAGGTGCTTTTAAAGGTGCAAAAATAAAGCAAAGGTTTCATGTGTGCCACCTCCCACTCTGAGCAGTGGATGAAGGTACCAGAAGTTTTGGGTTGAGAGGACAGTCTTAGCCTAAATGAAGTATATAGAGAGGAGATGACACCATGACATTTAGTATCTGTCTTTGCTACTTCAAAACGCTTTTAAAGCCAACTATCCAAGATCATGGAGAGAATGTGTAAACTACAGTTCTGGAAAAATGTCTTTGATTTCATGAAAAGGAAGGGGTGAGGAATGAAGAACCAATACTTTGAAGATACAGACTCTGTCCAGTAGCAAAAATATATAAACCTTATGAATATGCAATGAACTCTACACAATATTCCAAAAGGTAAAACACATTAGGTAATAAAGGAGGATGAAATAGATTATGGCAAAGCAATGAAACAGGACTGTGTTGAATTAATTAGAAACTACTGTGCAGTGTTTGAAGGATTTGTATTGATCTTTGTTGGGGAATCATTAATATGTATTTTGTGTAAAAATTTTAATAATAACTTGCAAGAATCGAATGATGGACATGGAGAAATTTGAAATGCTATTAAAGCACTAAACAGATGTCAAGTAATTTTAATCCCCCTCTTAAGTGAAATCAGTATTTGCAGATATTGCAACATTTTTTTTAATCAGCTCTAATTTTACTTTAAAGGGACCAAGAGGTATCCAGCAGGATGTGTGTGTGTGTGTGTGTGTGTGTGTGTGTGTGTGTGTGAAAAAGAGAGAGAGAGAGAGACAGAGAGAAAGCAATTAAAAGCAAAGGCCTTGGGCTCCAACTTCACTAACTGGTGGAAAGTTGGTAATCACTCTCAGTGAGTCCCAGTTTCCTCAATTATAAAGTGTAGAAATAAACAGAACTTACACTTAGTACTTGTTTTGAAGATTAAAAGAGATCGTCTTTGTAATTACAGTGCCTGGTTGTATCTTCAGTTTTTTCACAGACCAGACATATTCTTACATTGCATTATCATATTTTATTTTCAGAAATTTATATTCACAGATGACACATATATTTAAATTTTTTTTAAAAAGAGACTGGTTCTGAAAAACTGAAATAGTAAAACTGTGCTGAGTACAACAAAGTTTTCAGTTCAAAAAACATCCATTGGGTACTTTCCATATGTAAGTTTTTACCATGTGTTGCATTCTGACTGGGGATAAGAATACATACTGCTATAGTAAATAAAAGTAATATTTTATCAGTGCCATTAAATCTGGGTCAGAGGAACTACATAGAGTGTTGAGAGAGAAAATACATTTTTTTAAGCAATTAAGGGAAGGCTTGATATGGAAATTAATGTTTGAGTTGGCTTTGAGGAAACGTAGGATTCTTTTTGGCAGAGATGTTGTGGGTGGACAATGCAATTTCAGAAAAACACTGGCATAGAGGAGATGTAGAAAATGTGGAATGTTTTCAAGGAATGGCATAAATTTGGTAGAATAATTAGTATCTTGCTAACTCCAGAATTTATCTCATTTCTTTGTTCCCCTTCTTAATGCAACTTCTGTTTGTTTGCTTGTTTGTTTATAGAGAGGGGGATTGGGGAGGGGCAGAGGGAGGAGGAGAGAGAGAATTTAAAGCAAGCTCCGTGCTCAGCACGAGCCAGACATGGGGCTTGATCTCACAAACCCTGAGATCATGACCTGAGCTGAAATCAAGAATCAGACTCCTTTTTTTTTTTTTAAGATTTTATTTATTTATTCATGAGAGACCGAGAGGCAGAGGGAGAGGGAGAAGTAGGCTCTCTGCTGAGCAGGGAGCCTGATGTGATCAGATCACAACTTGAGCTGAAGGCAGACACTTAACCGACTGAGCCACCCAGGTGCCCTAGACTCTGTTTTTTTTTTTTAAGATTTATTTGAGAGAGAGAGCACGAGAGCATGAGAGGTGGGGGTAGGGGCAGAGGGAGAGGGAGAGACAGCCTCTCAAGCAGACTTCCTGCTGAGCGGGGAGCACAACTGAGGTATTGATCTCACAACCCTGAGACCATGGCCTGGGCCGAAATCAATATTTGGCCACTTAACCAACTGAGCCACCTAGGCACCCAAACTTCTGTATTTTAAATTTATTCTTCAGAAATTTTAAATACACAGTAATTCAGAGAGCTCTTTTACCCATCATCACTCAGATCACTTTTGCCATACTTCCGTGGGATCCTGTTTTTTGTTTTTTGTGTGTGTGTGTGTTTTTTTGTGAAACGTTGCAAAAATAGTTGAAGAAACTCCATTCCTCTTTCATATTCCTTCTTTTCCTTTCCAGGAGTAATTGCTATTCAGAATTTGGGTTTGTTCTTCCTATTTCATATTTTTAAACATTTACCACATGTATGTACATTCATAAATAATACATAATATCATCTATCATTGACCTTTTTGAACGACGTTTGGTACCGTGTGTTTCTTTTGCCTGTGGTGCCACATACCACANAAGAAACTCCATTCCTCTTTCATATTCCTTCTTTTCCTCTCCAGGAGTAATTGCTATTCAGAATTTGGGTTTGTTCTTACTATTTCATATTTTTAAACATTTACCACATGTATGTACATTCATAAATAATACATAATATCATCTATCATTGACCTTTTTGAACGACGTTTGGTACCGTGTGTTTCTTTTGCCTGTGGTGCCACATACCACAACTGACCAACACACTATCAATGCCTTGTTAACCTGGATGGATCCCTTGGTCCTCCAGCTGTAAGTGCAAACACACCACATAGGTCTTCCAGCCTTTCCAGGCCAGCTGACAAGGAAACCTTTATAGTAATCCCAGGAGAGCTTCTTCAGAGTTTCAGTTTCCTTGACTACATATCCTATTAAATTCTATAGCTGAAGCAGTCCTTTTTATTTTAATGTGCATTGGACATTTATTTAAGTCATCCTACCAAGTATCTAATTGATGATTTGGTTTTGATTCTACCTACCTTTGTCAGACACCAGACCAAACTCGTGTTCTGGTTCACTAGTAAGAGATATTTCATGCCATCTTTGTTGCTCATGATTTGTAATTAAACATTCACAGCTGAAGGCAACTTATTTTAATAGTGAATAATCCCTTCTGAGGGATATTTTCAGGATATCCTAGGGGAAAGAAGAATAGGAAGTTACCGCTTGAGAGTGCCAAAAGGCCTTCATGTAAACATATTGGAAATATTTCCCCTGGCTGATACTGCCACAGGGGCTAATTTCCCATGACTGGTGTTTTTCCTTATAGATCATTCCAAGAATCTGTGTATATTTTTACCCAGCTAATAAATCTATGTATAATGCTTTCTGGAAAATGAAGTGTACCGGGTACCATTTTAGCACAGGGAGATTTGTAAGGTAAAATAAATTTTGTATAGGTTTTTTTACTGAAAAACAAGAACCACCTATTGCCCAAATTTTAGCAGAAAAACAGACTTGAGACCTGATAAACATATTTGCANATGTATATTTTTACCCAGCTAATAAGTCTATGTATAATGCTTTCTGGAAAATGAAGTGTACCGGGTACCATTTTAGCACAGGGAGATTTGTAAGATAAAATAAATTTTGTATAGGTTTTTTTACTGAAAAACAAGAACCACCTATTGCCCAAATTTTAGCAGAAAAACAGACTTGAGACCTGATAAACATATTTGCAAAGTTGTTAACTTTCATTCTTTTCATTGTTTTTGGAAAAAAGTCACTTAGTACTTGATCATATTAGGGATAATGCCTGTACATGTTATGCAGTCAAGTTGTTAATTTGAATTCTATCAAAATGGAAAAAAAAATCATAAAAGAATTACACGCGTAACATAACATTTTTACATTATACACATCTGTGTATCACACACATAATACACGTATATATGATCGAAAGGCAATTAAACAGTTTTATATTTGCAAACTCAGATTTTTTCTTTGACGTCCATAGTTTCAAAAGTATTTTGTGTGAAACAAAATTTCATATTGAGTTATGAAACACTTTTCAAAAAGCGTTCTTCTGATTTTGTCACTGTGCCACCAATGAGTTTTTGTGTCTCTGTCCTGGAAATACAATGATGTGAATTGGCAGGTAAAGTCTGAGTGCTAAGAGAAGGGAGCACCTCACAAGTATTCTTGATTGCTGCTTGCTTTGGTAGGTTTCTTGGCTTGTGAGACAAGAAAGGTCAGGTATGAATACAATGGATATCCTGGTACCCAGGTCTTCATTAGCATTCTTTAGCTTTGGGGATCCTGTAAAGACACTTTCTGGAATGTATCTATGGCCTTTTTAGTCAATTACTATTTCATATATTCATTACTAATACGATATCTCAACTGATATCTTTGGGCAACAAAATATCTCTTTTTCACTCACATGTCTCTTCTTCCTATTTAAAGGAACAAAAACTACATAGGAGGTTATCAAAATTTCAGTATCATTTCTTATTAGCTATAGGGAGTGCTCTCAGTTTCTCTGAGTATCACTCATGAGGCCTAAATTGGAAGAGTAAAGTTTATTTTATGTTTAGGTATGTAAGCTTTTCCACTGAAATTAGGAAAAAAAAAAAGTAGTGGGAGATTTCACAAGTGTAAATATTTGCAGACATTTAAAATTATGGCTGATTAATAAATAACATGGAAAGTACAAGAATGAATAGAATATTATATCTCACTGGGATCATGAGTTCGTATGGGTGGTATTGAAGTATTTCATAATTTTAAAAAATAGTGTCATTTCTCAAGTTATATTTGATATAATATTAGTTTAAGCATCAACTATAGTAAATACAGCACAGTGATATGTTAGTGAGTTATATGGCCTATTTTTTTTTTAAGATTTACTTATTTATTTTTAGAGTGAGAGAGAGAGAGAGCATGAGTGGGAGAGGCAGGGGGAGAGAGAATCCCAAGAAGACTCCATGCTGAGTGTGGAGCCCTATTTGGGGTTTGATTTCAGGATCCTGAGATCATTACCTGAGCTGAAACCAAGAGTCAAACAGTTAACTGACTGAGCCACCCAGGTGCCCCATGTAACATGGTATTCTTAAAATTTATATTTACCTTAGGTTTATTTTGGAGTAAAACTAGAAGAAATACATTGCAGTGTTTCATAATTTGTGCTCTGAACACCTTTAGGACAATTTACTGTTTATTAACTAGCAGCTACATCGCGGTCAGCTTATGACTGTTCACTAATGAAGCAAAGTTATTTTGCTGCAACTGATTTTTATTGAAGAAAAGCCTAGGGGTCATATCTGCAGTGGGTTAAAACTGACTGAGATTAATTTAAATTCATTCAGCAGTCCGGCCGAGACAACTGTGGTAAGGTGGTAGTCATAATTTATCTGTCTGAAAATGTTCTGACCTTATTTGCTTCCCAAGCTATGAATGAATGATTTTTAAATGGCTCAGCATTCAGGATGAGTGTTGGCAAGTAAAAATCCCATAACACAAGAGGAATAATGTGACAGCAGAAGTTTAAAGCCAAAGTCCACAGCAGGAACTCTCAACAAGAAATTGCCTCTTTCAAAGCATTTGTATTTAAATCTCTTCTCTTCCCTCTCTTCCTTCCTCCCTTTTCCTTTTTTTCCCCTCCCTCTCTCCCCCCTCCCTTCTCTCTCTCCCCCTCTGTCTTTATAGAACCAACCTTAGAAATGATTTATATTTGTAAACAATATGCAAGAGTGATTTCTTTTTAAGGGAATCTACATTTCTAGAGTAAGCAGAACAAGAGAATTAGCTCTGGACAACATATGAAAAAGAACTTGCATTTTATTTTTCATTTAGTAAATTAGTTTTGTTTCTCTTTTCTCGTGCATTAAATCTCATGGCCACCTAGAAACAAAATTGTAAAATAGGTGAAATTTGCTTTTCTTCTTCCTGCCTGTTAGCACCTCTCTTTCAATTTCTGTGCTCCCCTCCCTGAGCAGAGACCTTTTCCTGCTTTTCTTTATTTTGGTATTTCACATAAAGCTTTTGTATATGGAATATGAATCTATTCCCTTTCCATCTGAAGAAAATTTAAAAAAACTAGAGCTTACATGTTGATGGGACAAGTAGGTTTAAGAATACATTAACTTGCATTATTAAGTGGAATTTTCTGCAGCAACGCTAGAATGTAGTTAGAATGACTTTGTTGCTACAGTAGAACTAAAACCCAGGTCTTCTGTCTTCTGACTCATACTTCAGCATTATTTTTTTCTTTTTCTTTTTTTNGACTCATACTTCAGCATTATTTTTTTCTTTTTCTTTTTTTTTAATTTAAATTCAGTTAGCCAACATATAGTACATCATTAGTTTCAGGTGTAGTGTTCAATAATTCATCAGTTGCATACTTCATCATTCTTTCCTTGGCCTTACTTCAGAGAGGTATTGGTTAGTTAAATCTTATGTGATATTTATGTATGATAAAAATGTCCTTCAGTTTTTATCCTAGGA
>NC_048218.1:174131652-174226319 GCF_002007445.2 Ailuropoda melanoleuca
AGGTATTGGTTAGTTAAATCTTATGTGATATTTATGTATGATAAAAATGTCCTTCAGTTTTTATCCTAGGATAAACTGTATTGGGGAGAATTTCTAAACCCAATTAGAACACCACCAAGTGGTAGAATTTCAGTCACTACCAGGAATGTATTAGCTCTGAAAATATTGTAAGAAAGGTCTTTTTGTATTCATCTGCTCACCAGATAAGCTCTAAGTAACTTCACCTATACATAAGGCAGACCCTTGCAAATCTGATCATTTACTTACACCACTTTTTGATAGAAAATTGTGTAATCCCTTTTTTTATCATTTAAATGCTGGCAATAGAGATAAACAAGGAAATTCTAGACACATACCACAGTGATTCAGAACACAGACTTTGATATGAAACAGAGTGGGATAAAGTACTGACTCTGTATCTTACTACCTTCATGACCAAGGTTTGCTTAGTTAACCTTACACAATCTTACTTGCCTCAGTGGAAAATGGGAATGATTAGGTCTAATACTCAGTTTTTATGTATATGGCTGTATTGATTGCCAACTCTTCAATTATTTAACAGTCATAATGACTCTTAAAAAGTTACACCACTTTTCAGATGACTCCTTTATTTCAGTCTAGTACTTTTTCATCCTACAACTTAATAAATTGTCTACATTAAAGAACATATTGACCCTTCAGTTTCAGGCAGAGACATATTTACTAATTTTTTCAAAACATTGTCTTTTGGTTAGAGAATATTCTACAAAACAATTTCCAATCACTGTGTTAGCATGTTTGCTGTGTGCTTAGAAGTGAAAGGTATAAAGAGGTAGATGCTTCTTTTACACTTCAGTCTGCTGTGAGCACCCACTAGTTTCATTTATTTTGAAGTGCTCTCAGATTTTGTTTTTTATTTTGTGCTTCAAGTTGCTTTTTTTTTTTTCCTGTGCTGTAACTATTTTCGAGTGCAATTTGAGTTTGAGGGCAGAATAACCATGTACCTCCCAAAAGGCTTACCTGTCTGAAAGTCAGTCAGTTGTCCTTTTGTATTTCCTTTCCTAGTGTGATGTCTTTGTACCCTTTTCCACCTTCTCCACCTGCTATTCAATCACCTTTTCCTTCTTTGGTCAACATAATAAGCTATTATGATATTGCATGTTTTTTAGATGGTCCGATTTTTCTGTCTTTGAACATTAAGTGTCTTGAGTTGGGATGAAATGTACCATATTTTTTTCCATTAAGATTAATAAAACTATTTGTATTTTATTATTTAACATCTTTGCAACTAACAGCAAGGTTTTTATGAACACAATAAAATCATTTCATGAGGGATACCAGTTGATAAATAATGAATGCTTGGTGTCCTCTAAGTGCCCCCCTACTATTCTGGCTACGTGAGTCTTCCTTCAGAATGTCCTCCCCAGATCTTCCCCAACATAGGACTGGACTCAGAAAAAATCCTTCAGAATTTTACTCCATCATGCATGCTGGCTTACATTTTGAATGGTCTATATTCTTGCTATACCTTTTATTTAATATTGTGAATATTCCTTCTAGTGCTAATAATGGAACCTATCAGAAAAGATTATTTTAGGAATGAACTTATATAATGCATGAAAAGAACTAGTATCATGTTTAGTACCCTGTAAATATTCCATGAATATATTCTGTAGTTGATATATTATTATGATATAATAATTAAACAATCTGTGTATTTGTATCAGTAAATACTTCAAATATATCAGTTTTATTAATATATTGTGGTAACTACAGGCTTCTATATTTAGTATCTTCAGTTATGTTTCATCAGTAAGGAATAATATATTTTATTTTGAATTGGATATCCTTTGGATTGCCTAAAGTCCAAAATAAATAACACATAATTAAAATTAGAAATCCTCACAATTGATTTATTTTTTAAAGAACCCGACTCAAACAAATATTAATGCAGAAGAACCCTCTGTGTGTAAATATGTGAGTATGTAATCAAACATTTTTCATTATAACCAATGCGAGATTATAATTTTGTTGATAATGTTTTCATGGAATCAGTGTATGACTCAAATTTAGGTACATAGTGGTTATCTTGGCTGCTTTAAATTATATGATGCTTACATGATTTGTGTCAAATTCACACAAAACACGTGAATATTTTTCTTTTACTACTCTGAGAGATAACTGACCATCTTGACTATGAGAATAGCAAAACTAACTAATTCTGCCTCTTTCTGGCAGCTTACCTTCTTAACTATAGTCACTTACTGTATCTACTCATTTACTGAGTATTCACTGAACAAAGAGTACCTTCAGCCTCTGTAGACTACCAGGGAGGCCAGGTGTAATTTTGAGCATCTTTTGTGTGCAGCCTCTGAATGCAAGCTGTCTGGATCTGATAGGACCCTGGTTTGGTTGCCTGGGTTGAGTGACCCCTGAAGAAGTCACTTAGGCTCTCTGTGTGTCAGTTTTCTTATCCGTATAAAAGAGAATAAAAGTAATATATACCTTATAGTGATGTAGTGAAGACTTACTTAGTTAATACTTTTAAAACTTTTAGGATAGCACCTGGCAAAGAGTGTATATTCTATTCAAATCAATTATTTTTGAAAATAACTATTGCCATGTTATAGCCCATCGAGAAGAATTAAATGATGTCAGTTTAGACATTGAAGAGTCTACCTGATTATATTTATTTCTAATCCTGATATTTTGATTTTCGTAAAAGTAGATACACTGTTAATAAAGTCCAGGTATGTTGTTTAGTGTTAACTAGTATTATTTTATTGTTGAATGTAAAATAAACAAAAAATCACCTCCTTATTTAGGACTATCCTGGGCATTAAAATGAAAATGATTAAGATGGGATAGGGAATTTTTGAAGATAGGACATATATCATAAATTTTAGACTAATCTTAAATTCATTAAATGAGTTTCCATTAGAAATGGAGAGAAAGCTCATATCTGTGAAAATGTAAAAAATTCCTGTGCAAAGCAGTCTCTTCTGATGGCAGTGACAGGTGTAATTACATGTGGCCTCTCAGAGCAGGAAACCAAATTAGGGTTGTACTTAAAAAATAGAGTTTTTGAATATTGAGGAAAAATAAGCTCCAATGTAACAGAAAGGGATACAAGATAGAGGAAGAGATGCAAGTTCTCCTGAAGAGTGGGAGATGGAAGGAACGAGAAAAAGATGTGACAAGTAATGTGGAGGGTGCCAGAAAAAATGAAAAGCATCACAGGAACTGTAAATGGGAAAGGATTCATAAGAACTAGGCCAAGAAGAAATGAGAAAGAGGGAAAGGTTGGAAGGAGAGATTGCAGAACCTATGGGAACAGGAAGTTTTATAGCAAAAGACATTGATAAAGCACACGGGTAAGCCTCAGGCATAAATGAGCATTTTCTGAAAAAAAAAAAGATACAAAAATCAAGGAAGAAAACAGAGGGAAAACTATAAGGAAACAAAGACATGATAAAGCAATGATATAATTGAAGCCTAACTGTTAAATTCCTATCAGTGTCTACCAAAAGCTTAGATTCCTTTAAAATTTTAATAAACTCATTACTAGTTCTTCAAAAATATGACATGTATTAGCATTGTCCACAATTTTCTAGTTTGAGAAACATTCTCCCTAGGTTAATCTATTGTTTATTTGTTCAAACACTACACTAATAAGCAATTATTCTATTATTCTAAACAAATACATTAATCGCTTTTAAGGTCATCTTCTCAGAGTATTACTAGGAGTGATTACAAGATTAAAGAATGAAAAGAAATGAAGCCAAGAATATGCAAATGAAATTTACGTTAATTGCCTTGCAGCGACAAGGATGAATGATCTTACTTTTAAATCAGGAATCACTCCTGAGGTTGCAATTCACCATTGACACTTATTGTCATGGTACTTCTAAAATGGCATTTGAAAAGATCACTGTTACAATGTATGCCTTAAATGTACACNAATTCACCATTGACACTTATTGTCATGGTACTTCTAAAATGGCATTTGAAAAGATCACTGTTACAATGTATGTGTATGCCTTAAATGTACATACCCTATTAACTCAACCTTCCACAAAATAATCACACACACATGAAATGATATGCTTATAACGTGTATTTGCATTCATTTTGTTGTCCAGGTATTAGTTGAGGCTATAAGAATACAAAGACAATAAGACTAAGTTACTAATCCCAATAAGCTTCTGGTAATAAAACAGATATCTAAAACAACTTTAGCAAAATATATGTATGTGTTATCACAGTTTGGTGAGTGCGGGACAAGGAGAGATGAAAATAAAGAATTAAGAAAGTCTCCCTGGAGTGAGTGTTTTTTAGACAGGGTCTCAAAATACAAATATGGGATGGCTAAATTAGTCCTCACAAAGGTGAGGCATAAAAAATACAGAATAATATACATGTAACAAGTGGGACAAACAAAGACAGTGGAATTCTTACTTTTTGAGGTGAATTATCAGGATCCCGAGCTTCTACTTTGCATCCGTGTAGGTTTATATCATGACCCAAACTGAAAAATTAAACGACTAATAACCCTCAGTCACTAGTGGCAAAAGAAACATGACATACCTTTTTACCCCTTTTAAAGTTTCACTGGCATCTTTACATATTAATGGTGGAAAAGATGCTACATTTGACCAATAACAATGTACTCTATGCTTAGGGGGAAAAAATCACTTTTAGCATTTGTTTGAAGATACTTATTTGTTAGAGAGAGCACAGGCTGNTGGCATCTTTACATATTAATGGTGGAAAAGATGCTACATTTGACCAATAACAATGTACTCTATGCTTAGGGGAAAAAAAAATCACTTTTAGCATTTTTTTGAAGATACTTACTTGTTAGAGAGAGCACAGGCTNTAGCATTTGTTTGAAGATACTTATTTGTTAGAGAGAGCACAGGCTGGGGGGGGGTGTTTGCTGGAGAGGGAGAGGGGGAAGCAGACTCCCCGCTGAGCAGGGAGCCCAACAGGGGGCTCACCCCAGGGCCCTGGGGTCATGACCTGAGCCAAAGGCAGATGCTTAACAGACTGAGCCACCCAGTTTAGCATTTTTTAAAGGAAAAATTTTTAAAATTTTTATGTGTAACTACATACATTGCTACATAGTTGTAATTGAATCAAATTGTAATTACATCTAATTGTACAAGCCAGTGGTCAAATTGACAACATATACACAGACCATCTCCTATATAAAAACCCAAAGAGAAAAATGAACCTCTCCAAAAATAATTTTGTTCAACATACTGCTATTGAATATCTGGTAAATGTGCTTGTCATTGATAGGTGCTAAAAGATAGGCATGAACTTAGATAACATGNTACTGCTATTGAATATCTGGTAAATGTGCTTGTCATTGATAGGTGCTAAAAGATAGGCATGAACTTAGATAAGATGCTGTCTGTTTGCATTTATCAAAGGAAAGAGTGCATAAAAAGCAATATTAGGAAAACATATATCTGAGGGGCATAAGGATAATAATCTAGTTGGAAAGGGAGCATCACTACTATTGTTTCTAGAACAGTATTTGCGTGGCAAAACTGTCATTTCTTCTTACGTTGTATGCTCATTTTGGGAGAGGGAACTTTGGAAAGGCTGATGGAGTTTACGGGGTTAAAGCCATCCCCTGGTGACATCTCTGACTATGACCAAAACAGTTAGGGAAAAACATTAAAGAAAAAGTACACTGGAATGTCAACAGGTCTAAGACAAATCCAATTAAAAGGATCCCATAGTGAAATGTTGGCTAGGCAAAGCACAAACACCTAAAATAATTCTGCTAAAAAAGGCTTTAGTCTGGACTAGGAAACACAAATGTGCAGCAAAATTATCACAAGAAGAGAAAATAATATCAATTTATTAGGAATTCCTAGGAGCAGAGGGACTACTATAAATAAATGAATGATAACGTGAAAGGCCACTCATCTTTCTTATATCAGAATCATACAGAAGATGTCTCACAATTAAAGCCCTTGAGTACAGAGACCACAAATATAATTTATTGTGTACCATTCTAAAGCGTTATTCAGAATATGTGAGAAAGAGAAACTATTCTAATAAGCCAGAGAGGGACCTGATATGGAGGTCATATTTTGAGTAAAAATATCAGAGTGAGCAGAATGAACTTTACAGAGATCAAGTCATGCTGAATATTAATCCTAAAAGCTAACAGAATACTCCAGCAAACTCTAGTGTACTTGTCAACTGTGCACTACAGAGGAACTGAGCAACTGTCCTAAAGGAGACAGAACTTTTCTGCCTCCATTCGCATGTGCAGTAAGAGCTAACACTTCAATAAGTCTTAGCATGTTGGTGCAGAAATGCTTTAGTAGCTCTCTACAGCCTTTCCTTATGTTAGATTGCAGTCTCTATCCAGCACAGGATCTCTCCTCTTAGATCATCAGAATAGTAAGTGCATACAATTTAAGAGTTTAAAAGACTAGCAGAAACTAAGGAATTGCAATCTATATCTTTGTCTTCCATGTGCATCCTTCCTCTCTGCAGAAGCTACACCCCGATTAGCAATCCAACAGAGTTTAACAACTGTTCTATTTAGGAGAAAGTAATAGAATGGTTAACTAATGATAGTCTTGTTGCTAGGAAACAAAGAAAGTTATTACCACGTTAGGTTTTAACATAGGAGTAGAGCCCTCTAAGTCTACAGTGAATTCTTATTAAATGATTAGATAGTTTTGTTTGTTCATTTGTTTGTTCTTGATTATTCTTCTTCAAAGTAAATCTAGCATTTAGGTCTACCACCTGGACCATAAATGCAGTGTCAGGGTTTTTGTTTTGCTTTGTTTTGTTTTGTTTTGTTTTTTTAACTGAGATTGCATTGGTTTTAGATATGTTCTAATGCTCATCAATTTTTCCTCTCTTGTAGGAATATTTATGAAAATATATAACATACTTTCTGCAAAAGACTTCAGTTTAAGGTTTAGAAGTACTTCCTACCTTTAATTATTCTTTAGAATCCTTATTTGCCATTCAGCAAACATTTATCAAGTGGTTACTGTGTTCCTTGTACTGACCTAAGCATTGTAGGGGAATACTATAGTTTCTGCTTTCAGCTGAATTTGGGAGATAAGACTTGCCACCACAGAGAGTCAGAAGAAGAGCTATGGGTGTTCACAGGAGGGAGAGATTACTTTCAGTTGAGAAGTCAGGAAAAACTTGAAGGGAGATGTAGCATTTGTGTGGGGTCTTGAAGGATGAGTAATTTGGGGTATTTGGAAAGATGGAGGGGTTGGGAGAAGTACATACATCACAAGTAGAATGTATAATATAAAAATAGCTCAAAAACAGGAAACACAGTTTATGTTTTCAAGTTAACACATTTTTGATTGCCTACCCGCCTTAAGATTCCTTCTCTGGACCTAGAGTCATTCTGTTGGTTGGTCAGTTGTCAATAGTAGTCAGTCTTTCAAAAATTACAACAAAGTAACAAAGGTACTGAGGTACAATGGTAGAGACAGGTTCATAGAAATGTCACATGGAGTCAGGATAGTGGAAGATATAATTGGTAGACTTGCTCCTGAAAAGCACAGAACGTTTTAAGAGATTGCTTTAATCTTTAGTAGTTTCCTAAATTTCATCTCCATGCTTCATGTGATTTAACTCTGTTTTGGTCCTGTTTAAAGGTTCTGTGCCCTTTCAGTAGATTCTCCTTTATTTGGACTAGCTTGAGTTGGTTTCTGTTTCTGGAAGTCAGAGTCTTGACTAAGATATTATGATCAAATGGTGAGTCTAAATTGATTGGTACCCAGAGTACCTTAAGTGAATCAGAGTGAACTGCTTTGAGGTTAAGTGAGGGCTCAGATTATGGAAATCCTTGATGCCAATAAGTATTTCAACCCAGGGAACAGTAAAAGTTTCTAAGCAGGATGGTAGGGACGTGATCAGAGCTGTACACTTGAAAAGTTAACTTCAGTGTGCAGAATGGATTGAAGGAAGAGTCAAGTAGACAAATTAAGAGACTAATTAGGTGATGTGACTGTGAAGGTGAAGTGATGACAGTGGGAATGAAAAATAATTTGTGTAAGAATTATCTCAGTGAGGCAACTGCTTGGATGGCCGGGGTAAAGAGGGAGGAATAAAGAATATCTCCAACAGACTGCTGAAGTGACTGCCAGAAAAGGTGGGACTTAGGGCTGTACATTTAGGAATTAATTTCGTGGAGGTAGTATTTTTGAATCATGGTATGAGAAGAGATCAATAAGTGATGTAGTGTAGAGAGTTATGGGGATAGATGCTTAACAGCAAAACCTGCAACCTTGAAGAATGGCTATATTTTACGTAAGGACAAGAATGAGAAAATGGATTATTAAAAAGGAGATTTCCCAAAGGAAGAAGAGTTAATAACATGAGGCTTACATAAGATAATTTCAGTATATTTTGGAGCAAGGTGCTTGGAGGGGTAGTAAGTTCAAGCAGAAATTTAGGAGATGGACATTTGGTCTCTTTCCATAATTTGGTTATTGCTGATAATGCTAATAAAAACATCGGGGTTCATGTATCCCTTTGAATCAGTATTTTGTATCCTTTGGATAAATACTTAGTAGTGTAATTGCTGGATTGTAGTTACTCCTATTTTTAACTTTTTGAGGACCCTCCATACTGTTTTTCAG
Organism: Ailuropoda melanoleuca; assembly: GCF_002007445.2. Classification (NCBI taxonomy): domain Eukaryota; kingdom Metazoa; phylum Chordata; class Mammalia; order Carnivora; family Ursidae; genus Ailuropoda; species Ailuropoda melanoleuca. The sequence continues at coordinate 174,140,277 of NC_048218.1, forward strand.
AGTGGCTACACAAGTTTGCATTCCCACCAATAGAGGGTTCTCCGTATTCCATATCCCCACCTGATGAATGGATAAAGAAGATACACACACACACACACACACACACACACACACACACACACCGTCCACATTGTAATGATGTGGACGGCGCTAGAGAATATTATGCTAAGCAAAATAAGTCAGAGAAAGACAAATATCATATGCTTTCACTCCTGTGGAATTTAAGAAACAGAAAAATGAACATAGAGGAAAAAAAGAAAGGCAAACCAAGAAACACTCTTAACTATAGAGACCAAACTAATGGTTACTGGAGGGGAGATGGGCAGGAGGATGGGTTAAATAGGTGATGGGGATTAAGTAGGGCAGTTGTGATGAACATCAGGTGTTGTATGTAATGATGAATCACTAAATTGTATACCTGAGACTAATATTGCACTTTATGTTCACTAGCTGGAATTTAAATTTAAAAAGTGGAGAAAAAGATTTAAGAAAGAGAAAATTATATTGCACCATGAGATAGCATGGAAAGACTGAATATTTAAAAGCATGATGAAAATAATCTTAATGGATAGTGGTTGTGAAGATGACAGGAAGGCTGAAAGTAGTGCACAAGTATCAGAATTAATCTTGTAGACTGAAGGTAAAGAAAAGAGAAAATGTGAAAATACAGATATTTTAAGACAGGAAAATGGGAGGGATAAACAATTAATATTGGATGGCATCTGAAAATAGTAGATAAGATTTTCTGTTGAAAGGAACTGGGAACTTAAAGTAGAAAAGGCAATCAATTGGATATGAATAAATCATTGATGAGTTAGCAAGAGTTTGCAGTAAGACCGATTTGTCTAGTTTCATGACATTTTCTATTAATTTGAAGGAAATAAGGAAAATACTAAATTGAAAGAGTAGACAGAGAATCCGGAGTTCTTTAAGTATAGAACAACTTCTCTCAATATGGTGAGCTAGATATTCTGAAAAATACTATCATTTTAGACCACATAGGTTCAGAAAAATTCAAGCAAATAGGCTATAAAATTAATAGCTGAACTAAAGCAAATTGAAACACATAACCAAAAGAGTAAACAAATATGGAATCTGTGGTTGCTTTGGGACATTCACTTTTACTAGGAGCTAGATTTGAATTTTAAAGACTCTGCGGTGAAGGGTGCATGGGTGATGCTGTCAGTTAAGCAACCAACTCTTGGTTTTGGCTCAGGTCCTGATCTCAAGGTCCTGAGATCAAGACCCGTGTTGGTTACTGCACTCTGTGCTCATAGTCTGCTTAAGACTGTCCTCCCACTTCACTCCCTGCTGCTCTTTCTCTCTCTCCCTTTCACCACCCCTCTGTAAAGGAAATAAATAAATCTTAAAAAAAAATAAAGTAAAGGCTCTGGGGTGAAATTTATATAATATTTAGGGTTCTTACAAAATGGCAACTTTGGAATTTAGACCCATATATAAAGCAAGAACCCTCAAAGAGCTACAGAGTCAATGAAGGGGTAATAGAAAATCTGTGAGCAAAAGAAGATGACAAGATAACTTGTCTATTTGGGGCACATTCAGAATGGGAAACAAAAAAACTCTTGCTGAGAATTTATAACCATAGGCCTTCCTCACATTGATTGTAATCTAAATATACTCTAATGTCAAGGTCCAAAAAATTCCGAACAGAAAAATTGAGAAAGACCTGTTGTTGTAGACCTGGAAGATATGTGAAAGAAACATATTAAAATAATCTCCCTTAAAAAAATCCTAATATGAGTGCATAATAAAGTTTAGCAAATACGTAAGGAATAAAGCCCCCATGAGTGAAAGTGAACAAAATTAACAAACAAGATATTTAGATTTCTAAGAACTCTTGATATTGGAATTACTTAATATAGAATATAAAATACTTGTTTTTAAATGGCCTAAAGCCAGTCATCTGTTGAAGGGCATCTCAGCTCCTTCCACGATTTAGCTATTGTGGACAATGCTGCTATGAACATGGGATGCATATGGCCCTTCTCTTCACTCCGTCTGTATCTTTGGGGTAAATACCCAGTAGTGCAATGGCGGGATCATAGGATAGCTCAATTTTTAACTTTTTAAGGGACCTCCACACTGTTTTCCAAAGTGGCTGTACCAACTTGCATTCCCACCAACAATGTAGGAGGGATCCCCTTTCTCCACATCCTCTCCAACAATTGTTGTTTCTTGCCTTGTCTATCTTTGCCATTCTAACTGGCGTAAGGTGGTATCTCAGTGTGGTTTTGATTTGAATTTCCCTGATGGCTAATGATTTTGAACATTTTTTCATGTGTCTGTTAGCCATTTGTTTGTCTTCATTGGAAAAGTATCTGCTCATATCTTCTGCCTATTTTTTGATTTGTTTATTTGTTTCTTGTGTATTGAGTTTGAGAAGTTCTTTGTAGATCTTGGATACCAGTCTTTTATCTGTAGTATCATTTGCAAATATCTTCTCCCATTCCGTGGGCTGCCTCTTAGTTTTTTTGACTGTTTCCTTGGCTGTGCAGAAGCTTTTTATCTTGATGAAGTCCCACAAGTTCATTTTTTCTTTTGTTTCTCTTGCCTTTGGAGATGTGTCATGAAAAACGTTTCTGTGGCCGATGTCGTAGAGTTTGCTGCCTATGTTCTCCTCTAGGATTTTGATGGATTCCTGTCTCACATTGAGGTCTTTCATCCATTTGGAGTTTATCTTTGTGTGTGGTGTGAGAGAGTGGTCAAGTTTCATTCTTTTGCATGTAGCTGTCCAATTTTCCCAGCACCATTTATTGAAGAGACTGCCTTTTTTCCACTGGATGTTTTTTCCTGCTTTGTCAAAGATTAGTTGCCCAAAGAGCCAAGGGTCCATTTCTGGGCTCTCTATTCTGTTTCATTGGTCTATGTGTTTGTTTTGGGGCCAGTACCATGCTGTCCTTGTGATCACAGCTTTGTAGAACAGCTTGAAATCCAGCAACGTGATGCCCCCAGCTTTGTTTTTCCTTTTCAGCAATTCCTTGGTAATTCGGGGCCTTTTCTGGTTCCACACAATTTTGATGATTGGATTAAGAAGATGTGGTCCATATATACAATGGAATATTACTCAGCCATCAAATAGAACGATTTCTCAACATTTGCTGCAACATGGACGGGACTGGAGGAGATAATGCTAAGTGAAATAAGTCAAACAGAGAAAAACAATTATCATACGGTTTCACTCATTTATGAAACATAAGAAGTAGGAAGATCAGTAGGAGAAGAAAGGGAAGAAGAAAGGGGGGGTAAACAGAAGGGGGGAATGAACCATGAGAGACTATGGACTCTGGGAAACAAACTGAGGGCTTCAGAGGGGAGGGAGGTGGGGGACTGGGATAGGCTGGTGATGGGTTTTAAGGAGGGCACGTATTGCATGGTGCATTGGGTGTTATACACAAGTAATGAATCATGGAACTTTACATCAAAACTAGGGATATACTGTATGGTGACTAACATAATAAAAAATATTATTATAAAAAAAATTAAATGGCCTGAAGAATTAAAATATAGATTTAAAAACAACAACAAAAAGGATGTGAAAGACTAACAAGAAAAAGCAATAAAAGATTTGGAAATGAGATTATCATCAAATTTTAGGATGCGAGGGATGGGTAAAATAGAAAATGGCATAAAAAAGAGAATTTGTGAAGTTCTTTGATCATTTGGCAGGGTAAACCTCTAATATTCTAATTGTTCCAAATATAATATGAATAAACTCTGGACTAATGCAAGAAACAAACAAACTAAAAAACAAGAAACAACTACTTGAGAACTCCAGAGAGTGAACAAAAGCTGACAGATTTTAGTAGGAAGTTGAAACTTGAAGAACGATACTGGCATAGGGGTGTCCCCTTGTTTTGGATTTGGGCCTGAGGGTGGGCCATGCTCACAGTACAGAGAAAGACAGCTGAAGCTGTAATAAAAAGCCCATGGCCTATGCTGGAGAGTGAGAAGAGATTCCTGGAAAGGAGAGAATATAGTGTTATGTGTGCAATCCCTACCTATGTCTCTACCTGATGTAGAAAGAGCACAGGCAAGCATCCTGGCTAAAAATCGTCCTGAGAACTGGGTTGCTACCTATTTCAGGTAAGACAGAAATTGCAGTTTGAGCCTAATCAAATGAATTGTTTGCTAAAAATAGATCAAAGCTTTTTAGTGGAATACAACAATACCAAATTCTCCATCACACAGTTTTCACAATATCCAAAATAAATTCCAAAGTTATGTAATATAAGAAGAACCCAGAGGAGCTTATTTCTACTTGCTAGATGAGATGCTGCCCAGGTCATAAATCATTGAATAAAGCCAATGAACAAGGAGAAGGAGAACCACCACCTCCACCAGGAAAATGTGACTAGGAGAAGAAAATCATCTGAAATCAGCCTTAGATATCCCAGATGGTGGACTTATAAAAGGACATAAATTGACTGTGCTTACTATGGTAAAGGAAAATGTGCTTGTAATAAATGAATGGATAGGTAATCTCAGCTGAGAAATAGGAATTAAAAAAAAATCATAAAAATGAAAAACATTTTAGGACTGAAAAATATATTTGAAATAAAAAAGAAAATCACTGAGCATAATGGAATAATGGAGATTACAAAGAAAAGAATCAGTGAACCTGAAGATGGATACAATAGAAATTATCCAATTTGAAAAGGATGAAGAAAAATATTTTTAAAAGGAATATCTGGCTTGCACCCAGGATGCAGAATGCTGGAAAGAGCATCACTCCAGATAATCTGCAAAGTCATAAGTTTTTGAACTCATGAGAAAACCGAGGTATCAGGCAGGCAACAACCCTAGTAAATAGTGGTGTTTACAAGGGGAGAGATTATGTGAGCATTGACTTACCTCAGGGGATCATGAAAGGAAGATGGGACCACCATTTGGAGAATGAGAAGAACGAAAGTAAGCATGGACTCTAAAGCAAGCTGGAAGATAGGAATAATAAGAAAACAGTGAAATTGGGAACAGAAAACATAAATAAAACCAAAGGCTGGTTCTTAAAAAAAGATTTTACACAGCTAATGAATCATCAAACTTTACATCAAAAACCAGGGATGTACTGTATGGTGACTAACATAACATAATAAAAAATATTATTATAATAAAAAAATAAAAATTAATGAAATTCTAGCAAGATTAACCTTGAAAAAAGAAATCACAAAAGTTTCAAATTTGAAATGAAAGGGGGATATTATTACAGATCCTATAGATATTTAAAGGATAATAAGAGAATATTACAGTTAGCTTTATGACCATAGATTCAACTTAGATAAAAATGGAAAAATTCCTTGGAAGGTACAAACTAGCCAATATTACTCAAGATTAAAGAATATGAGTAGTCTTATATCTCTTAAAGAAATCTAACAATTAAAAGTCTTTAAGTAAATTAACCTTCAGGCCCAAATGGCTTCACTGGGAAATTCTAATGAACATTCAACAAAGAAATAGTACTATTTCTACATTAACATGTCCAACAGTAGGAAGGGAGAGCACACTTTCCATAACACGATACCACACATTTGGTATCTTAAAAGAAATTTATTGTCTCACATTTCTGGATGCTAGAAGTTCAAAATCAAGATATTATCAGTATTGGTTTCTTCTGGGAAAGAATTTATTCCATGCCTCTCTGTTGGATGCTACTGGCCTCAGTTGTTTTTTGTAAATGGCATTCTCTCTCTTTCTTCACATCATTTTCCCTCTATCAGTATCTGTCTCTGTGTCCAAACTTCCCTTTCCTATTAGGACTTCAATAGTATTGTATTAGGGTGCACCCTAATAACCTCACTTGACTAGATTTGCAAAGGCTTTTTTCCCCAAATAAGGCCACATTCTGTGGCATTGGGGATTAGAATTTCAGCATTTGAATTTAGGAGATTACAATTCAGTCCATAACGATATTATTTTTAATATATGTAGAATATCTTTAATAATAACTTTTTAACATCTATAAGATGTACAGAAGTATTTCTCTTTTATATTTGTCAAGTGGTTTATTTTTTACATTTTACATTTGTATTTATAGTGCCACAGGTTTTTCAATTTCATTAGCCTTTTCAGAGAACCATATGTTGTCTTTGTTCCCTCTTTGGATATTTGCTTTCTGAATTATTGATTTCCACTTGTGTCTAATTTGCTTTTCTTTCTCTAGATTGTTGATTTGATTTTTGAGATTTTTACCTTTTATTCTTTATCAGTATGTCTGTTTGAAGGCTATATGTTTGCCTCTGAACACAGCTTGAGCTTCATCCCTCAAAATTTTCCTTAAAATTTTACTTTGAAAAATTGTGGAGATAGAAACAAATATAAAAAATAGTTCAAGAAATAGATATGCACATTTACAGACTGTAAAATTTCTGCCTATTTATCCTCTTTCTCTCATCAGTAAATAGGTATGTATTTTCTGAACCATTTGAAAATAATTTTAAAGGTCATGACAGTGCTCTCTGAAAAAAAACTAAAGATGTGTTCTCCTAATAACAAGGACATTTTCCTATTTAACTGAAATATCACATCCAAGAAATAATTTTATTTATCTGTATTCTTTAATAATATTGTCAAATATAATATTCATTTTAAAGCTCCATATTCATCCAAAAATATTTATTATAGTTGGTTTTATTTTTAAATCATATATCCAGTCTGGTTCACACACCTACATACATTGGAAAATGGTATGATTTGATTAAAATTATTTCCTAATTCTTCCTTGTCATGGCTTCTTTGACCCAATTGATTATTTAGAACTTCATTGCTTATATCCACATTTGTGAGGAGTTTTAAAATTATCCAGCTTTGCACTTGGTAAGAGAAGCTATTCAGGATGATTTTAACACATTAGTTCTTCTTCAGACTTGATTTATGGTGAGTCATATGCTAAGATCTGAAAAATATTTAATGTTCACTTGAGAATTTTGTTTGCAAGAAGTTCTCTTCTGCAGAGTATTTTCGTGTGCAGTGAATTTTGTTTTGAGGATGTTACCAGCAGTGTTCTATATTTGTTAAGAGTACTATTCAAAATTTATATATTTACTATTATTCATATTATTCTCCTATCAGTTATGGAGAAACATGAGTTAAAATACCTAGTATAATTGTGGATTTTTTACGTATTTTTTTAAGTTCTGTTTTTACTTTGTATATTTTGAGGCTTTGCTATTAGGTTTATACAAGTTATGGATATTATATATACTTGCTGAATTAAACTTTATAATATTTATTTTTAAAATACCTATTATTACCTTTTTACTTTAAAACTTTTCCACTGATATTAATAAATCTGTACCACCTTTCATTTTGTTAGTTTATGCATGGTATATGTTTTTCTATCCGTTTATTCTCAAATCTTGTGGATCATTTAAAACTCTCATGTATTTCTGGGTTGGTGTGCAAATTTGTACTATTACTTTTAGAAGAGTATGCTATTACATAGAACACTTGAAGATATGCATACTTTGTGATTTAATAATTAAACATCTGGATATATATCTTTAGAACACTGAACACAAATGCCCACAAAAGTAATCTCTGGGATATTCTAATACTGTCAACAACCCAAACAGCCATCAACATTACAGTGAATAAATAATTTGTGATATATTTGTACAATGGTATTTTGTATAGAAATGAACAGTAATAGGGGTGCCTGAGTGGCTCAGTCATTAAGCATCTGCCTTCCACTCAGGGTGTGATCCTGGGGTCCTGGGATCGAGCCCCACATCGGGTTCCATGCTCCACTGGGATCCTGCTTCCTCTCCCACTCCCCCTGCTTGTGTTCCCTCTCTCGCTGGCTGGCTCTCTCTCTGTCAAATAACTAAAAAAAATCTTTAAAAAGAAAAAGGAAAAGAACAGTAATAATTTAGACCTACGTAGAGCAAGATTGATGAATCTTTTAGACATATTTAGCTAAAGAAGATATCAAACACAAAGTAGATTTCGTTTATATAAAGTTCAAAAATAGTCAAAGCATTTAAAGTCCCTAAAGGAAGTTTTCTTCTTTATTTTTTTTAAAAGATTTTATTAATTTCAGAGACAGGAGAGGGGGAGAGAAAGCACTAGGAGAAGCAGGCTCTCAGTGGAGCAGAGAGCCTGACATGGGGCTTGATCATGACCCAAAATCATGACCCGAGCCGAAGGCAGATGCTTAACTGATTGAGCCACCCAGGCACCCCGGAAGTTTTCTTCTTTAATGTGGAATGAAATATGAACAGTTTTGTTCAGCCATCTTAAACTATGGGAAGAAAGTCAACATTCCTTCAAGTGGTTCCTATTTCCAGAATGTCCGGGAAATACAGTTTGTATATTCTCAACCCTAGAGTCACAGAGCAGAGTATGTGAAAGTTGCCTTTTGGTAAATAATCAGTCTACCAGGAAAATATTTTTTATTGTTGTTCTTTAATTTTTTCTGAATGATTATATTTCCCAGTCACACAGATACACAGGCTATCTATAAAAACTCCATCTCTGACCATTTATAATAAATGAACCTCTCTTACTCCCCAAACAGATTTTAATTTTAAAATATTTAGGAGTACCTACTATGACCAAAAAACTGTGCTCTGGACTAGGCAAAAAGGATTATAAAGATAAGATATTGATTAAAAATGATATTTTAAATTTTCATTCATCCCATAGCTTAATCCAAGTATCATGATTTATTCCCTATAAAACAGCAACTGGGGAATGAACATCTTAAACTTTTAAATTTTTCTTATTCTCCTAAAATAAAAAATAATGCTTTATAAAATACTTTTGGAATCCATCAACCTGAGTCTAAACTATGAACACATTTTTTTTTAAAGATCTTATTTATTTATTTATTTGTCAGAGAGAGAGCACAAGCAGGGGAGCGGCAGGCAGAGGGAGAAGCAGACTCCCTGATGAGCAAGGAGCCCAATGCGGTACTGGATTCCAAGACCCTAGGATCATGACCTGAGCTGAAGGCAGGTGCTTAATAGACTGAGCCATCCAGGCGCCCCTAAAATATGAACACTTTTAATCAGATGTACTTTGATACCAGGGAATATATCTTTAAAAATAAATGTTTTCTTAATAGGAACAGAATTTCCAGACAACATTATAAATGATAAGGGATTGTGACGCTTTTTCTCACTTTGATTGCTCAAGCATTGACACTTAATTGATCTCTGTTCTTATCACTGAGGTTGCTTCCCTTTAGATATATACAGTAGGAAATATAACTGTGACTTTATTTTGCATGAGATCTCAAAATTCTACTTATAAACTCATTCAATGAATGAAGAAACTTTGTGATTTTTTTATAAATCAGAACTTGAAGTCAATTAGAAATACTAATTTATTTAAGCACCAAGTGTTACTAAATTAAAATCACTATTCTTAGCAGTAGGGAATACCATGGGATAGGATATGTGATAAATATATAACAAATCAAAGTGATACAGAAAGTACATTAGAAAAGTATTAACAAATTGCCATGTTGGTCCAGGAAAGAGTGAGATTTTGCCCATGTGTGAGGAAAAGAAAGACTTGTGGATCCACTGATGTGATCAAGGTGAACCGGGAGCATGCCAGCAGTGCTTTACTTAGCAAACTGTCATAAAATATGAGTGTACGAAAAATGCTCAGTTCTAATTTTATTGAAGTCACAGAGCAAGGAAAAGCAAACAGCAACAACAAAACCCTAGGCTGATTTGCTACTATAGATTTTTTTCCCATTTGCCAGTATGGAAATTTATTTTATTCATTAATATTTATCTTTGAAGCATGTGTGTAAGATATTACTTCAGCTTTTAAAATTTTAGTTAGCATACTATGAATAAAATATTTGCCCTATCTTCAATTTTATCCTGTACTGTATCTCTAATAGGATAACTAGTTTGAATTTTTTTCTTAACTCCAGGCTCCCTTTTATAGTATGATTTAAAATCCCTTACAAGTCACTTCATAATTTCCAACTCTTTCATGTTCTAAGCCACCTTTATCCTGTTCTTCCTTCTGTTTGTTCCTTATACTTATAAAGAGCATGAGTTATCTCATATTTTAATAATCTCATTTCTTAAGCAACTTTATGTAAAAGAGTGACTTTAACTTAATAACCTAAAATGGTACTACTAAATGGAAAAATTAAGAGACTCTTCAGAGGGATTAATATCTAGCTATAAGTGAAAACAATGATATTTAAACTTTACTGGCATATCTGATTTTTTTAATTCTAAAAGTTTCAATTTAAGGGGCGCCTGGGTGGCTGGGTCATTAAGCATCTGCCCTGGGCTCAGGTCATAATCCCAGGGTCCTGGGATCAAGCCCTGCATCGGGCTCCCTGCTCGGCAGGAAGCCTGCTTCTACCTTTCCCACTCCCCCTGCTGGTGTTCCCTCTCTTGCTGTGTCTCTCCCCAATAAATAAAATTTAAAAATCTTTTAAAAAAATAAAAGTTTCAATTTAAAAATATTATTATGATAGAAAATATATTGTTTTTAAAATATGAAACATTTCAGTATATGAAAATGTTTATATTCTTTTCTCATTTGAAGTTTATAAAGTTAACAATGCCTATTTTTTTTGGTTGCTTCCAACTTTGTAATGTTATTTCTTTTCCTTACTTAAAAAAATTTAAGCTAAGCTCAGGTTTGTTAAATGGTCATTCTAATGACAATGAGGAAAGTGGAAGTTCCGGTAATAATGCATCACCATGTTCACTGCAGCATTATTTACAATACCCAAGGTACGGAAACAACCTAAGTATCCATCGACGGATGAATGGGTAAAGATTGGTATATATATGTAATGGAATACTGTTCAGCAATAAAAAAGAATGAAATCTTGCCATTTGTGACAACATAGATGGACCTTGAGGGTGTTATACCAAGCAAAATAAGTCAAACCAAGTAAGACAAATATTGTATAATATCACTTATATGAGGAAATCTAATAATAATAATAATAGTAAACTCATAGATACAGAGAACAAATTGGTCATTGCCAGAGGCAGGAGGTGGAGGGGTGGGCAAAATTGATAAAAGAAGTTAAAAGGTACAAACTTGCAGTTATAAAATAAGTAAGTCATGGGGATGTAATATACCACCCCTACCCCAGTCTTTCTGATGACAGTGAAAAAACAAAACACAGACGTTCTAGTGATTAGACTATACTAGAGGGCAGTTTTTCTGCTCTTCTTTATGAAATGAATCAGAAGATCTTTGCAGGAATGACCTTAGAGGTCTGTCCTTCCTGCAAAAAGGTGATGCTGAAATTTGTAAGATCTTTAATCCAAATGTGGAATTATCCTTTATGTCTTTGGTAACTGTTAACAAACCTTAAAATATACTGGTTCTAAAAGGGGGAGAATATGAGAAGTGGGTAAGAACCTAGGGATATAGGGAAAACTATGCAACATCTGTGAGTGAAGAGAAAGAAACGTGCTGTGTGGGAGTAGCTCCAAGATAAATTAAGATGCTGTTGGAGAGGGAAGGAAATAATGAGCTAGCTTCATTTATGAACTTTACTATTTTTAGTAACTGTGTAGCTTTTTCAAATGTTCAATCTTGGATATTCTTCTCTAGTTACTATAATCTAAACCTAAGGAAAACTTCAAACATTTGGTATAGATACATAAGACAGGGCAGAATTTACTAACAGAGACCCATAGGGAGTCGTGTGGGTTGTGGTCCTCATTCAAAGATAGTGCCCAAAGCGGAGGTGAATATTTAAGGTATAAGGAAAAGCAGAGGAACGGCCGCAGGTTTTTAGTGGAAGATAATGTGTAAGTACATGGATTTTGAATTTAGCTGAGCAATTAAAAGAAAAGATACTACAGTTGACCCTTGAACAACACTGATTTGAACTACATGGGTCCACTTATGTGTGGATTTTTTTCGATAAATACAGCACAGTTTGTACTCTAAATCTATTTTATCTTCCTTATAATTTTCTTAACATTTTCTTTTCTCCAGCTCACTTTATTATAAGGGTGCAGCATATAATATGTAAGATATACAAAATATGTGTTAATCGTTTATGTAATCGGTGGGGTACCAATATAAAATTTATATGTGGAGTTTTGACTGCAAAAGGGGTCAGTCCCCCTAACCCCTATATTGTTCAAGGATCAACTGTAGTTTGTCTGTTACATAAGAATGAAACATGCTTCAACAAATCCTAATTGAAAACTTCAGTTCACTTTCCATATTATCAGGAATAATTTCATCCAGCAATGACAATACCTACTATTCATTTTTTATGACTTCAAAATCCTATGCTAAGTGGATAAAATTTGCTTACTCGTAGTGATGCCTATTTACATTCATCTAACATACAATTAACTTTGACCTATAACTTGTCCAAATACCTGAAGGTTTGTATTTGCTCCTAAATTCCCTCCTTGGGGTCAGTGTTTATTAAGACTGCGATCTTCCCCCCCAAGCCCCCACAATGGGCCTTCTCATGACAATTTATCCACGTATTCCACATCACTTCATTTTCACGTGCTTGTGTGCAGTCTGCATAGCATCAGTCACAACTGAACTCTCAAAATGATCGGGGTTAAGACGAACTTTAAACTTCCTCTGATGTACCCCTCAGTTGCCTATAGACCTTGCCGAAATTTCAGATGCATATCATCTATCATTTTTAAGATAATGGGTAATTCTAGGGAGATTTGTATCAAGAAGAATATTGGTAGGCGTTTTTCCATTTTTTTTTTAATTTTATTTATTTTTCGACAGAGATAGAGACAGCCAGCAAGAGAGAGAACACAAGCAGGGGGAGTGGGAGAGGAAGAAGCAGGCTCATAGCGGAGGAGCCTGATGTGGGGCTCGATCCCGTAACCCAGGATCACGCCCTGAGCCGAAGGCAGACGCCCAACCACTGTGCCACCCAGGCGCCCCTTTCCATTTTCATCTTCCCTTTTCCCAAGCATTATAATACTACAGATATTTATATGCAAATTCTGAATCATTAGAAAACACTTCTGTGAACCATATACACTAACATCAAACCTTTTTCTTAGGAGAAGAACTAGGAGTTTACGTAAGGAAACTAATCCTGATAATAGAAATTGTAAAATTTTTAAGTATTATTTAAATAGTTGAACATGATCGCAGTAGATAAAAATTACTCTACTTGGGACCAGTATTTTTTTTATGCTTCTTAAAGTACCTTTTACCTTCTTTTTTCAATTTTTTTATGTTAGTCATCTGTTAAATTCTTGAATTCTTGCCATAGAAATTGCATGGGAATATTTAGACACTCTATGAAGAGAGATGAATTATTTTATAATTAAAAAAATGATGAGTACAGGGGCACCTGGGTGGTGCAGTCACTTAAGCTGCTGACTCCTGGTTTCTGCTCGGGTCGTGATCTCAAGGTTTTGAGTTCGAGTCCCGTGTCAGTCTCTGTGCTCTGCACAGTGTCTGCTTGAGATTCTCCCTCTTCCTCTGCCCCTCTCCCTTCTCAGATAAATAAATAAATAAATAAATAAATAAATATCTTTAAAAAATGATGAGTACAATGATAAGTTTTCATGAACTAACACAGAATGGCTTCTTGATACGCTATAACGTATAATGACGCCTTGGATTATGTGTGTGTATGTATCGAGGGGCAGGAGGGGAGTTGAGAGCAGCCACTTTAGCACCCAGTTTTATACAACCGTTCCCACTGAGAAATTTTTAGAGGTTTCAGGATTATGAATTTACTTTAAAAAGCTCCATAACATTTCTGTTTTCCAGACTTATGGGTGCGGAGCCATCAGTGGCATTTTACTACGATTTCAGAATGATAAAATGTAGTAACAATTTCAGTGATACTCTTTTTCTTTTTATTTTATTTATTTTATTTATTTTTTAAAGATTTTATTTATTTATTCGACAGAGATAGAGACAGCCAGCGAGAGAGGGAACACAAGCAGGGGGAGTGGGAGAGGAAGAAGCAGGCTCATAGCAGAGGAGCCTGATGTGGGGCTCGATCCCATAATGCCAGGATCACGCCCTGAGCCGAAGGCAGACGCCTAACCGCTGTGCCACCCAGGCGCCCCTCTTTTTCTTTTTAAATGCCATCATATTCCTCCCTTTCTTTTCCTTGAGTGTCTATTTCTCTCGTATTAATTTTTATTTCAAGATTCAAAATATTTAATACAGATGTTTTTAATAGAAATTTTTATTAGCTGAATCAATAGTACATGACTGACCTGAACTATTAAAACAATGAAGGAAGTCAGATGAATAAGTGTTTACTAATATTGCTTGTGGTGAACCCCAGTTCAGTTAAAGCCTTTCACACATTTATACATGTATTAATGTGTATAAACAACATAATTATAGTAATTAGTAAGCTGCATATTATTTTAGAATGTTTCTAAATCAAGCATCCTGTTATTTGAAAAGGCTATATGCTTGTATTTACTTATTTTCTATTACCATTGTATTTAAATATCCCTTTCTAATGTACTTGCTCTAGACTAGACTTCTAAGGCAGGCAGACAGAACAAGAGGTATGGAATTAAGGAGAAATGGAAAATCAGAGAATTTTAAAAGTAAAAATTACAGAGAGAGACTGGCATAAACAAGAAAAGAAGTCAAAGGAGGAAAGAAATATTCCCTGGAGAAAATGTGACAGCTATGACAATCATCAATTATAATTATGTTACTATGAGAATGTGTAAAGCTCATGAGCCATCTGTCACTGTCGACCTATCACATCAGTGAGCTGATAGGTACTGCTGTTCCCCAGAGGGGTTTCTTTTACTAACTCATGATATAAGAATATGGTGGGATTTTTCAAGGGAAGAGTGGGTATTTGGGGGAATATTGTATCGATCGGTGGAACATGTGGTCTCCAGCATCTCAAATATATGTCACTGCTCTGTAAGGAGCAAGTAGAATTTGATTATGTCCCATGGACTACCTGCTAGTTTGAGTTTAGGCAAATGATGCCATTGAAGGAATGGATATATATATTACTATATTTATTTATATATAATTCATTTTATTATATATATATATAATTTATGATTTTGAAATATTTTCATAAGAACATTATTACCAAGAATGACTTTGCTAAACCTGATTTCCTTTTTTTTTTAATTCTTTAATTCAATTTAGTTAACATATAGTGTATTATTAGTTTCAGGGGTAGAATTGAGTGATTCATCAGTTGCATATAACACCCAGTGCTCATTGCATCAAATGTCCTCCTTAATGCCCATCACCCAATTATCCTTTCCCCCACCAATCTCCCCTCCAGCAGCCCTGTTTGTTTTCTAGAGTTCAGTGTCTCTTACAGTTTGCCTCCCTCTCTATTTTCATCATATTTTATTTTTCCTTCGCTTCCCCTATGTAAACCTGATTTCTAAGTATGTGACTAGGCGAATTTTATCTGTATTATAAATTATAACTAACAATAATTGATAGATGGCACACATTGTCTTAATAATGAAACATTTTAATGAATGATCTAGGTTCCTCTGTTTTGATTAATATGCTCTTGAGTTTCTTACTGTTTATAGTACTATGAATATTTTTTAAATTTTTATTGTTTTTTTTTAAGATTTTATTTATTTATTTGACAGAGATAAAGACAGCCAGAGAGAGAGGGAACACAAGCAGGGGGAGTGGGAAAGGAAGAAGCAGGCTCATAGCTGAGGAGCCTGACGTGGGGCTCGATCCCATAACTCCGGGATCACGCCCTGAGCCGAAGGCAGATGCTTAACCGCTATGCCACCCAAGGCGCCCCTGAATATTTTTTTAAAAGGCATTTTGACTTACATAGTATTTGATAGGCATGGAAGAATGCTTTTTTATTATTCATATTTTCATCTTAAGTGTATTTTGTTGCTAGTCATCTGAAATTACTTTTTAATAGGATCCTTAAATTGTTTATCTTTCACTTCCCAATAATTTTTGAAAAAGGTCATTTAGAGCAGATCTTCCTGTTAAAAACAAAGGGGAAAAGGCTTTAACTAGAATGTCTGATCCGTAAAAGTACACCTTAACTTTCTGTTAAACACAACCTAACCACTGAGTCCACACTGAGCCTTTATTTTCTAAATACCACTATAGACAGAAAGTTTTAGTCCTTTAATTTTTTTAACTGCTTCTTGAATGTACATCTGATCTCCTTATGGGAAGTATAAGCATCAGAAAGAGATCAGGAAGGGGTCGTGACAATCTCGTTCCATGTCCCATTTTTCCCCCATTCAGCCTTTAACACACATTTGCATCCAAAGTAACTTGATGTTCTGTATTTGCTGTTGCTCATTTGGTGTGTGCATACATGTATTTGTGTTTCTATATGTGACATATGTACATAAATTCTAAACTGTAAATTATTTTTAGTAGATAATATTTTAAGATGTTTGGGCTTCTGTTCTCCACACTCCCTATACCTATTACTTTTCCCCTGCTATTAATTTGGCATTGATGACTTTTCCTAAGCTCCATTATGAGTTTCAAATTGATAGAGTGTAAGACAAAGAAGTCAACTGCAAAGTTTATATTAAAGAGCCTGCTTGTGAAAGGTAAATAGAAGTATGTAATTCCAAAATCCAAATAATTTTGAAACTGATTTTTTTTTTTGGCAGCAACACTTGACCTAATTTATTTGGCTTCAAAATTTGACTAGAATGACACTAGTTTACTTTTAGTCTTTATTTATCCTTCTGCTCTGAATGTCCATACAGTTTCCTATAGCATTGTTAATGTGTTGGATCTTGGGATGCTGCCCCAGATTCTGCTAGGGTGCTGTAGTAAATGCATTTTATTACCTTTTTAGTATTTAGAAAATTCTAATATTTGAAAACCCATTTGACCCTGAGAAGTTCAAATAAAGGACGGTGGACTGAAAAAAATCTGGTGAGAAAAATCAGCAATTTTTTTTTAAATTGAGTATTTAACTGATGTGACTTTAATGTCACAATGGAGTCAAGTCAGAACTATTCTCATTTCATGATAGGTAACATCTCAGCAGAGGGTGTAGAGAAATCTCTTGCCTAGTGGAGGAAAAGGAGATGGGGTAAAAAGCATTCATTCTGTAGAGAACAAATTATTTTCTCTTTATTTATCATTTTCTTCTCATATCCCAACTTTTTATATTTTATGAAAAGAGTGTCTGGAAACAGTACTATATCGGATTTGATGATGATGTAACGTATTGCAGTTTGTATTACAAAAAAATTAAATACTGGTAAGATAAAAATATATAATGTATGGTTTGATCAAATTAAGTTCAACAAACATTTTCAAGCACCTATTGACCTTTCCTTTGAAAAAGTGCATGTGTTGGCATGAAATTTTGCATGCATTAAAAAATTAGTTTCACTCAATCCATCCAAGTAATCTATAAAGAACCTTGGTCCTTAAATGTCCCTGATATCATGCAAAGGATCAGTGTAGTTTCTGTATCATGGTTCTGATCATTGAAATGCTCCAAGTCTAATGAGGCTACAGACAATTAGACAAATTACTACAGTGCAATACAGCAATTCTTATAATCAACATAACTGCAAAGTGAAATTGTACCATAGAGGAAGGATTAACTGGTGCTTTACAAGGGAGCTTTCCCAGAGATCACATTTTAGTGAACAATAACAGAGGAATATTATAAAGAGATGTGAGAGAGGAAATCTGGAGGAGGTTGGAGAATAGTGGAACTAAGTAACATGTGTACTGTCTCAAACACAATGTTCTCAATTCCCTGATTGTATTTGCAGAAACAAAACAGAACAAAATTTTAGTTTCTGAGTCTGGTTCTCAGGAATCCATTCAGTTGTTCAGTAAATATTGGCTGAATATATTTCCTATTCTCTACTAGGTCTTAGAATATGGGGCAAAGTGACACGGTGTTTATTGTTAAGGAACTCATTGTCTCATGTAGAGAGACAGGCAAATAAAGAATCAATTGCAGCATGGCTTATAGGAAGTGGGCACTGTGGTGACATTTTGGCTAATGAGCAGTGCCGAGCCATCTCCTAAGATTCCGTTGAAATAGCCTTGGAGGAAGATACACAAATCCAAGCAAAGGTGCTATAAACTGAAGAGAAGAACTAAGTTATAAGTTAGTATCTGGAGGGATTTACAGACATCCCTGTACTATACCTGCTCCACCTTCTAACCTAGAACGTTCCAAATTGCCGTCCCTAAATCTGGGACTCAAGGATTGTTGTCAAGCAGAATTGGCCAGAATCAGGCTGGCCAGAATCAGGCTCATTCCTTACAGATCTCTCTTTCTAGCATTTTCTTGTTCTATATTGGTTTCAAGACTATAACTCCTAGGATTCAATACCTCTCAGTCAGTGTTCTTAGTGGCAAGCAAGAGAAAATTCTTTTGTTTTAGGCAAAGACTATTTTAAAAGCATCATGTATAGAATTTCCTAGAAGGCTGAGAAACTTAGTAGGGAGGTAACAGTGCTCCCAACCACACTTCTAAACTGCTGCTGCTACCACTTAGCACTGGACATTGCAGCTTGTACCCCTGACAATAATGAGATGATGCAGTGGACACCAGCACTAGCATCACTAGCACTGTAACCCACACTGAAACCCATAGAACAGGCAGAAAGTGTTCTCGGTGGTCCAGTTCTCTCTTTATCATGGCAACAGCAACCTTTCCAAAGTCCATATTAAGTGCATATCATTGAGGAGTCCTGAGACACAGACCTGCATCCCAGCTACACAGGAGGCTGAGTGAGGTAGTCAAGGTCTCGTCTAGTTTGTACGACCAAGGAACCATTTGGTCTCAAAACATTGTGGATTGGTAATGTAGGTGATGGAAGAGCTGAGTAGCCAAATGGAGGACTGTTAAAACCATCCAGAGATTAGCAATAAGAGGAAACTACTAACACTTCCAGGGCTAGAGCAGAAATGAGTGTCACCAAAGCCCAGAAGAGAGGGAAGTTTTGTTGGAACCAAAAATAAATTAAGGAATGCCTAGAGAATGTTGGGACCATGCAGGAGAAAGTGTCCCAGGAGATGGGGTTGTGGAGCACTTGCAACACATGTGCTGCCTGAGACAGAATAAGAGAGACCAGTACCATGACTGCCGTCTCCAGTCCTCCTGTGTTCTGAACATCCCTCACCACCTTCCATTGATCTGACCTCTCCCGACATCTGTTGTAGTTTCCTATGATGCAGAACTGAGCAGAGAAGGGGAAAAAGCAGGCAACTCATCTGATCATTGGGAAAGCAAGTTGCTAGAACTGTCAACTTCAACAGAAATTATGAGCTCTGCCTATCACCAGCATTCAAAGGATAGAAGACTCCCATCTGAAAGAGGAATTTTAGATTCTATATAATAAAAGAATAGTGTATATTCACTGCATAAACCACCAAGAACAGAAATAGGTATTAATGGAATGGCAACACTTCCTGGGAGGACAAGTGAACACAGGGAGAACCTTGTCACAGAAAGTCAAGAGGAGTACTTGAAGCAGTGTGTTTTGGTATATGTAGTTCTCAGTTCATACAGAGATGAATTACAGACTTCATCTGATTCACTAGCTTGCTCTAAAAATTTCAGTCAGGGGTTGTTTACCAAGCATTATGCTTCCACTCAAGGATTCAAATTGAGAGTGGAGGCTGCCAAGGCCAAAGTCTACAATGAGGGGGCCGGGGAATCCTCATCTTCCTGTTGTCATTTTCTGCACCTCATTGTAGGAGTAATAATGGAAAAACAATCATGATTCTGTAGTACTAGTGAAAAGAAGCATTTCCCCACATTGCCCCAGAGGATTCAAAGGAAGAACAGACCTCTGAATCAAATTATTTACTACCAAAAAAAACCAAAAAAACAAAAAAACAAAAACAAAACAAAAAAGAAAACAAAAAACCCCCAAAGTTCTAGCCATTGCCAAATCCTAATAACACTTTAGAGTTCCTGAAGTTCTTTCTTCATTTGTAGCTGTTAATCACCTCTTTCTTCTTGAAACTCTATTCCTGATACCATGCCTCAGGTATTTGTTATTTATTCCTCTTATTTTATTAACCTTTTTTCCCTCTGATCCTTAATTTTTAGTGTTCTTCAAATTTCTTTTTTTCTGTTCATTGCCCATCTCATGTAGCATGCAGTTGAAAGATATAACTATCCTTTTTAATGTTCACAAATATTCAGGGGACTTCCAAGTCTATATACCCAATCTTTCACCTGCTGTTCTGAAGGTCTGTATTCACAAGAACTTGTTTAACATCACCAGTTCTGTCCCAAATTACACACATCTTTTCTAATACTGGTTTTTCATGTATTCCTCCATTTAGTTAGGGATCTCATTATCTTCCATTCAGTCTACCAACCTTGAATTCTCTATGTCTCCCATCCCCAGATCCAGTCATTTGTGAACTCCTACCAATTAATCTTCTTCAAGCTCATCTTTCCTATCCAATTCTAGTTCTAGTCCTTTATCATCTCTTACTGGATAATTGCTACAACAACTAACTGGACCCCCCTGCTTCCAGACTCATTTTAGTCAAGTATATTCACATCGGTGCCAGAAATCTATTTAAAAGATTTGTATATCACACTTTTTTTTCTTAGAACCCTTCAATAATTACTTATAACATGCCAGATCAAAACCCAATCACTCAGACTCAGTTACCTTCACTGTCCAGCCTATCCACTGACACTTTCTGTTTCACACCTCTTCTGTCATTCTGAAGTTGGGTCTACTTGCCTTCCTGCACCATGTTGTTTGTTCTTTGGGGAAAGAATCTTCCTATCCCATTTCTATAGACTTTATGTGGTAGACTCCTATTCAGTCTTCAAGACTCAGATGATCATTTTTACTAATCTTATCAGACCAGGTCAAAATGAATTAAAAGCTCCTACTATTTGTTCCCACCAAGCATAATTCTGTGAAGTAGATTGTGGGGTCCTGGAAGGCAAGACACATTTCATGCATCTTTATGTCTTCAGATCTTATCAGAGACTGGTGGATATTGAAATTTTGAGTCTGAATACCTGTGTTTGTGTTCTTTTTCTGATATTTATCAGCTCAGTGGCCTTAAGAAAAATAACATTTACCTTTTATAGTCTCCGTTTTCTTATCCATAAAATGGTGTAATAATAATATCTAATTACTCCTCTTATATATTTGTTATCAGGCTCAAATGAGATGTCCATAGATATATGTTATATACTACATGAAATATGCATGTATTGGTTGTTTTAATATTACTTTTTTTAATTTATAACAAATTAAGAATTTGAGCTTAAGCACAGCTTTTTAGAAAAATAGCCTAAGTAGACATTTAACTAGGTAAGAAAAGAAAAGGCATTTTGTTTTTGTTATGGCTATAATAAAGAGAATTACCAACAAAAAATAACTGATTAAAAAGTGCATATGTAAAAAAACATACTTTTGGATCTATATAAGAATCCTGGAAAACTCATGACAAAATACAATTTATAACTTGGTTAATTTAGATTCTAAGGAATGATTTAATTTTTCTTCTAATAATATGACATACGACTTATGAAAAAGAAGCCAAAGTGCAAGAACAAATGGAGCCAACAGAATTTTGTTTACTTGACCTAAAGACTTTGATACGAGAACATCATTTATCACAGTGATGGTCAGAAACTAATTCAGCTGTCTATTTACATATCCAAGAAGTCACTTGGAGCCTTTTTAATATGCTTTTTGTCATTCATTTTATTTCTTGTTTGTACATAAAATTGCATGAATAATTTAGGAGTGATAAAATATCCAGGGGATCATTATAAGAAATTAAATAAACACACAGAATTTATCAATTAAAAAGCAAGATAAAATTTTTAATGCTATTAAAAATAAAATATGTATTTGTCCAATTTACAACAGCTTTAACAGGATAAAATAGTATAATTTCAGAGGTGATTACTACTAATAATTGGGGGATTTTTGTTTTTAGAGCCCCAGTGGACACGTTATAACTATGATGTCCTCAGTAAGCCATTTTTACTGAAGTTGTGCAAAAACAGATTAGCAAAGAAAAAGAAGATTTATAATTCACCAGTTTTATCTGTTAAAAAAAAAACAGACTAAAAAGCCAGACAAACCTTTCCATTTGTATTTTTAAAAGAATATGGACTGAGGGTAGCAAAGTCTTTTCTTAATATGCTCCACTATTAATGAATTAGTCTTACAAAATGTTCCAAAGCAATTTTCTTAGAAAACTAGGACAAGGTATTCCTCGGTTTTTCTGCTAAGCCACTCTGAAGTCACAATGCAGCCTGAGGAAGGAAAAAGGATCCTATTCTTGCTCTCACCAACACTTTTCGTTTTACAGTCTGTCTCCTTGTAATGAGGCTTTACAGTGAAATAGGTAGGAAAAGAGGAATAAAGGGAGACAGGGAAGGTAGAAGGGAAGGAAGAGAAGTGAAGAACTGGAGGGGCAGAGCAAGTGGTACCAGGCATGGTCTTGAGTAAGTCAAGATCTACATATTTTTATGCACAATAATCAATAAAAATAATTGCTGTTCAAACTGCAGCTTTTGTTTTTTACTTTTTTGTTGTTGTTAGAGAGCATGCATGTGCACGTGCAAATAGTGAAGGATGGGTAGAGACAGAGAGGGGAGAATTTAAGTGAGTTCCGTGCCCAGTGCCAGCCCGACTTGGGGCTCAATCTCAGGCCCGTGAGATCTTGACCCAGAGGTTTTGACCTGAGCTGAAATCAAGAGTCAGATGCTTAACTGACTGAGCCACCCAGGTGCCCCCAATCTGCAGCTCTGGAATTATGTTCCCCGTGTCTTGCTTATACCTGTTACCCCCATTACCGGTTGTCTTAGGGGCACATTTTTCTTTACATAAATAGCTAAATATGCAAGCACAAACTCATTATCTTGTTTTGTTAAAAAAAATTACATTTTCATTCAAATAAACTCATTCTCATCATACTTAGAATATATGCTTGCCTACTTGAATAACTGAAATAAAGGAATCATAAAAAGCACACACATGTATTTTGAAGTAATAGCAATGCTGTTTAAAGCCCAGTTCTCGTACTGTGGCAGTTATCGTTCCCCATAGATCAGCGTGACGAACAGGAGATTGGTCAGGACAGATAATGCTGTCCTCTAATAAACCAAGGAAGTCCGGTGTGCAGTACATTAGCTACTCTACGGTAATCGGAGTCATGAGCAAACGGAGTCCTAAAACGACGCTGGTAAACAACTGGACCTGGTTGGGAAAGACATTTTCTATATTTCCACTTTTCTGAAGATCACAGAGTACTCTTCAAATATTACCTGATTTCTACTTGTTCTCCTGAAAAAATTCTAGTGCTTGGAAACTGTTTCTCAGCCACTGCTTATTAACTTGATTCAGGAAATGTGTTCTTACAGTGGCGCAGTCAGAGCTCTCAAGGAGCCCCTGGTGCCTTTTCAGTTATCTCTGTTAAAAATAAGGCTCTGCCTGTTATGGGGAACCGTTTTTAAATTTATTGGAGGGTCACATGGCAGCTGATAAATCATTGCATGTAAAAACAACCATATAGAAACTGTGGCTTAGAAATCAAACAGCCTTTTGAAAATGAGTTCAATAAAGAACCACAAAAAAGAATCTAATACTTCAGAAGAGTTGACTTTGTCTAAGTCTTATAGATTCTTATTCAGAAAATGAAATGAAAATGAGATAGAACCTTCTTATAAAGTCAAGAATAATCTTCCAGTTTGATTACTACTGATGATCTTTCCATGGCATCGCTGAAGGATATCAGATAACCTTTGAGGATTAAAGGAATTGTGGCCTGGGAACCTATCTATGTCTTAGAGAATTGTCATTCCACAAAGTGCAAGTAAATTACTACAAGCTTTATTTCAGGAGAGGACCTTTCACGGACCAACTCCTTCAGCAAGACCCAGAGTGTTTGAGGACCCAGCCCCTGCCTCACCGTCTGTCCAATGGCACTGGCAGGATTAACTCTTGGGCCAGAGGGTTGAGGAATGGGGAACTTCGGCAAAATTTTACTTGTTTGCCCAGAATATATATGTATGCCACTACTTAGAGGCTGGAATTGTGCTGATTTCTAATTCTTCTACTTACTCTTATTTTGTTCTTGCTTATGAGAGCTATTGAATGCTAAGGCCAAACTGGCAGAGTCTTATGAAAAGCTGGGTTTTTCTTCACTGCTATGAACATTTCCCTGTATCAGATTTCCCAAGACCATATCCAAAAGGTATTAGTAAATCATAATTCTTTTTAAAAATAATTTTTTAAAGATTTTATTTGGGAGAGAGAAAGAGGGAGAGAGAGAGAGGGAGAGAGCGCATGCCAGGGGGAGAGGGAGAGGGAGAAACAGACTCCCTACTGAGCAGTGAGCCCAACTCTGGGACTCAATCCAGGAACCCTGTGATCATGACCTGAGCCAAAGGCAGATGCTTAACTGACTAAGCCCCTTAGGCACCCCACTAAATCATAATTCTTACAGAATATGATGGAGTCAACATGTTTAAGATATTTTATTGTTTTTTAGATAATTTATCTTAAGATTACTTTCTTTAGATAATTTACATGTATGTATTTCTGTATATGTGCACTGATCTTATTTCAGTGCCTTCATTTGAAAAACTTACCATTATTCAAATATTACATTTTTTATAGCAAATGAGAAATTTGAAGTAGATTATTTTTAATAATTCCAAATTATAGTTATGTTTCTGTACTGTGATGATATAAGTAATGAAAGATTAGTATATTATCCTTCTGTTATTTTAATTTTTCTACAGAAGTATTTGTAAACAAAAATGAGATGATTAGCAATTCAAATAGTTGCTTTCTAAAGGGAATTTATAAGAGGGCTGAAAACTCTTTTTTTCCCTCTCCAAAGGAAATATTTGAAAGGTTTTAATATAAATAAGATGTACTTATAAATCTTAGTTCTCTCTCAAGTTAAGCCCTACTAATACATTTATATATTGGGATCTGATATTCTGTTTATTTATTCAGTTAGTTAAAATACCTAATTGGATCTTAGCTTGTTCAAGGACCAGGCACATTTAACAGGCTTAGTATGAAAATGATTCTTTCTAAATATAAAACCATAAAACTCTTATAGAGACATGTTAAACAAGGAAATTTTAGAGTTAACCCTAGTAGGCGATCATCTTTATTCACCCATTCAATCTCAGCATAATATACCAATGAATGCATGGATCAAGATGGATCATCACTTCTATACATCCCCTTGCCAGGGTAATTGCACAAGTTAAAGCAAGAAAATTGTTGATAAAGTTAAGATGTAAAATTCTGGGTTCTTAGAATTGTCACGGAAGAGGTGACGGCGGACAGTTCTTAAGCCAAGTGTTAAAGTAGCCCATCTTCATCAGCCCTGTCTCTCTCTGTGGAGCCCCAGTGTCGTGTAAAAACTGAACCGTCCTGGGGAATCCTCTCTCCCTGTGTACTTGCGCTCTAGCACATCATACGCTTCTTGATGACTCCCCACAAGACATCCTCCTTACACGCCAACCTGCATTTGTTTAGTGGATACCACTATTTATTCTTTCTACTTATTTTAAATACAATGGATCCAAGACTGGTTAATCCTTCCTTAAATGTTGTCTTACCTGCCCTTTACTCTTCAGTAATACCTGGGGTTGGCAGAATTCTTTGGTGTCCTCCAAGATTCCCACCCCCTCGTATACACCACCTATAAAATTATCTCCCCTTCAGAGTGGGCAAAACCTGCAAATGTGATGAGCTGTCACTATCACAACATTACAGTCAGTCCATCTGAGTCAATCAAAAGTGAGATTAACCTGGGTCAGACTGACTCATCAGTCAAGCCCTTTAGAGGAACGTGAAGCAGAGAGATGCCATCCTGCTGACCTCGAAGAAAGGGAAAACTTTGCGGTGAAATTTTATAAACTTCCTGTAGGGAGGGTCAGAGATCCAGGATAGGAAGGTAGCAATCTGAATAAGCTTGGAAAAAACCCACAAGCTCCAGAAAAAAATAGAGACAATCTGACATCTTAATTTTAACCTTGTGAGACTGAAAGCAGAGAATCTCATTTAGCTGGGCTCATACTACAGAAACTTTAGGAGAGCAAATGGTTGCTATTTTAAGCCACCAAGTTGGTGAATTCTTACACAGCAATGGAAAACTAATATAATACTCCAAGTGTTTGGAAAATGAATGGTTAGTCCCCTTTCTTAGCTTAGATTGGCACTCCAGACTTTTCTCTGGTATTTATTTTTTTTTTTCAGTAAGTATTTGAAATAAATGAGGACTTGAAGCAAATGACTTGTTTTCTGGTGGTCTTTTCCTTTAGTTTTAAATCTCAAATTACAGCTTAAAATTCATGATAAAGCTTGTGTTTTGTGGTATAAAATATTTAGAATTTTCAATAGATGCTTAATATAGTAGATTATCAGAATAGCTCTCCTTGTTGGAATATCCTAACCATAGTGACAACTAAAATTTTGGTTCTGTAAGTTTTTTTTCTAAAAAAATGTAGTGCAATATTCTCCATTAATTCTTCTACCAATGTTCCTTGGAAATATGGTTTGAGGAATGTGGATGCCATATGGTTTGTCATATGGTGAGCATTAATATGTTGTACTATTCTCTTTTTTTCCCCATAATTTTCAAACAATGTTTTTGATAAAACCTCTGATCTTCCAGGAAGCCAACTGCCCCCACCCTTGAGATAAAAGTAGTATCTGTAATTTCAGGACATACTGGTGTTACTTGGCATCCTTTTAGTATCACACAGATTCCTCATTTTTGAACAATCCTTTCATTTTAAAAGCATCTGCTGATGGCTGACATATCTCTAATGCATTCTGCAGAAGACTGAAATTGATCTTGCTTAATTCTCTAGGGAGTTAAGCTAAATCTTCTCATACATTGTCTCTGGATTGACTGTTTTATCTTCATCTGTGCCAGATTCTAGTTTGACTTCATACTTTCTCTTGGAAAAGTAGTGAAGTGGTGCATTTGTATAGGGCTTAGAAGGTTCTTCAGTAGGAATGAATGTTGCTGCTTTGTGATTGCGTGCCTGTGTGTGTGCACTTAGATGTAAAATCATGTTAGAATTCATAAAATCTAGGTCATTGGGGGAGGCTAGACTATGAGTTTCTGGGTTTTTAATTTGGGGATAGCAAATGGAATATGGAAGTTGTGGAAGTTGTTGATTGAATATTTTCAATCATAACTTCTCTTATTTTTCTATTGTTGGGTTTTTTTGAATTTTTGTTTTTTTAATTTTATTTATTTATGTGACAGAGAGACAGCCAGCGAGAGAGGGAACACAGCAGGGGAGAGGGAGAGGAAGAAGCAGGCTCCCAGCTGAGGAGCCCGACGTGGGACTCGATACCGGAACGCCAGGATCACTCCCTGAGCTGAAGGCAGACCCTTAACGACTGCGCTACCCAGGTGCCCCTGTTTTTTGTTTTCTTACTAAGACATTTTACATATGGATAATGCCACGCATGCCATTTCCCTTTTATCTGGAAATTTTGTGTCTTAAACAGGGAATTAAAGGAAAGCTTAGCTGTCCTTTTATAATGAGTTACAAGTACTGATAAGACAATACAGAATTATATTAAATATTGATGTTTTTCTGTGCTTCCCACAGTACTGTTCCAAGGTTCTATTGCAAGCTAATATTGCTCTTGTTATTTTTTTCACAAGAAGTCCTTTCTCACATCTCTTGCCCTGCTGATCTTTGCTTTTTTCCCCCCAAACCAAATCATTTAAAAATTTCCCCTGTATATTTTCTTTATGGCTCTGGGATTACAGTAGCTTCAGATATTGGTCATGTATTATTACTCCTAAAAGAACTCACTTAGATTTTTTTTAAAGTAATAACAGCTTTAATATATGTTCATATATAAATTTTTAGAGACAAAATTCACATAACATAAAATTAACCATTTTAAAAGGAATAATTCAGTGACATAAAGTACTTTCTCAATGTTATGCAATCGTCACATCTGTCTAGTTCAAAACACTTTCATCATCCCTAAATAAAACCTCAGACCCATTAAGTAGTTATTCCCCACTTCACCCTCCCTTCAGTGTCTGGCAAACACTAATCTGTGTTCTGTTTATGTATATTTACCTAATATGAATATTTCAAACAAATGTAAATCATACAATAATGTGACCTTTTTTTGAAATAGACATGATGTTAGATTGGTAAAATTTGGGTATCTTTTATTTCCGTACCTCTTACACAAATCAGAAGCATCAATTTAATTTAGATATTTGGGAAATCAGATAGTATAAAAGTAATGAAAAATAAAAATTCACCTTCTATAGATTTCCCTGTGAGTGAGTCTTATATTATTTCATTTTATTAAACAAATCTGAGGTTATTGGTTGTATTACTATTTAAGATAAATTTGACAGTAAAGATATCATAAGAGCTTCTGCTTCCAGCCATGACAGAACAGTTTAAATCATATTACATCTTTCACAAAGGTAAACCAGGACAGGAGGATACAAACTGTAAAGGAACTGTATGAAAGCCTAAGAGATTGACTAAGGCAGCTAGTGCTTGAGGGGTTTCTTCTCTGCTAGAGAGAAGAGAAATACAAAGAGGGACTCCTTATTCATATATTCTTTTCCCTTAGGAAAATGATAATTCTTGATGGTCAGTCCAAAAGCATGTTGTTTAAGGTCTGAAGCATTCATACTAGGTATAGGGGAGAGGAGCATGGGTTTCTGGGCAAAGCATCCAGGATTTTCAGGGGGTGAGATCTCAAAAGGGAGGAAACCATATGGAAATGAGAGCAAAGTACTGTTCAAAATTTCCCCTAACATATTTGTTGTTTTCTGCATATGCAAGGGGAAACTATAATTAAGTAGAAAGCAACAGGTATATGGATAAAGATATGGTGAGATATATAAATAATCTCACAATGTTGGTAATATGTAACTTCAGTTTCAGGACCATTCAAAATATAGAGCCCCTACTAAATAACACAGGCTTTACCTGAGAGCATTGAGGGCTTTGCTCAAACAGTAACTACTGTGTCTTAGGAGTAAGAGTAAACATTAATAGTGTGAACTGGAAATAGTGCAGCCCAGTAACAGGCTAAAATCCAACCTCAACTAGATCAAAGTAATCTCTTTGTTATTTGTATTTCTGCCAGAAGTAAACTTAATACTATCTGATGGAAGATCATATCATTAAAAGTCTCTATAATATTTTTCCTACACAATGTTGTAGGAATTAAATAAAGAATACCAATAAAAAATATTTAGTAAAGAATTACCAGGCTTTAAATAAACAATACCAATAAACAAGTACCAACCAGTACCAATAAACAAGACCAAAATTACAAAACAAAGAGAAATAAAAAGAAAAAGGGAGAACTATAAGAAACCTAGATATTGAAGTCAGCACACAGGCATTTAATAAAACTATGATAATATGTTGTAGAAAAGAGGGAACTTTTTTCAAAGAACTATAATATAAGAAATGAATTAGATGGAAACTCAGGTATTGAAATATACAATAAATATAATTAAGAATTTTATAAAGGAGCTCCAAAGCATATTAGATGTGGCCAGAGAGAATAGAGAAGTGAAAGTTCAGTTGGTAAAAAATATTCAGATTATAGTATCTAAGCAAGAAAAAAAATGAGAAGGAAACAAAACCAAAAATAATAAAAGACACATATGAGACTTCATAAATATTTCTAACTTCTATTTGAGATCATAGAAAAAGAAGAAGAGACATAATTTGATAAAATGAGTATTTAATAAATACTGAAAGATAAATTTTAATATTGGTAAAATACAGTAATCCATAGATACTGGTCTAAAGCCTAAGCAGAATAAATAGGAAGACAATCATATGTAGCCTTCCAAAATTTATTATTGAAAGCCAAAGTCAGAAAATCTTAAAAATAGCCAGAGAAAAACTGAAGTATTACTTTCAAAGAATTAAAATAGGACTAATAACAGACTCTTCAAGGTAGAAGATAATGGAATCACATATATAAGGCACTCAAATAATATCTAACCTTTAATTCTATTTTCACACAAAGAAAAACTGTAAGATTATCAGGCCAGAAAACCTGATTATATTAAATATTAAAGGGTTTTTTTTTTCTCCCAGTTAAGAAAATGGGCCTTGCAAGAAACAGAAATTTAGTAAGGAATAAAAACAGCAAAAGTAAATATGGGGTTAACTGGAAATGAGTATTGGCTGTTTCAAACAGTAACAATATGTCTTTTCTGAGTTTTAAAACACGTATATAATTAAAATATGTGGCAATAATAATAATGCAGAAATTGTGTAAATGGAGTAAAGTGCTATAATACTCTTACATTGTATGAGAAGTGTTAAAATTATTAATTTAAATTAGTAAGTTAAAGATTATATTCTGAAATATCCACAGCAACCACCAAAGGAATAATAAGTTGTAAAACTAGAAGCTCACAGAAGGACTAAATGAAATGATAACAATGATGATGTTGATGATCACAACACCTTGATTAATCCAAAATAAGGAAAGAGAAAAAGAAGAGAAAGTATGGGCAGAGAGAGGATGAAATAGTAAATTTAAACCCAAATAAATAGCCAAATATTTCAGTTATTACATTAAATATTTTTTTAAAGATTTTATGTATTTATTCGACAGAGATAGAGACAACCAGTGAGAGAGGGAACACAAGCAAGGGGAGTGGGAGAGGAAGAAGCAGGCTCCCAGCAGAGGAGCCTGATGTGGGGCTCGATCCCAGAATGCCGGGACCACGCCCTGAGCCGAAGGCAGATGCTTAACCGCTGTGCCACCCAGGCGCCCCTACATTAAATATTAACAAATTAAATATGTCAGTTGGGACGAAGATTGATCACATTACAATGAAACACACAAACACACACATATCCAGTTGACATGGCTTATTCCAGGAATGTAAGGTCAGTTTAACATTTGAAAGCCACTCAGTATAAATCAGCTCATTAGCAGAATATAGAACTACGCCCATGTGATTATCTCAAAAGAGGTAGAAAAAGTAATTTATGGTAAAATGTATCAACTTATGACAGCCCTACTTTTTTTGTCTAGCCATTTTAACATGAAACAAAATCGGATTAGCAGGTCATACTCACATTAATCAGAAACCTAACCTAGTACCAAAAATTTCTAAGGATACAAACAATGAAGAGGCTCATATGAAGCAGAAAGAGTAAGTTCATATATTAAGTAATTTTAATGGGCACCCCTCTGAGCAGGAATTATTTAGACTATGAAACATCTCTATTTTATATCTCAGAGATTTAGAGCTTAAATGATATTCCACAGGGATCTATGTCTCATACATTTATAAATGATAGTTTTGTTTACAATGAACAGTCTGGAACCAGTAATGTCCTTATTTTACAGGATATGTTTAATACGTTTAATTAAATTTTGCAAAAAAAATTATATACACACACACAGATTTTTATCCACTAAATATTTATAAGAACATTCAATTTAACTCATTCTTACTAATAACATTTTAACAGATTTAATAAACAGATTTCTTTCTAAATTTTAATCTTCCAGAGTCTACTAGTATCAAAATTCCTATCCAACTCAAAAAGAGTAATGGTTGGACAGATTTCTTTTTGATCAATATAATCATTTTTTTGCTTTGAGAAGTTGCTCCACTCTGTACTAAACTTTATATTGAAAAATGGGCATTGCAAGTGGGTTTTGGGCTAAATTATACAAATCCTGTGTGGCCTAATTACCTATTTCAGATGGAATTGAGGATTTTTTTTATCTGTTTGTTTTGTTTTAATACATGTTACACTTAAGGAAAACAGAATTTTATATTAGGATGATGTGGGGGAAAAAAGGAAGCAATATCACTACTAATTTCTCCAAGTCTCCCATCCCTGAACCCAGAGAAAGATATAGTCATATAGTCTCTGTGATATTGGCTGCCATATTAAAGATCTAGGTAAACTGCAGGTAAAATATGAATTTCAATTGAAATAGAATAGTACTAGTCTGTGTTTAGGATATATGTTCCTTTTTTTCTCCAGAGGAATAACCTTAGGTATGTTATGATCCTCTTTTCTCAACTCTGTTGTATCACAAAGGGAAGGCTTACGTTTTATTGCCTTATTTTTTTCCTAGAGCGAAAGGGATAGGAGTTTAATTATTATGGCTCAGTTACTTAATTGAAAAGCAAGTTAGCAAGTGGAAAGATTCTTTTAACCAATTCTGGATTGTTGTTACAGAGTTATCTCTCTTTTATGGCACATTACATTGTATATCAAAATATACGCTAAATAAGCTTCTGTGTTAAAGTTCTAAATGATCATGTTTCTGTAGTGATTGCCAGCTTTTTCTATAGTCATTAGTAGACCTTCCTCATTTTATTTTAGAGAAGCATCCCTTCTTCCCTCTTTTCCAGCCTGTATATTTGTAGAAGAGACTCTGACCCTGAGTAAGAGGAACCTGCAGTTTGTCAGCACTGCCTCTGTCAGGATGGATGAGTGCATCTAAATCTGGAGTTCAGCATTAGACAGTGCATTTAGCTGAGCGTCTAGTTATCTTTCATGTAGTTTTTGTCAGTAATGAAGATGACATTTTGAATTCTATTTATTATCTATTCTATTCTATTATTCTATTATCTAATGCATGTGTTTACCTCTCCAGTAAGGTTTGTACTTGAGAAGAAGAATTTCATTTATTGGACCTTCTCACCCCCTCGTTACCCTAAGTATTTCCGTTGATCTGTCTATGATTTCTTTTGTAAGGAAGGGAGCAAAGAAAGGATGGAATTGAGCAAAGGAAGGATGGGGCAAGTTGAGCTCTCTATTATCCTGCAATCTGTCAGAGTCAGATCTCCCCCCAAGTCAAGTCTTCAACAACTCAAATAAATTGTGGAGTATCTTAAAATGATTTTTGTTTGTTTCTCTTTGCCAAATACAGTCGATTCTCATTACTCATGGGAGTTTTGTTCTATAAAGCCACCAACAACGCTGAATTAGTGAATATTGAATCGTGGCTCCTACTGGAAATTCAGAGTTAATTTCCTCCTGTGGCCACATGTTCATCAACTGATCAATATGTAACCTTGTTCTGTGTGCGTCTGTTTAAAGACAGTTTTTTAATATATATTGCTGATTTTTTTAGTCTCAAACTCATGGCCAGTAGTGTTATAATAATGCCTGAATGAAGCTTATCTAACATGCAAATTTTCTCTGTAAAGCACATCTTAGTTTTCTTGTGCTTAATAGCACTAGGTGGCAGGTCACCAATATGCTTCATGGTCATGTAAAACAGTGAAATCACCAATACAATGCACAAAAAAAATGTGAAAAATTTGTCGCTAAATAGATCATGAGAAAAACATTTATTTATAGAATGAAAGCTGAAATAGGAAGGCAGAGTGTTGCCTGTTGGACTTCAGCTAGGAACCTAAACATTAGGCAATTCAAATTTTTTTGCCAATCTATGTATACACACAAATGATCATAAAAGTGCCCCAAGTATTGATTTTGGGGTTATAAATAAATTTAAGCTAGTAGGTGAATTCACAGATATGGGATCTGTGAATAATGAGGCTCTACTGTGTGTTAGAAGCCCTAATAATATATTGTCTACTTCCTCAGAGTTCTGTCCCCTGCCTCCAAAATATTCAAATAAAAGTATAAATATATGTTTTGAAAGTGCTTAATATTTTAGCTCAATATAGGAGCCAGTCAAGTGAGGGATTTTATAAATTGTTTTTATTTCTAAGTTTATCTCTGGAGAAATGTACAACTAGAGAAAACAAAACTAACTTTATTTGTGGAAGTAAAATCCCAACACAGTGCCACAACTTAAAAGAATTCTGTGAAGTATTTAACCTGGCAGATTTTTTTATTTCAACATAGTTTTGTTGAATGATAAACATGAAGGAATTTTTATAACAGAGATTTTCTCTGGTGACTTCCACTTTTTATTTTCACTATCTGCTATCAAGTAGAAATGTGATAGTTGTGCTGCAGTTGAATTACTTAGAACTATCATTTTCCATGAGGTGATAGTTACCCTCTATCCTTTCTCATGATTCCATTTCTAAACATTTCAACCAGAATACTTGTGCTCCAAAAGATAAAAAAAATAAAATATTGCAAACCAGTCACTCCTACAAATCTAATCAAAACAGTTAGCAAATCACTTATTTTTCAATGCTGATGCAGANTACCCTCTATCCTTTCTCATGATTCCATTTCTAAACATTTCAACCAGAATACTTGTGCTCCAAAAGATAAAACAAATAAAATATTGCAAACCAGTCACTCCTACAAATCTAATCAAAACAGTTAGCAAATCACTTATTTTCAATGCTGATGCAGGAAGCATTTTTCCTGGTGTCTGTTCACTCTGATCATTTATTCACCAAATCCTTAAAGAACAGCAATACTGGGTTCTGTTTTATGCGTTATTCACCAAATACAAATCCTCGTTAATATCAGAGAATGTTTTCTGTTTGTCATTTGCTGGTCTTTGTATCAAACTGGAATTGTGTGCACTTTCTGAAATTCCTTGGCATCTCCTCAGCTACTTGCTCTGCTTCAAGTACCTAATCAACTCCTGGGGCCCCACAGATTTCCATGATGTAGGTCTGACTAGTCATCCCCTAGAAATGCTTGGCTATTTTTAGCCGTCCCCATGTAGCCACAGTGGCCAGCCACATGCCCAGAGGTTTGGTCACCTTTCACTTCTGAATCCATATGAAAGGACACACACTAGAGCATGAAGTCTGACATCTGAAAAGACAGCTGACAGGGCCCAGTGAGACAACAGGAAGTTGAAGAGAATTACTTCCTGTTGGTATCAACTTGGACTAGTGGGAAACAGGAGGATGGGAGAATCAGAAGATACAATGCAATTTTCTACAGTACAATCTCTTTTCTCTTCTCATGGATGACTCTGAAGCCAAGTGGATATCTCTGGTGGGTGGCTTGCTCTGCCCTCCTTCATGGCTCGCTGTAAAGCAGTAGCCAGTATGGTAGTACATTAATTGCACATTTTTTTCTTATCTTCCCCCTACCTCATTTCCCCTTTTCCACAATCTTGCTGCCCTGGGTTTACACTTTCAGAATAA
Organism: Ailuropoda melanoleuca; assembly: GCF_002007445.2. Classification (NCBI taxonomy): domain Eukaryota; kingdom Metazoa; phylum Chordata; class Mammalia; order Carnivora; family Ursidae; genus Ailuropoda; species Ailuropoda melanoleuca. Next base: position 174,175,296 of record NC_048218.1, read on the forward strand.
AGCATCAGTGCACCCATTCTACCTAACCTTCCAGCTCTGTTTCCAGAATCCTAAGCTAAGATCATTTTTAAACTTAAAGCTTCAGTTTTTCTTACCAAGAAATAGGACTAATACGGGTTAGTGATTTTTCTATTTCCTATTTCTTTTAAAAATGGAAAACCAAATTATGTAGTCAGGTTAGAAGGCTTCTAATGTTAATAAGGAAAAAAATCTCTTTGGAATTGATTTTATGGTTTGTATACCATACTAATACGTATTTCAATTTGTAGGGTTTCTGCTTAGGAATAAAAAAAGGAGGGCAGTTAATTTAGCTTGAAATGCGGCTTGTACATATGTGGAGTAAGGGCCTTTCATAAGAATTTTAGTGTGAATTGTATTCCATTCATGTATTATTCAGCACAGCTAATACATAAAATCCAACTCAGGTGACAACAAGTGATAGTCAAGCACACTTCCACCTTCTCCCCTGTATCATTTTGTGAAATGCTTTTCTTTGAGCTCTGCTCAAAGAAGCAAAACAGCAGGGGCCCCCACTTCACACAAGCTCCCCAAGAGAAATGATGTTGCACACTTCTCATTTAGAAATAAGGAATTTGGAATAAATCCATGGAAGTGAAAATCCATTAGTTAATGGCTGCTAAATGCCTGGCATTTTAATTTGAGGATTTTCAGCATCACGTTGCTCTTGAAATGGCAGGATAGTTTACAGAGCCCTGCCTACCTCTCCATGGATATAGCTTTCAGAGTAGTCATCGTTGCTGTTTTCCCCATCATGTAAGTATTCATCAACTCCGGATGCTGTCATGGCCCTTTTGTCAAGGTGCCTAGAGGTTCATTAGGAATTTTAAGAATATTTAGCAGCCATTTATAGTTGTTTTATAACTAATGTGCTTGAGACTGAAAGAATTAGTAGTAGATCTACAAGTTCTGCCAGGACAGTAATCACTGTTTGGATTAAAACATTTTCTTCACTTATACGTTTCTGGGTTTTTTTTTCCTGCTAAGAATTCAGAAGTGTATACATTGACTACATTCTAGGGTGTCACCAAATTTGGCTCTTCTTGCTTCTGTCAGATGTTAGCTATTCTACTTGCCTCTTTCCATTGTGCGCTTGCAGTTCTCACTCTGCACTGGTTGTCTGTTTCCTAACACACCAAGGATTTTTGCCCTTGTCCTTCTCAGCGGGGGGCAGGGGGTTGGTGGTGGTGGTGAACAATATCTATTTCAGATTTCTAATTTTTAAAAGATAGCTTTTTATTTTTTCCACATTCTTTAATAGCTACTCCCAATTTCATCTAAATACCTATGTTTCCTCCTAATCCCAGAGCTTCCCTTGTTTCCTCCGGCATTCCCAGTCTCATTCACAATTGCTGCTACCCTCCTAAATCAAATCAAACAAACCTTCTCCCCTACCTTTTAGCCTCCCTCTCATCCTGAATATTACATTCTCTGCCATTTATTTACTTCAGATATTTTTTAAAAATTAGTAGTCTATATTTCTTGGGCAATTGCTTCTGATAGATTTTAAAGGTTTCATGACATCAAAAATGTGATTATGAGTTAAGAGATATGTGTGCTTTTTTAAAAATAGAAATCTATCTTTATTTTTCCCCCATGAAACTGTTTCCTCTTTTTACTTTTTGAGACTTTGCTTTGGGAGTCCTGGACTTGAAATAAGACTTTCTTCTCTGTGCTATACTGTGTGGCCATGGGTAAGTTATTTTGCTTTTCTGAATATTTGGATATGCCATCTACATAATGAAGACAAATATTATGTTATCTAGGGTGATTTGGAGGATTAAAGATATTTTATAAAAATTCCTGTCTATAGTGCCTGGGATCTGGTATTCACTTGAGAAATGCTGACTATCATTCCTGGGTAATATGCCTTTAGGTCACAGGTATATAGTTCTATAGGAAGGCTATTTAAACCAGACATCTAGAAATCAGATGGGAAGAGGAATTTGGAGGATAAGGTTAAAGTATACAAGAGAAGTAGTATATGGCTGTACACTATGCCCATTTGAGATACTTAACATTTTTTATCTGATTTCTTGGAGTAGACATTGAAATGTGTTGAAAGTACAAAATAATAAGAAGTTTGGTAATTTTACTAAAGAACAAAGGAGTAATGTTACAGGAGCTTGTGAAGCTAGACAGAGGCAGTTTACTGGGAGATCTTTTGCAGTCCCTGCTTGCCTTATCTCTGACCTGTGTTTGGGATAGCCTTGATAATAACACTAAAGATAGAATAAGAGTTATCTTAATTACTTCTTAGAACATATGAGTTAAGATGGTAGATTTGTGTGTGTGTGTGTGTGTGTGTCTGTGTTCTGTGTATTTGTAGTCTTGTTTTAGGCCATTAGCCCTACTTCAAAAGACCTGATAAAAATTTTGGTATCAGATAAATTTTCTGAAAAATCTTTATTGTTAAACCAAAACAAATAAAACAACCCTTTTTATTCTCATTCATTTCCTTTGTAAATTTTAATCAGTTCTTTGAACTGTCTTATAGTCCACTTGTATTTGGACTACAGAAAGCAGTGATTTATTTAAAATTACTAACTGAAAGACTCATTTTATTTGACTTTGCTACTTTGTTGGCAAACTGGAAGGATGCCGGATGGTAATTTTTTTGCTACTTATTTCCAAGGGTATAATAAATCATTTTTCACTTTTACAAATGATAATTTTAATAAGACTTATGGTACCTCCTGGGTGAAGGGAAATACTTCCATCCTTTCCTCCATAAACAACTTGTGAGCTAGGAAAATATTAAAAGTTGGTTAAAAGAAGTCTTCCCCAAGGGACTGATGTCTTTGTAGGTTGTAGCTGTCATTATGCTATGTTTCATGCTATATGACTCTGAAGGACTCTGGGAAATAGAAAATTTCTTCTCTTTCTCTTCTTCAACTAATTTACCCTTCTAGTTACATGACCATAAGCATGCTCTGAAATTATTTTTACCATTCGTTCAGTATATTCATCACTATCATAATTAATAATTGTGTGATTATCCATTTAGTGATTATCTTATTAGATCTTAAAATCCATAAGCACAGGGATATTACTATCTTATTCAAAGCCCTATTGCCAATGCCTAGCGAAAATGCCACATGTCTGTTGGAGGCACAGAAGATAATATCTAATCAATCAATCAGTTAATTAATCCATCCACATGAAAAGCTTTGTAACACACATACCATTATTTGCATGTATTCTGTCACCATATACCTAGGAAATAATGCTATGATCTGACAGATTTGGGGATGCCTTTTACTTTAGGGGCCAGTCTATATTTGACAATTTTAAATTTGTGACAGAAATTTTAGGATATTTGGAGGTATGAGTCAAAGGTTTTATGTGTCTTGGAATTTTTAAACAAATAATTACTCATGCATAACCTAGGTAGCACATTTTCTGTAGTTTGTCATTTGCACTGTGGTAGAAATCTTTAATTTTCTATATGTCATGGCATGATGCTGGGAGCACATGACAAAGGAGGAGAATAGCTGTACTTCAGTTGAGATTTTCCACTAGTGATTCAAAATTTTGTTGAAATTGATTACCACTTCTGCTCAATGTGAAATCAAATCACCGTGGTGAAAAATGATTACAATTAACTTTGCCTCATGTATACATACATATACATGTATATCATTAAATATATACGTATATACTCCTTTGTGTGTTTGTGTACACATGCACACATATGTACACACATGTATTTCAGAGTATGTGTAAGAGTTAGGAGGATATAAAGGTATAGGTATAGAGGTCCAGAAGTAGCACTGCTCCAAGGTTGATTCAGGCCTCAATTATATCAAGAATCTAGTATTTTTCCATTCTCGATTTAGTCAGTTTCAGTGTTGGCTTTAATTTTAAATGTTGGCAAGATGCTGCATAAATTCAAGCATTAGTTTCAGATATGACAGTTTATAGAGGAATAAAGTGAATATTATATCCTTGATTTTCACTTAGGAACTGCAAAACTCTTTCTGATAAACTCGTCATTAAACTTTCTTTCAAATCTTATTGGTCAGAGTTGGGATACATTTCTGTTTCATTAAACTTAGACCAACTAGACCCATTTCTCGGGATGTGTGTGAGTTCAGATTCCCATGAAATAATGTGAAGATGGGGAAGTATCTGAAAACAAAATCAGATTTTTAAGGAGGAAAAGAGAGAAATGGGTGCATCATAAGAAAACAGTAATATTTTATAAATATATATTGTTCCCTATTTCTGGAATATACTTGGTTTGATTTTACATAGTATATTTCTCTTTATTTTGCAAAATTTAGCTTAAATGTCTTTTCCCCTGTGTTATCTTTCCTGACTTCAAGTTACTTACTTCTTTCTCTGTGATCAGCTAGGATTTAGTGAATGCCTATAATAGATTACTTACATTTAAATGACATTATTTTTCTGTCTTTCCATCATCTAGAAGTTCTCAGAAAGTATCAACTATGTCAGTCATCTTTACTTACTCAGCATACAGCATAATGCTTAAATTTAGAGGAAGAGACATGAATGCTGAACTGGATTTTCTACAAGATTATCAGTATACATTGTAATATGTCAATTATAAGTACGAAAATCCCTTGGTTCTGCATGCAATTTTTATACTTTTTATATGATTGGCTTTTACATAGAAGATGATTTAGTTCAGCATGTAATAACTCAGAACTGAAAAAAATCAGGACCATATGGATGTAAAATATTTCAGTCATCTGGCATACATAATAACTTGACAGAGAAAATGTCAGACAAAATTACCCTTAAATGATTCTGAGTCCCCTATGGAAATCATGTAACTCTACTGCACCTTTTTTAAAAATTCCATGCTTAGCTTTGATGAAATATTTATTACTAAATAAACATCTTATGTAGAATATCACTGAGAATTGCTGAATATCATCCAAATTCAGTCTGAGTATAGATGATCTTTTCAGATGACAATTCTAATAGAAATCTTTAGACTTTTAAAATTATTTTAAATAAAATTGCCTAAAAACATTCATTTTTTATTGTGTATACTCTACACTCACAAAGACGTTGACATTCTTCAAGTTGGTCTCTGTCCAAGAGGTGAATAATTGACTTCAAACATTACAATCTGTACATTGTTTAATGAATACATAGTGGCATCAGTGAAAGTGGCAAGGCGGAGATGTCAGAGTTCAGTCCTTTGTGCAACAACAAATAAACTGGCAAAAATGGTCAATATTAGTTTTTAGAGAACTCCAGTTATTAACTGAAGGCTTGCAGCAACCCAGGAGCACTTAATTTGAAAAACTGGGTGAATTCTGGTCAAACCAGAGAGTTTTGTGGTGTTTTAACGTGCTAGTCCAGTGCCCAGCTCCTCAGCACAGCAGTAGCCTTGAAAAATCAACAGACCATATTTGCAGTCCTGAAAGGAGCCGAACACAGTTGGAGCTCTTTCAAAGCCTTATTCTGAGGAAGGAGTCATTATTTGACCATTATTTGTGGTTCTCTGAAAGATTCCATGTGAAAGAACTGCTTTTATTTGGCTTCCCTCAAATTCACCCAGTATTAAAAACTTCTCCTAGAGCCTTTGTTGAATGTTTTGACATTAAGCCCTTCTGAGGCAGTAGGGCAAACAATGGACTAAGGAAAAAGACTGAAAGGAAAAGCTAAGGATGATCTTTTGGTAAGGACTTTGGGTCACTACAACATTTTTGGGAATTCAGGGAATCTTATGCCCATGTATAAGTCTGTACATCTGTTCAGGGTAGATCTGGGAAGGTTCTAAGCTCTTACTTCTGACTGACCTAGGTGATCTTTAACAAGCAGGAAGTAGAGGAAGAGTTGTAGATTACCTGGGTGAGTGTGGAAAGCATATCCCAGCATCTACTCAGAAGCCCTTGGTAAAGACTCAGAGACTCATTGGTTCTAGATTGTTAAGGAAATCTCTGTTCAATTATTGACTGACCACTAAGCAAGCTGAGGACAGATGTTAGTGGCCATACTTGACATATACAGTCTTTGTAGCATTTGTTCAGAAATGTCAGTAAAATAACAAACAACAATTACAATAAGTAGTGACACACACCAACCTTGGGATGGGGGGAAATCTGATGTCCTGAGCTGTCTCATTATATCATTTAAAATGTCTAGTTTTCAACAAAATTATGATACATGCAAAGGAACAAGAAAGTCTGACCCATAAATAGGGCCCCAGTATAGCCAAAACATTCTTGGAACTAAGATTCACACTTGCAGTTTAAAATGCAACTACAAAGCTATAGTAACCAAGACAATGTGGTAATGGAATAGACCTTATTGCTCAAGGAATATAGTGGTGCAACTATAAAGAAGTTATATATGGATTTACCTTATGACCCAGTGATTCCACCCTTAGGTATATATCCAAATGAATTGGAAACAGGTGGTCAAACAAAAACTTACATATAAACATTCGTAAAGCATTTTTCATACCAACCAAAAAGTGGAAACAGTCCAATACAAACATCCATCAATTGATTAATATATAAACAAATGTGATATGTCCAACAATGGAGTATTGTTCAGCCATAATAAGGAATTAAGCATTTGTACTTACTACAAGAATGAGCCTTTTAAACATTATGCTGAGTGAAGAAGCCAGTCACAAAAAAGTCACATATTACATGACTCTGTTTACATGAAATGTGTAGAATAATAAATCCATAGAGACAGAAAGTAGATCAGTGGTTGCCAGGTGTTAGTAGAGGGGGAAGGGAGAGTAACTACTACTGGGTAAAAGGTTTCTTTCTACAGTGATGAAAATATTCAGGAATTAGATAGTGGTAATGTTTCATCTTATGAATATACAAACAAACACTGAATTGTCTACTTTCAAATGGTAAATTTTAGGATATGTGTATTATATAACAATATAGTTTTAAGTTATAGAGACTTTTGTCTTCCAAAAGTAGCCATATATATATATATATGTAAATATAGGATATATACATTATTTTTCGAGGAAGATTCTTTCTGCCCTATCTAGCTCTTTGACAGTGTAATCTAATAATCTAATATATGCCCTTGATAATATCAAACATCTTGCTCTAGGTCAGTTTGCTAAAAATATATTTGTTCAATGATTAGTTGACCCGTGTTCAAATGACACTCACACACAAACTGTAGACAAAGACCTACACTCAGACTGAAGGTGGTTAACCACAGTGATTTTGCCACCAGAAGGGAGGATTCAGATACAGGTATATAAAAATAAAAAGAAATGGTAATATATTTCCAAGGGAAACTCCATCCATCCACATGAAAGGCATTGAATCTGAGAAGAGTTTAGAGTCTAAAATGTAAAATACATGGGAAGTTAAAGTTGAACCAAGCGGGATTGAAAAATCTCCAGCTAAGTTATTTTGGTGACGTGGATGTACTTGAAGAAAAAAATCAACCATAATTCGGAGACTTGCTCTTTCAGTGGATTGGATGTTAGCCAAATTGGTGTGAGAAGGAGAGTTAGCTTGTATCTACAACACAAACACACCAAAGCTGTGACTAAAATCTGAGGCCTATTTGAATGAATTTCTGTAAAAAAAAGAGGTGGGAGCAGGGGAGTTTGTAAACAGAGAATAAAGTGGACCACTCTTGGTATCAAAACCTAGAGAACACCATACCCCCTATAATTGTTACTGTTGCATTTTTAATGGTTGTTTTTTATATGTCTAAAGGACCTTCATAAATGTTAAAACCAAGAATAAACCACTGAAAGCCAGGCTATTCCATAACAAGTAGAGGGACTTATGTTCCCACTTATGGGAAGCATGAGGAGAGATAATAAAAGAGGTGTGGACTGTCATTTTAAAATTAATACTTAATTTAAGCAAGTGGGCTTATTAATATAACATGGCAGTGGGAGATCATTAATTGTTCTTTCAAAACAGCAGTTATCCCTTTGTTTCTAAACAGCTGCATCCTGCCTTGTTCACAGAGTCTTCTGAGGCACTTCAGTTCTGTTTGTTGTGCTACAGGAGGAAGTGTGGCAACATGCATAAACTCCAGAGGTCCACAATCTCAAATGGGAAGCAGCTGCTAGGTAGATAAAAGTGTTTGTAGAGCCTTTTGTGTAGGAGCCAAGGGGTTGGAGGGATTATGTCTTTGGCAGAAGGGTGGCAATATAATGCAGGGATATATGCCATGGCATAAAGTTAAGTCAAGATTCACTGCTCTCTTGGTTTAAGTGAATCAATAGCATTAGGCTAAATGTGCCGCTTCTTCCTCCTAAAGGATGTAGAACTGTTGAAAGCCTTATGGTGCTTAAAATATAACATTTTATGCTGAGCAAGTCTAGAAGAAAGAAAGCTGCTATAAAATATCTTTAACAGATTTTCAGGTAGAATGATAGTGNCTTTCATAAGAATTTTAGTGTGAATTGTATTCCATTCATGTATTATTCAGCACAGCTAATACATAAAATCCAACTCAGGTGACAACAAGTGATAGTCAAGCACACTTCCACCTTCTCCCCTGTATCATTTTGTGAAATGCTTTTCTTTGAGCTCTGCTCAAAGAAGCAAAACAGCAGGGGCCCCCACTTCACACAAGCTCCCCAAGAGAAATGATGTTGCACACTTCTCATTTAGAAATAAGGAATTTGGAATAAATCCATGGAAGTGAAAATCCATTAGTTAATGGCTGCTAAATGCCTGGCATTTTAATTTGAGGATTTTCAGCATCACGTTGCTCTTGAAATGGCAGGATAGTTTACAGAGCCCTGCCTACCTCTCCATGGATATAGCTTTCAGAGTAGTCATCGTTGCTGTTTTCCCCATCATGTAAGTATTCATCAACTCCGGATGCTGTCATGGCCCTTTTGTCAAGGTGCCTAGAGGTTCATTAGGAATTTTAAGAATATTTAGCAGCCATTTATAGTTGTTTTATAACTAATGTGCTTGAGACTGAAAGAATTAGTAGTAGATCTACAAGTTCTGCCAGGACAGTAATCACTGTTTGGATTAAAACATTTTCTTCACTTATACGTTTCTGGGTTTTTTTTTCCTGCTAAGAATTCAGAAGTGTATACATTGACTACATTCTAGGGTGTCACCAAATTTGGCTCTTCTTGCTTCTGTCAGATGTTAGCTATTCTACTTGCCTCTTTCCATTGTGCGCTTGCAGTTCTCACTCTGCACTGGTTGTCTGTTTCCTAACACACCAAGTATTTTTGCCCTTGTCCTTCTCAGCGGGGGGCAGGGGGTTGGTGGTGGTGGTGAACAATATCTATTTCAGATTTCTAATTTTTAAAAGATAGCTTTTTATTTTTTCCACATTCTTTAATAGCTACTCCCAATTTCATCTAAATACCTATGTTTCCTCCTAATCCCAGAGCTTCCCTTGTTTCCTCCGGCATTCCCAGTCTCATTCACAATTGCTGCTACCCTCCTAAATCAAATCAAACAAACCTTCTCCCCTACCTTTTAGCCTCCCTCTCATCCTGAATATTACATTCTCTGCCATTTATTTACTTCAGATATTTTTTAAAAATTAGTAGTCTATATTTCTTGGGCAATTGCTTCTGATAGATTTTAAAGGTTTCATGACATCAAAAATGTGATTATGAGTTAAGAGATATGTGTGCTTTTTTAAAAATAGAAATCTATCTTTATTTTTCCCCCATGAAACTGTTTCCTCTTTTTACTTTTTGAGACTTTGCTTTGGGAGTCCTGGACTTGAAATAAGACTTTCTTCTCTGTGCTATACTGTGTGGCCATGGGTAAGTTATTTTGCTTTTCTGAATATTTGGATATGCCATCTACATAATGAAGACAAATATTATGTTATCTAGGGTGATTTGGAGGATTAAAGATATTTTATAAAAATTCCTGTCTATAGTGCCTGGGATCTGGTATTCACTTGAGAAATGCTGACGATCATTCCTGGATAATATGCCTTTAGGTCACAGTTATATAGTTCTATAGGAAGGCTATTTAAACCAGACATCTAGAAATCAGATGGGAAGAGGAATTTGGAGGAAAAGGTTAAAGTATACAAGAGAAGTAGTATATGGCTGTACACTATGCCCATTTGAGATACTTAACATTTTTTATCTGATTTCTTGGAGTAGACATTGAAATGTGTTGAAAGTACAAAATAATAAGAAGTTTGGTAATTTTACTAAAGAACAAAGGAGTAATGTTACAGGAGCTTGTGAAGCTAGACAGAGGCAGTTTACTGGGAGATCTTTTGCAGTCCCTGCTTGCCTTATCTCTGACCTGTGTTTGGGATAGCCTTGATAATAACACTAAAGATAGAATAAGAGTTATCTTAATTACTTCTTAGAACATATGAGTTAAGATGGTAGATTTGTGTGTGTGTGTGTGTGTGTGTCTGTGTTCTGTGTATTTGTAGTCTTGTTTTAGGCCATTAGCCCTACTTCAAAAGACCTGATAAAAATTTTGGTATCAGATAAATTTTCTGAAAAATCTTTATTGTTAAACCAAAACAAATAAAACAACCCTTTTTATTCTCATTCATTTCCTTTGTAAATTTTAATCAGTTCTTTGAACTGTCTTATAGTCCACTTGTATCTGGACTACAGAAAGCAGTGATTTATTTAAAATTACTAACTGAAAGACTCATTTTATTTGACTTTGCTACTTTGTTGGCAAACTGGAAGGATGCCGGATGGTAATTTTTTTGCTACTTATTTCCAAAGGTATAATAAATCATTTTTCACTTTTACAAATGATAATTTTAATAAGACTTATGGTACCTCCTGGGTGCAGGGAAATACTTCCATCCTTTCCTCGATAAACAACTTGTGAGCTAGGAAAATATTAAAAATTGGTTAAAAGAAGTCTTCCCCAAGGGACTGATGTCTTTGTAGGTTGTAGCTGTCATTATGCTATGTTTCATGCTATATGACTCTGAAGGACTCTGGGAAATAGAAAATTTCTTCTCTTTCTCTTCTTCAACTAATTTACCCTTCTAGTTACATGACCATAAGCATGCTCTGAAATTATTTTTACCATTCGTTCAGTATATTCATCACTATCATAATTAATAATTGTGTGATTATCCATTTAGTGATTATCTTATTAGATCTTAAAATGCATAAGCACAGGGATATTACTATCTTATTCAAAGCCCTATTGCCAATGCCTAGCGAAAATGCCACATGTCTGTTGGAAGCACAGAAGATATTATCTAATCAATCAATCAGTTAATTAATCCATCCACATGAAAAGCTTTGTAACACACATACCATTATTTGCATGTATTCTGTCACCATATACCTAGGAAATAATGCTATGATCTGACAGATTTGGGGATGCCTTTTACTTTAGGGGCCAGTCTATATTTGACAATTTTAAATTTGTGACAGAAATTTTAGGATATTTGGAGGTATGAGTCAAAGGTTTTATGTGTCTTGGAATTTTTAAACAAATAATTACTCATGCATAACCTAGGTAGCACATTTTCTGTAGTTTGTCCTTTGCACTGTGGTAGAAATCTTTAATTTTCTATATGTCATGGCATGATGCTGGGAGCACATGACAAAGGAGGAGAATAGCTGTACTTCAGTTGAGATTTTCCACTAGTGATTCAAAATTTTGTTGAAATTGATTACCACTTCTGCTCAATGTGAAATCAAATCACCTTGGTGAAAAATGATTACAATTAACTTTGCCTCATGTATACATACATATACATGTATATCATTAAATATATACGTATATACTCCTTTGTGTTTGTGTACACATGCACACATATGTACACACATGTATTTCAGAGTATGTGTAAGAGTTAGGAGGATATAAAGGTATAGGTATAGAGGTCCAGAAGTAGCACTGCTCCAAGGTTGATTCAGGCCTCAATTATATCAAGAATCTAGTATTTTTCCATTCTCGATTTAGTCAGTTTCAGTGTTGGCTTTAATTTTAAATGTTGGCAAGATGCTGCATAAATTCAAGCATTAGTTTCAGATATGACAGTTTATAGAGGAATAAAGTGAATATTATATCCTTGATTTTCACTTAGGAACTGCAAAACTCTTTCTGATAAACTCGTCATTAAACTTTCTTTCAAATCTTATTGGTCAGAGTTGGGATACATTTCTGTTTCATTAAACTTAGACCAACTAGACCCATTTCTCGGGATGTGTGTGAGTTCAGATTCCCATGAAATAATGTGAAGATGGGGAAGTATCTGAAAACAAAATCAGATTTTTAAGGAGGAAAAGAGAGAAATGGGTGCATCATAAGAAAACAGTAATATTTTATAAATATATATTGTTCCCTATTTCTGGAATATACTTGGTTTGATTTTACATAGTATAATTCTCTTTATTTTGCAAAATTTAGCTTAAATGTCTTTTCCCCTGTGTTATCTTTCCTGACTTCAAGTTACTTACTTCTTTCTCTGTGATCAGCTGGGATTTAGTGAATGCCTATAATAGATTACTTACATTTAAATGACATTATTTTTCTGTCTTTCCATCATCTAGAAGTTCTCAGAAAGTATCAACTATGTCAGTCATCTTTACTTACTCAGCATACAGCATAATGCTTAAATTTAGAGGAAGAGACATGAATGCTGAACTGGATTTTCTACAAGATTATCAGTATACATTGTAATATGTCAATTATAAGTACGAAAATCCCTTGGTTCTGCATGCAATTTTTATACTTTTTATATGATTGGCTTTTACATAGAAGATGATTTAGTTCAGCATGTAATAACTCAGAACTGAAAAAAATCAGGACCATATGGATGTAAAATATTTCAGTCATCTGGCATACATAATAACTTGACAGAGAAAATGTCAGACAAAATTACCCTTAAATGATTCTGAGTCCCCTATGGAAATCGTGTAACTCTACTGCACCTCTTTTAAAAATTCCATGCCTAGCTTTGATGAAATATTTATTACTAAATAAACATCTTATGTAGAATATCACTGAGAATTGCTGAATATCATCCAAATTCAGTCTGAGTATAGATGATCTTTTCAGATGACAATTCTAATAGAAATCTTTAGACTTTTAAAATTATTTTAAAATTGCCTAAAAACATTCATTTTTTATTGTGTATACTCTACACTCACAAAGACGTTGACATTCTTCAAGTTGGTCTCTGTCCAAGAGGTGAATAATTGACTTCAAACATTACAATCTGTACATTGTTTAATGAATACATAGTGGCATCAGTGAAAGTGGCAAGGCGGAGATGTCAGAGTTCAGTCCTTTGTGCAACAACAAATAAACTGGCAAAAATGGTCAATATTAGTTTTTAGAGAACTCCAGTTATTAACTGAAGGCTTGCAGCAACCCAGGAGCACTTAATTTGAAAAACTGGGTGAATTCTGGTCAAACCAGAGAGTTTTGTGGTGTTTTAACGTGCTAGTCCAGTGCCCAGCTCCTCAGCACAGCAGTAGCCTTGAAAAATCAACAGACCATATTTGCAGTCCTGAAAGGAGCCGAACACAGTTGGAGCTCTTTCAAAGCCTTATTCTGAGGAAGGAGTCATTATTTGACCATTATTTGTGGTTCTCTGAAAGATTCCATGTGAAAGAACTGCTTTTATTTGGCTTCCCTCAAATTCACCCAGTATTAAAAACTTCTCCTAGAGCCTTTGTTGAATGTTTTGACATTAAGCCCTTCTGAGGCAGTAGGGCAAACAATGGACTAAGGAAAAAGACTGAAAGGAAAAGCTAAGGATGATCTTTTGGTAAGGACTTTGGGTCACTACAACATTTTTGGGAATTCAGGGAATCTTATGCCCATGTATAAGTCTGTACATCTGTTCAGGGTAGATCTGGGAAGGTTCTAAGCTCTTACTTCTGACTGACCTAGGTGATCTTTAACAAGCAGGAAGTAGAGGAAGAGTTGTAGATTACCTGGGTGAGTGTGGAAAGCATATCCCAGCATCTACTCAGAAGCCCTTGGTAAAGACTCAGAGACTCATTGGTTCTAGATTGTTAAGGAAATCTCTGTTCAATTATTGACTGACCACTAAGCAAGCTGAGGACAGATGTTAGTGGCCATACTTGACATATACAGTCTTTGTAGCATTTGTTCAGAAATGTCAGTAAAATAACAAACAACAATTACAATAAGTAGTGACACACACCAACCTTGGGATGGGGGGAAATCTGATGTCCTGAGCTGTCTCATTATATCATTTAAAATGTCTAGTTTTCAACAAAATTATGATACATGCAAAGGAACAAGAAAGTCTGACCCATAAATAGGGCCCCAGTATAGCCAAAACATTCTTGGAACTAAGATTCACACTTGCAGTTTAAAATGCAACTACAAAGCTATAGTAACCAAGACAATGTGGTAATGGAATAGACCTTATTGCTCAAGGAATATAGTGGTGCAACTATAAAGAAGTTATATATGGATTTACCTTATGACCCAGTGATTCCACCCTTAGGTATATATCCAAATGAATTGGAAACAGGTGGTCAAACAAAAACTTACATATAAACATTCGTAAAGCATTTTTCATACCAACCAAAAAGTGGAAACAGTCCAATACAAACATCCATCAATTGATTAATATATAAACAAATGTGATATGTCCAACAATGGAGTATTGTTCAGCCATAATAAGGAATTAAGCATTTGTACTTACTACAAGAATGAGCCTTTTAAACATTATGCTGAGTGAAGAAGCCAGTCACAAAAAAGTCACATATTACATGACTCTGTTTACATGAAATGTGTAGAATAATAAATCCATAGAGACAGAAAGTAGATCAGTGGTTGCCAGGTGTTAGTAGAGGGGGAAGGGAGAGTAACTACTACTGGGTAAAAGGTTTCTTTCTACAGTGATGAAAATATTCAGGAATTAGATAGTGGTAATGTTTCATCTTATGAATATACAAACAAACACTGAATTGTCTACTTTCAAATGGTAAATTTTAGGATATGTGTATTATATAACAATATAGTTTTAAGTTATAGAGACTTTTGTCTTCCAAAAGTAGCCATATATATATATATATGTAAATATAGGATATATACATTATTTTTCGAGGAAGATTCTTTCTGCCCTATCTAGCTCTTTGACAGTGTAATCTAATAATCTAATATATGCCCTTGATAATATCAAACATCTTGCTCTAGGTCAGTTTGCTAAAAATATATTTGTTCAATGATTAGTTGACCCGTGTTCAAATGACACTCACACACAAACTGTAGACAAAGACCTACACTCAGACTGAAGGTGGTTAACCACAGTGATTTTGCCACCAGAAGGGAGGATTCAGATACAGGTATATAAAAATAAAAAGAAATGGTAATATATTTCCAAGGGAAACTCCATCCATCCACATGAAAGGCATTGAATCTGAGAAGAGTTTAGAGTCTAAAATGTAAAATACATGGGAAGTTAAAGTTGAACCAAGCGGGATTGAAAAATCTCCAGCTAAGTTATTTTGGTGACGTGGATGTACTTGAAGAAAAAAATCAACCATAATTCGGAGACTTGCTCTTTCAGTGGATGGGATGTTAGCCAAATTGGTGTGAGAAGGAGAGTTAGCTTGTATCTACAACACAAACACACCAAAGCTGTGACTAAAATCTGAGGCCTATTTGAATGAATTTCTGTAAAAAAAAGAGGTGGGAGCAGGGGAGTTTGTAAACAGAGAATAAAGTGGACCACTCTTGGTATCAAAACCTAGAGAACACCATACCCCCTATAATTGTTACTGTTGCATTTTTAATGGTTGTTTTTTATATGTCTAAAGGACCTTCATAAATGTTAAAACCAAGAATAAACCACTGAAAGCCAGGCTATTCCATAACAAGTAGAGGGACTTATGTTCCCACTTATGGGAAGCATGAGGAGAGATAATAAAAGAGGTGTGGACTGTCATTTTAAAATTAATACTTAATTTAAGCAAGTGGGCTTATTAATATAACATGGCAGTGGGAGATCATTAATTGTTNTTATGGGAAGCATGAGGAGAGATAATAAAAGAGGTGTGGACTGTCATTTTAAAATTAATACTTAATTTAAGCGAGTGGGCTTATTAATATAACATGGCAGTGGGAGATCATTAATTGTTCTTTCAAAACAGCAGTTATCCCTTTGTTTCTAAACAGCTGCATCCTGCCTTGTTCACAGAGTCTTCTGAGGCACTTCAGTTCTGTTTGTTGTGCTACAGGAGGAAGTGTGGCAACATGCATAAACTCCAGAGGTCCACAATCTCAAATGGGAAGCAGCTGCTAGGTAGATAAAAGTGTTTGTAGAGCCTTTTGTGTAGGAGCCAAGGGGTTGGAGGGATTATGTCTTTGGCAGAAGGGTGGCAATATAATGCAGGGATATATGCCATGGCATAAAGTTAAGTCAAGATTCACTGCTCTCTTGGTTTAAGTGAATCAATAGCATTAGGCTAAATGTGCCGCTTCTTCCTCCTAAAGGATGTAGAACTGTTGAAAGCCTTATGGTGCTTAAAATATAACATTTTATGCTGAGCAAGTCTAGAAGAAAGAAAGCTGCTATAAAATATCTTTAACAGATTTTCAGGTAGAATGATAGTGGTATCATTATTTCTCTATATGGTTTTATTAAATAAGTAGAAATAAAACACACACAAGGGAACTGATTTTTTTTAATGTCATTTAGCCATACCATCTGAATAAGATGCAAAATATATGGCTTAAAAAGGCTTTTAGGAATACCTGATTTCTTATTCACAAGATTCAGTAAATTCTTATAACTAACAAATAACTCCTTTTAACTAAGTTTTGTAGGCTTTTTGGAAGAATGAGCCTAGAGTAATCCCTACTCTAGGGCATGATCCTTCTATCCGAGGCATGATCTTTCTTATCTCAGTTGAATGCATGGTATGTGAACAAGGTCTCTCAGCTCTGTGTTGTAATGGTTGGCCCATTATACAACACTGATAATCAGAGGTGCAGATCAGACTGACAAGAAAAGAGATCCCACAAAGTATCAAAATTTCTTAGTATTTTAAGGATACACACAATGTGAGACATAGATAAAGCATGAGGAGTCTGGGATCATAACAGATTTCCTCAGACCCATTTTTGTACGTTGGAATTGCTCTGGCCTGGGTTTTACATCTAAGGTCTTTGCATAACGTATGCTGAATATCACTTACATAAAAGGGAGGTCTTTCAGTCATTAAACATCTTCCTTTTATAACTACATAGTTTATGTGACATATACTAAAAGCCTGGACTCAGATACATTCTGTTTATTTAAGCATTACATAGATAAGGGGACTCCTGCTAGTCCATACCATTAGTATGTCTCCAGCAGTTCTCTGTTACTAGCATGTTTATGGGGGATCCGAGTCATCTTTCTTTCTTACCCACGTGTCTTCCAGTAAAGGGAGAGAATAGATTCCAGTCCTGTTCTTATCCTTCCCAGTCTAAACTCTTACCTTTGCTAATATCTCCTTGCTACATATTTCTTAGGTTTATTTTTGTAATTTTACACCATTTTCTGAAACATTTTGTGCAAAAGAATAATCTTACAAATATTCCATTAAAAATCAGTATTTGAACTATTCACTGGAGAGTAAAACTTCCAACTCAATTCTTTTTCTTTCATCATCCTTAGTTACTGGAAACTATTAGTATGTGTTGTAGATATTTGACTGTATGTGTTATTTTTCTAAGAATCCTTGATAATATTTATATCTTTCTTAAATGCATTCCATCCTCATCTACATTTGTTACATGAAAAGGAGCAAATCTGCTCTGACATTGAGCATGAAGCAGCAATTTACTTCCTATCATTACCAGGCTGATGTTTAGCTATATATCATCATAATTTATGACTTGATAAAGTACAGAAACTTTGTTCAGTATCTACCATCTTACATGTTTCACTGCTAATATTTCTCTTGAGTCATCTGGAAAAATCATCATAGACATAGCCTTTAAATTATTTGCCTAATGATTGCTGTATTTGGCCATTAGTAGATTGAATTATTAATATTAAAAGTTATTAAAATAATTGAGTCATTCCTCTTCAAATACTACATGTGGATTTTTTTTTTTTTACAAATATATGAGTTAGTAGGAGTCTTGGTCATCTTCTCTAAGAAAACAGATCTGATGTTGTTGTTGTTTTGTCTTGTTTTGTTTTGCTTTGAGCTTGACTAATAATCTCCGCCAGATCTGAAAGCTAGCCAAAAGTATTATTCTCTTATTCTGGAACATTCTCATAGAAATAGTGAGGGTTCATTCTGCCCTGGAATCATGATCTGCTTATAAATACCTCTTCTGTTTGCTGCAATATCAGCCTATTTTCATTTGACTCATACTTACTCTCTCATAATCAGGTGGTCTAACTTAGCATAATGCTTAACCATAGGGTTTAGAACTACAGCCGGCTCATTATCAGTTCTTGGCTTCACCATTGGGCTGATACTAGACCTGACAGGGGAAAATTCACAAGATTGTTTCTTACTGCTTGGTGATGGACTAAATTCACTATTTGTCCTAATTTGGTGAAAAAAGTAAAGATTTGACACATCCTAAAAGACAGTATGATTATTTGATGTCAAATTTTATGGTATGATTACTGTGTCTGGATCATTTATATTGCCTTTTTTGGGTAACCTGTAACAGAACAAACCAAAGAAAAATATTATCACTTCTGACAATAAAGCGATGCAGTTGCATCCTTCCCCGTCCCCTCATTTCCACCACTTAATTGTAGAAACCGCATCAGTGGAGTCCCTTTGTATTCAACCTAATGACAATCATTTAAACAATGAAGCCAAACCTTCCAATTTTTTAGCCCTAGTTTTTATAACCTTTACAGTTGCTCATTTCAGTTTTCATTGAGACCATTGCTCTGATGATGAAATGGAACACGGTATATTTGTATGTTTTATTTTCCGTTTATGTACAGCGTTAGCAATGAATTATGCATTGTCATCAAAAATGATTCACACAGTTGAACAATATGCTCTGAGACTGCTTTTGTTGCACATTGTAAGGAGAGCCTAGAATAGAGTGTTACTCCTCACTAACACCAATTTGTAGTCACTCGAAACTAGTAGTAGAAAGGCAACAAAATTCACTCACCAATTATGCCAATTTTCAGATCATGGGAAATTTGTCTCATTGTCGTTTTCAAGCAACTGTTTTCCCGTTGACACTTTCCCATTGAGAGAAGTTCTTTGTCACATTATTTTCCCCTGTCTTTTCCTATTGGTGCATGGACTAAGCACTCACATGCTTACATATTTCATGACCTAAGGTAGCTAGGTGACTCCACAAATCTGACTGTCACAGTATCTATCATAGTCAGCGTGAGGGGCACTAAGTTATCATAAAGGTGTAGTGCAGGGTCACCCACATTCATGATATTCCTACTACTTTGGAAGGATTATTCCATTACTGAGTTGATGGTGGGTGGGACTTAACTCTCTCAGGGCAAGGCTGCCAAACTCCTTATTTTACCCATTTTAGTAAGTTGGTTGTCATGCCACCAGAAGCATCTGCTCACAAAGTTTGTTGTCATTTATCAGTCTCTAAAATTTGTGATGATCTCTTCAACCATTAATTCTAAGAACCTGGGGTTAGTAATGATTAGTCAAATTTCTGCTGATACCTTTTGTAAAGTATTCTAACATCAGTGTACTCTCAGGATATCATGTATATTTGGGGTTCCCACAACCTGTACTGTGTGTGTGTGTGTGTGTGTGTGTGTGTGTGTGTGTGTGTGGTTTGGGGGAGGGATTGCTTGTTTTTTGTTTCTTGTTTTTTTAATTAATCAGTGGTCTTGAGTTGCTTTGTGAGTGAAGGAATATCTGCCTAGCTAGCCACTGAAGCATGAACAGACTTCCCAGGGATGAAAAAAACTGCCCTTACTATCATTTTTCCCCACGACTTCAGCTTCTTACTTTTGAGGTCTTGGTTTTATCAGGAATGCTAGCAAAAGACAGGTAGTAGACGTTTTCACTAACTTTCCTTCTCCCTAACGCATTCTGAATATCCAATAAGCCAGTCCCATGTCTCCAAGTTAGTTTCCTCAAAATCCCGTTGGAAAAACTTGTCTCCGTATTCTGCCCCTTTAAACAAAGACTTGGCTACTTTAAACAAAAAATATCTAGACAGCCATCCCAGAATCAGACCCTCATGTTTTCATCCTTTTCTTTGTCGAAAATGTCTAGTCATTACAATTCCTAGGACTAAAACAAACTTCTTCGTACAGTGCCAGTTGGAGTTGACACAAAGGCTGGCTTGTTGAATCAGATCACACGGATCAGGGATCTTACCCCGTATCAAACAGCTTTAATCATTTCAAGGATACAAGTGTTTGAAAAAAAGAAGATAAAGAAGTCCTGGTCTGCCAGTGGTGCTCTCTAGATTCTTTCTTGGTGCTCTAGAATTCATTTGGGCCAACATTTAATATATGGAGTCTCTAAGTTACCCACAGGAAAGGTGTCACACAAAAGGGAACTAATGTGGTCATGAAACACCCCCATTTTATTCACTAATAATTATAAATCTTAAGCAATATTATTCTAAGAAATCATCTTCCATAAATCCATAGATTTTGGCATTGGTTTTCATGAGCCTATTACATCCTAGCTCCAATCCGCTAAATGTATTCCATAGATAAGGGCTTTCCCACTCTCTGTTTTCCTGGAAGAAATATCATTAGAATGTTTACAAGGGGATTAATGGAGTCTTTCTTTTGTTGAAATGTCTTGTGATCAAGAAAAGTAATTTATTTATTTCCAAAATGAAACCTCAACACCTCCCATACAAACTCCACTATTTCTGTTACTCTCTCAACATAGCAGCAGCTTCTCTCTAACAGACTTTATGGTCAGATTTTTCTGACACATGGAGTATTCTTTTTAGTCAGTGGATTCATGTTTTCTTTCATTTCTGGGTCATTTTCTTTATTATAACTGTAAATATTTTTTATCATCAATATGATTATCTCATAACTATAATTATGAATACATTGGCTTTTCTTTCCATGACATCTTTGGTATATCATAATTATCCTCCAGATAATTCCAAATTATTCATGTGAATTTAACTTTTCTTTCTTTTTCTTTAATTTCTGTCCACTATTTCCCTTACTGGTCTCTTTAATGCTACTTCCAATCTAACTTTCATTTCTCTAGTAGTTCTACTTTTCTTCCACTTCTTTCTTGAGGGTCAGTTCATGTAGTAATCATTTATTCAACAAATATAGTTATATTTGCATTATTAGTAAGTATTTTGTAAGATTAATTTTTATAACAAATGTAAAACAGCTTTCAAAACTAGTGGTACTGTGTTAGGCTTATGAGAAGTCAACAGGGATTGAAAAAGGCACTTAGATAAGTCAATCTTTAATGTAAAATCTAGAGGCAAGAGCCATAACAGATTTTTGCTCACAGGATTTTCTTTGAGCTGATATAAGACATGATTAAATTATATTTAATTATAAACTGCATACTATTAATTGGTACATTTTATTCAACGGTCTTAAAACACATCAACCTTATTTATTTAATTCATTTAAGGAATTTTCTTATGGAAGTAGGGCAAAATGCACAGAGAGGTTAAGTGATTTAATAGAACTGGTTCAGTAAGTTCACAAAAGAGCAAATACACCTGCTGAACACTGGATCTTACTTTTTAAAGCTAATAGTTCATAATTAACATCAGCAAGTATCAAAAATAAAGTAAGAGGAATTCTATATAATAGGCAGAGCAATACACTTTATGTGTAAACTGAGTCATTTCCTGCATTACATTTGAAACTGCTGACTATGTACAGGACTTGAAAAAGCTAGTCTAGCAGTTTGGACACATTTAAATAAATACCAGATTATAAAGGTTAGAATTTCTTTTTATATTTGTTTTTTTATTATGCTCAGTTAGCCAATATATAATACATCATTAATTTTTGATGTAGTGTTCAATGATTCATTAGTTGCATATAACACCCAATGCTCATCATCATATGTGCCCTCCTTAACACCCATCACCTGGCTACCCCATCCCTCCATACCTCCTCCATTCTGTAACCCTCAGTTTGTTTCCCGGACTCCAGAGTCTCTCATGGTTCATCTCCCTCTCTGATTTCTTCTCCTTCAGTTTTCCCTCCCTTCCCTTATGGTCCTCTGTGCTATTCCTTATGTTCCACATATGAGTGAAACCATATGATTACTGTCTTTCTCTGCTTGACTTATTTCACTTAGCATAATCCCCTCCAGTTCCATCCACGTCAGTGCAAACGGTAGGTATTCATCCTTTCTGATGGCCGAGTAATATTCCATTGTGTATATGTATCACATCTTCTTTATCCATTCATCTGTTGAAAGCCACCTTGGCTCCTTCCACAGTTTGGCTGTTGTGGACATTGCTTCTATGAACATTGGGGTACATGTGCCCCTTCTTTCAATACATCTGTGTCTTTGGAGTAAATACCTAGTAGTGCAATTGCTGGGTCGTAGGGTAGCTCTATTTTTAACATCTTGAGGAATCTCCATACTTTTTTCCAGAGTGGCTGTACCAACTTGCATTCCCACCAACAGTATAAGAGGGTTCCCCTTTCCCCACATCCTTGCAAACACTTGTTGTTTCCTGCCTTGTTAATTTTTGCCATTCTAACTGGTGTAAGGTGGTATCTCATTGTGGTTTTGATTTGTGTTTCCCTGATGGCTAGTGATGTTGACCATTTTTTCATGTGTCTGTTATCTATTTGTATGTCTTCTTTGGAGAAGTGTCTGTTCATATCTTCTGCCTATTTTTTGACTGGATTATTTGTTTTTGAGTGTTGAGTTTGAGAAATTCTTTACAGATCTTGGATACCAGCCCTTTATCTGTAATGTCATTTGAAAATTTTCTTCTCGCATTTCATGTCTTCCTCTTAGTTTTGTTGACTGTTTCCTTGGCTGTGCAGAAGGTTTTATCTTGATGAAGTCCCACAAGTTCATCTTTTCTTTGGTTTCTCCTGCCTTTGGAGATGTGTCATGAAAAAAGTTTCTGTGGCCGATGTCAAAGAGGTTGCAGCCTATGTTCTCCTCTAGGATTTTGATGGATTCATGTCTTACATCGAGGTCTTTCATCCATTTTGAGTTTATCTTTGTGTCTAGTATAAGAGAATGGTCCAGTTTCATTCTTCTGCATGTGGCTGTCCAATTTTCCCAGCACCATTTATTGAAGAAATTGTCTTTTTTCCAGTGGATATTTTTTCCTGATTTATTGAAGATTAGTTAACCATAGAGTTGAGAGTCCATTTCTGGACTCTCTATTCTGTTCCATTGATCTATATGTCTGTTTTTGTGCCAATACCATGCTGTCTTGATGATGACAGCTTTGTAATAGAGCTTGAAGTCCAGAATTGTGATGCCCCCAGCTTTGGTTTTCTTTTTCAACATTCCCCTAGTGATTTGGGATCTTTTCTAGTTCCATACAAATTTTAGGATTGTTTGTTCCAGCACTGTGAAAAATGTCAATGGTATTTTGATAGGGATGGCATTGAAAGTGTAGGTTGCTCTGGGCTCCTTAGACATTTTCACAATGTTTATTCTTTCAATCCATGAGCATGGAATGTTTTTCCATCTCTTTGTGTCTTCCTCAATGTCTTTCATAAGTGTTCTGTAGTTTTTAGAGTATAGATCATTTACCTCTTTGGTTAGGTTTATTCCTAGTTATCTTATAGTTTTTAGTGCTATTGAAAATGAAATTGATTCCTTAATTTCTCTTTCTTCAGTTACATTGTTAGTGTATATAAATGCAACGGATTTCTGTCCATTGATTTTGTATCTTGTCACATTGCTGTGTTGCTGTATGAGTTCTAGTAATTTGCGGGTGGAGTCTTTTTGTCCACATAAGGTATGTCAAATGCGAAGAGAGAGTTTGACTTCTTCTTTGCCAATTTCAATGCCTTTTATTTCTTTTGTTGTCTGATTGCTGAGGCTAGGACTTCTAGTACTATGTTGAACAATGATGGTGAGAGTAGGCATCCCTGTCGTTTTCCTGACCTTAAGGGAAAAGCTCTCAGTTTTTCCCCATTGAGAATGATAGTCACTGTGGGCTTTTCATAGATGGCTTTTTTGATATTGAGGTATATTCCCTCTATCCCAACACTTTGAAGAGTTTTAATCAGGAAAAGTTGCTATATTTTGTCAAATACTTTTTCTGCATCAGTTGAGAGGATCATATGGTTCTTGTCTTTTCTTTTATTAATGTACTCTATCACATTGATTGATTTGTGAATGTTGAACCACTCTTGCATCCCAGGAATAAATCCCACCTGGTAGTGATGGATAATCCTTTTAATGTATTGTGGGATTCTGTTGCCTAGGATCTTGTTGCGTATTTTGGCATCCGTGTTCATCAAGGATATTGGTCTGTAATTCTCCTTTTTGAAGGGGTCTTTGCCTGGTTTTGGGATTAGGGTAATGCTGGCCTCATAGAACAAGTTTGGAAGTTTTCCTTCTATTTCTATTTTTTGAAACAGCTTCAATAGAATAGGTATTATCTCTTCTTTAAATGCTTGGTAGAATTTCCCTGGGAAGCCATCTGGCCCAAGACTCCTATTTTTTGGGAGGTTTTCGATTACTGCTTCAATTTCATTACTGGTTATTGGTCTATTCAGATTGTCTATTTCTTCCTGTTTCAGTCTTGATAGTTTATAAGCTTCCAGGAAGGCATCCATTTCTTCCAGATTGCTTAATTTGTTGGCATGTAGTTGCTGGTAATTTTTCTAATAATTATTTCTATTTCCTTGGTGTTAGTTGTGCTCTCTTCCCTTTCATTCATGATTTTGTTAATTTGGGTCCTTTTCCTTTTCTTTTGGGTAAGTCTGGCCAGAGGTTTATCGATCTTATTAACTCTTTCATAAAAACCAGCTTCTAGTTTCATTGATCTGTTCTACTGTTTTTCTGGTTTCTATTTAATTGACTTCTGCTCTAATCTTTATTATTTATCTTCTCCTGCTTGGTTTATGATTTATTCACTGTTCTTTCTCCAGCTCCTTTAGGTGTAAGGTTATCTTGTGCATTTGGGATTTTTCTAATTTTTTGAGAGAGGCTTGGATGGCTATGTATTTCCCCTTAGGACCACCTTTGCAGTATCCCATAGGTTTTGTACCAATGTGTTTTGNCCTTTGCAGTATCCCATAAGTTTTGTACCAATGTGTTTTGATTCTCATTAGTTTCCATGAATTGCTTAAGTTCTTCTTTAATTTCCTGGTTGACCCAATCATTCTTTAGCAGGATGCTCTTTAGCTTTTAAGTTTTAAATTCTAAAGGTTAGAATTTCTAACTCTACTTTAGAATGAGTATTAAGAACTGTGAATATCATTTCAAATTAATTATTACAGTATTAAATGTCTTGAACTTAAACGCAAAATCTAAATAAAAATATGTACTTCTTGTTTTTTGTTTTGTTTTGTTTTTCCTCCTTAAAAACCACAGAGAGGGAACTGGAGAAGTTACTTTCTGAGAGACTCCAAGGTAGTGGGAGATACACTTTTGGGTAAAGAAATATTGAAAAGTAGTAATCTTCTTAAGGAGAAATTTAACTTTAGAAAAATACAGGAAAGGTTAATGAAAGTGAAAATAAAATTGTTTAGTTAAAACAATAAAGTATGATGTTGGTATATAATATATTTTCTAATACACAGAAAATATCAATTTTATGGGATTTGTTTTATATGCTATTTATAGCAGTATTTGGAAATTATTTCCTGTAAAACTGAAGCACAGAGAAGTTTTTTTGAAAGACCACTGGGAAGGAATCACGTTCAGTTCTGTATTTTGTATGTGGCTTTATTTGAAAATAGCACTATTAAATGATAGTAAAACTTCCATAAGATTGCAGGTTTACTCAATGGTAAAGTAAAATGAAATCTCAAAGCTCATGAGGAAAAAAAGTTTTCACTAAACAAATTTTATATCGTTTGGTTTTAGAGCTACAGCTTATGATACTGAGGTGTGTGTGTGTGTGTGTGTGTGTGTGTGTGTGTGTGTATGAGAAACTCTTACACTCAGGGCCTTTTCATTAAATAAATAATCTTCCTATAAAAATGTTGCAGTGATGTATCACTTATCTTCTTGGGTGCATTCAACAAATGAGCAACTTGTATGTTCCATATGAGACCTTTAAATGCTTCAAAATGTTTTATAAACCTTAGAATGGCTGGTAACCAGGGAAAATAAAAGATATTTTGATATTAGGAGGGCTGTCAAGAGAGTGATTCAAATGTTTACTCTTTCATCTTAAAGGGAAAAGGACTGGCTGCTTCAGGACTGATAAATAGCAGTCCGTTAAATAGCAGATCATAAAGATTGGGTCATTTTCTATCATTCTCTCAAGAGCCTTACCCTACTACCTCAGTCCAACTGCAAGATCATGTTTTGAAAGATAAGGCAATGAAGGTTGCCTGCAGTTTCTACTGATGGAGGTTATCATAACATTTTTGGATGCTATCTAATGCTTTAATTTTAAATCTATATGCTTTAAAATGTATTTTCATCCCTTAAATAAATATGATTTTTTCAAAGCCCTCATATTCTATTTATTAAGATATCTACTCATTTATCTATATCTCTTGCTCATTTGATTTAATACAGAGCTCTGTGATATGGTTCAAAGAATAATTGTCCTGTCACCCAAGATGCGTTTGGGTTCTGTATTAGTTCACAAGGACTGTCACAACAAAGTACCACAAAGCCTGTGGCTTAAACAACAGGAATTTGTTTTATTACAGTTCTGAAGGCCAGAAGTCTGAGATCAAGATATCAGTAAGGTTGATTTCTTCTAAAGTCTCTCTCTTTGACTTGTAGATGGCTAACTTCTTGTGTCTCCACATGGTCTTCTCTGTGTTCTCTCAATGTTTACCTTCTCTTCTTAGGAGGACAATAGTCATATTGGATTCAGGCCCACCCATCGACCCCGTTTTACCTTAATTACCTCCTTAAAGGTCCTGTCTCCAGATACAGAGACATTCTGAGGTACTGGGGGTTAAGACTTCAACATATGGATTTGAGGAGGCACAATTCAGCACCTAAAAGCTCCCTGTGTTAATTCAGTCATGTTCAGCAACCTTTGATTCTACTTGAGTTCTGTGTTTAAAATTACTGGATTGATGTCTTCATCCATGATGAAGTAAATGATTTCATCATTAAATGTATTACTCAGAGTTGTTGACAGAAACAGAATCAATAAGATGTATATGTATGTGTATGTATAGATAGATATAGTATAGATATATAGATATAGATATTTATTTTAAGGAATTGACTCATGATTATGGACACTGGCAAATCCTAAGTGTGCATGGTGGGCTAACAGACTAGAGACCTGGGAAGAGCCAATGTTGCAATTCAAATCC
Organism: Ailuropoda melanoleuca; assembly: GCF_002007445.2. Classification (NCBI taxonomy): domain Eukaryota; kingdom Metazoa; phylum Chordata; class Mammalia; order Carnivora; family Ursidae; genus Ailuropoda; species Ailuropoda melanoleuca. The sequence continues at coordinate 174,202,617 of NC_048218.1, forward strand.
AAAGGCCTTCTGTTGCAGAATTCCTTCTTCTTAAGAGGAGATAAATATTTTGTCTTATTGAGACCTTTAACTGATTAGATAGAGCTCATCCTTATTATGAAGGGCAACATATTTTACTCAAAGTTCAGTGATTTAGATGTTAATCTCATCCAAAAACACCCTCACTGAAAAATCCAGAATAAAGGTTGATAAAATATATGGCACAATTATCTAACCAAGTTGACACATAAAATTAATCCTCACAAATATAGACTCAGAATAGGAGCTAATATTTACTAATCCACTACAGTATGGCCAACTCAGTGCTAAGCAAGTAAGATAGTTCATTTTTTTTTAACCAACAGAGATGCCAGACCCTTAAAATCACAGTATACACATACCAGTCTTCCTCTGATATCAATTTCCTGAATAAACATAACTTTTATATTAAAATAAAAGTGGATATATAGTACAGTCATTGCAATATATGTTAAGTGTTTTAGTAAGCTTGCAACATTAGGACATTAATAAGCATTACTACTCTAGATATGTTTCCTCCTTTCCTATGCTTTAGCATTTTAAACTCCAGGGAGTGCAAATTCAGAGAATCATTTTGTTCATGCCACTAGGTCTCCATAATCTATACCTCTGTCAACTCTTTCATGCCATTCAAAGTTATGCATAATATGCTTCCTACAGTATTTTACACTCCCTAAATGAAGGCATGACATAGTATTTCTTTTTTTTTTTTTATGTTATTTCAAGTAAAATACTCCTCATAGGTATTTTATAAAATCTTTTATTCCTTTTAGAACACGGGAGGTAATAATCAAAAAGTAGAAAATTGTGAAGATAGAAGCTGACAACTCCTATTAACTAATATTTAATTCTTAAATATTGATGTAAAAAATGTAAAGCTCCAAATAGATTTTGTATTTTGAATTCATTTTTAACTGTCAGAGATCCATTTACTCTCTTTTGCCTTTAGGAGGACCATAATGGAAAAGTTGGGAGTCTTGAACAGTTTATTCTTTACAAGTATCATAAGAGAAAGTCATATATATTCTCACTTTATAAAGGAGAACACTGAAATTCTAAGTAGTTTTAAAATTTATGCAACTCTATGTTATCGCTAATGCAGCCAAAAGTTGAACCCAAATCAATCAGACTTCTCAGATAATGTTTTTATTTTGTTTTGTCAAACTACACTCTGTATTGGGAGAGACAACAGGGCCTTAAAGAGAAGGAAATAAACCTACATCTCATCTTAATTTTCTTATTTCAAAAATGAATTATTTGTTTCTCTTTGTGTGTGTGTGTGTGTGTGTGTGTGTGTAGCAAGAGAAGTGGAAAGAAATAATAAAATAAATAGAAAATTTCACTATGAAAACACCTCAGTAATTTTACTGAAATAAAACTATGTATTGGGGATGTCAAGGGGAAGAACCAAACTATTTTCTAAACTGAAAGCCAATAAAATTACAATCAGAGTGGAGAATTGAAGGAACACCTCAATGCTTCATTGTTCATAAATAGGAATATTTAAAATTTTTATTACAAACTGAATTGTTACTCATTGTTTGTTGCCTTGAGTGACATTTTATAAATTCAAACCATACAATTAATTCATAACTTTGTGATAATCTTTTTAATGAATTGAAACTATTCAATGTTTTGTATTCTGCCACTAGTCACTAAGCTGAGTATTTAAATTACAGAAGACAAGACATAGGTGAGATTCAGAAGATGAGAGATATCTAAGATAAGGAAGCAAAAAAAATCATCTAGTCTTATAACTTATGTATTAAGTTTTTAGTTTCCTCGTCAGAAATATGTTTTTGTTAGCACATGAATATTAAGGAAGATTGAGAAATCAATAATAATGATTTTAAAAATCCATCTGTTGCAGAAATTCTGCATGAGACTAAACACAAATAAAGGCTAAAAGTTTTGAGCAAAATGATTCTGTCAGGACTTTGGCACAATTATTATAAATATATTAAAGTTGTTAGTTTAACTGAATACTAAATTATATGGCATCTTACATTTGCCAAGATTGAGTGAAAGCTTTTAGCTTCCAATTAAAATATATTTTTTATGATATAAGAAAATACTTGCCAAACTACCTATCCGTAATTCAAAGAATTGGCAAAGCAGCAGTGTGATCTGGGATGTTCACATGGTTCTCTGTCTATTCATAAATTCATGAAGTTCCTTAAGTCATAGCACATTCTAAGAGCTTACTTGCTGAGTGATTATAGGGAGATGTGTCTACAGATGTATCATAGAGCAAAATAGCTATCAGGAATTATTCAGGATTAAATCATTCTGTATTGACATATTTTATGAAGACTACAAATACACTTGTGTCGTGTTTCAGAGCAAAGGTTATTGAGTATTTGGCCCATGTTAGTTCAGTTGTCAATAACATTAGAATCCTCAGCCTCACTTAAGCTTTCAGCTCTCCTAGTGCTTCGGTGTCACCACAAGATTTTGATTACGGCTAACTTCCTGCTGTTTCAGTGTCTTCTGCAATGGGACATGTTGAGCAGCCTCCTAAGAGAATTTGCCATCTCTAAGAGGTCTACTTAAACACTTTGAACTACATCTTCTCCAATTAAAACATCTATATTTTAATTGATTTCTTATTTCCTCTAAGAGTTTTCTTGGAGGTGCACCATCCTTACTATCCAGGTTCACTTCAACTATTATCAGAAGTCTCTCATTTATTATACATCATTATATGAACATTTATCACTGGCCACCCTTCCATCCAACTTTCTTCCCTCACCCCCAAATCCTTTTATGGTGATCTTTGGACCTATAATTGTTCATCATCAATGTGCCCTATTTCTTAAGCTATTTCTTTTTTAAAAAAATTGTATTTATTTATTTGTCAGAGAGGGGGGAGAGACAGAGAGTACAGCAGGAGGAGTAGCAGGAAAAGGGAGAAGCAGGCTCTTCCCTGAGCAGGGAGCCCAAAGCAATGCTCGATCCCAGGACCCTGGGATCCTGAACTGAGCCCAAGTCAGATGCTTAACCAACTGAGCCACTCAGGAATCCCTCTTAAACTATTTCTGTTAATATTCTCTTCACCCATATGCTCTAGTTTATGTGTTGCTGTACTTTCAAGATATTGCTCCCTGAAATTACTCCTCCCCTGTATTTATCTCAAGGTGTATTTGGGTAGGTTTGTTTGTCTTTCACTCACAGCACAGTTACTCCTGTGCATAATTTTGTGGTAATCAAAAATCTTTGTTCTTCATTACTTCTTTTAAGTAATTCTTATTCCATACCTTAAAAATCCCAGCTCTTCTGAAAAAGGGTATATTCAAAATTTTCCTCGTATTTCCCCTCCTTGTTACTGTCATTTGCACAGGTGTCTCTTCCTGGTGACTCCCTCCCTGCATGAGTTCTCTAGAAAAACAGAACCAATAGAGATTTATTATAAGGAATAAACTAATGTTTTTGTTTAAAGAGACTGAGAAGTCTCAAGATCTGCAGTAGAAAGCTGGAGACACCCATCTGATGGTTTGGTTCTAGTTTGAGCCAAAAGACAGGAAAATACCAATGTTCCATCTCAAGTACTTAAGCCAGAGGAGTTCCCTCTTAGCTTTTGTGTTCTTTAGGTCTTCCATTGAGTAAATGAGTCCCATCCACAAAAGGGAGGACAATCTTTTTTACTCAGTCTACCAATTCAAATGTTAATATTATGCAGAAACATTCTCACTGAAGTTCAGAATAATATTTGACCAAATGTCTGGGCAACTCATAGCCCAGTGAAGTTGCTGTGTAAAATTAACCATCACATTCACCCAACCAAACATTTTAGCTCTAGCTCACTTTTTTTCTAACATTTTCTTCTTATCATTGTAGGGATTATTCTAGGTGATCACTTATCCACAAACATATATATATTTCTAACATCCTAGCTTCTTATTTACTTAATCTCTTTAATTATAATTTTCTTTCCATCCACCCGACTTTTAACACTCCATGGCCATGTTGATACCTTGATCCTGAGAATTAGATTTCTGTATTCAGATCTTAAGCATTAGGCAGTGCTGCTCAGGCTTTGATGTGTATAATAATGACCTGGAGAGCTGTTTAAAATGTAGTCCAATTTGTCGGTCTAGAGGGGAGTCTTAGAGTCTGTGTTTCTAACAAGATCCCAGGTGGCACCAGTGCTGCTACAAAGGCCCACAGTTTGAGTAACAGGATGTTGTATATACTAGTAGCTGACTTGATAAAAGAACCACAACCTCCAGTGCTTGAAAATAAGTTATTTCTTTGTCATGTAACAGTTTAGGTTAGACAAGCTAGTTTGGAGGGATAGCACTGCCCATTAGGTCATTCAGGGACCCAGGTTTCTCGATGGTGCCATTAGCTATTCTCGATAGGTATGTCCTCATCCTCAAGATGGGAGCTGGATTTTACATGTCTGCATCATAGACTATGGAAATTTAATTTTTTAGGTGGGCAGAATACAGAGCCCAGGAAAGTGTCTTTCTCTTATAGAGATGATGTAGATGTAACACCCATCAATTCCGTAGCCACAGGTAGCTTTAGAGAGACATATAATGTGTAGCTTGACATTCATATGCCTAGATGAAACTGGCATGAGTCTGTCTGTATAATAAAGAAGAAGATAATGATTTTGGGGAACTCTGGATAGTCTCTACCACTTCATTGTGATCGTTAACTTTATGTGTCACCATGACTGCTCTACTGATGCTCAGATAGCTAGGAACACATTACTTTGGGATATGTCTGAAAGAATATTTCTGGAAGAGATTAGCATTGGATTTAGCAGACCGAGTAAAGATCTGCTCTCACCAATGTAGGCAGGCATTACCCAATCCACTGAAGGCCCTAAAAGAACAGAAGGTGAAGATAAAGAGCAAATTCTCTCTTTCTTTTTGGACTGGGAAACTCCTCTTCTTCTGCTCTAGGACTTTGGAGGTCCTAGTTCTTAAACCCTCAGACTCTAGACTTATTCTATTGGTTCCCCTGATTCTCAGGCCTTCAGATTTAGACTGAATTATACCACCAGTTTTCCTGGTTTTCCAGTTTGTAGATGGCAGATTGTGGGCTTCTTAGCCTCCATACTGTGTGAGCCAATTCCTGTAATTAATCTTCTGTCTCTATCTCTGTTTTCTTTGTCTATGTCTATATCTATCTGTCTCCTTTTGGTTCTGTTTCTCTGGAGAACCCTGACTAATGCAATTACCAATAATAACACTACCTTTGACATCTTGAATTCTAGCACCTTCCATTTTTCTAGCTAACTTACCATGTTTCCAGTAATTCTCAGATATCCCATCCCTGGCCTATACCACTTTTTCATTATCAATACCAACCCCCACTAAGAGTTCCTTAATTTCTTTCCTTGTCCATTATGTATTCTAAAGTTCAGCATTATAATTGCTCTTTGTAAATGCTCTTAGTGACTTTTTCTTTTCTCCTGCTGTCAATTATCTGAAAAAAAAAATTGCAAACCAGGTCATTCAGGGCACAGTTGAAATGTTAGCTCATCACAGAAGTTTTACTTGATGACACAGTCTGAAATAATCCTCCCTGCCATGCATGGCTGATTCCCTAATCCTGCTTTTAATTTTTTCATAACATTTAAAACTACTATGCGCTATGTTATATATCTGTGCATTTGTCTGTTTTCTGTTTTTTTCATTAGAACTGCAGGTGGACAGAGATTTCATTCTGTCCACTGGCATTTCTCCATTGTGAAAAATTACCTAGCTTGGAATAATGCTTAATAAATATATTTGAATGAATTAATAACATTGGATAGGAGGGGAAGAAGGTGATTTTATTCAGTCAATTCATTTGTATGTTGATATATAATGTATATATACATTTACATATATATGTGTCTATGTCTGTATGTCCATTAATAACCACAGTCAAAGAAAAATAGGGCTAGAGAACCTTGGAAAGTACTTTAAACAACCAATGGTATAGTTTAAAAAAAAAGCTGGATGAGTTTCTCTTTGATATCTTTAAATGATACTTAAACTCTGAATGAAAGGCATTCTGTTGTTAGGCCCTCTTTCCTTTTGTGATAGAAATAGTATAATAGAGATATGAATATTTTCTTGACTGGAATTCTTTAACCAAAATGGCATTTAATATAAACCAAAATAAAGAATCAAATTATTAAAACAAATTACTTGGTTACCTTGGGATACAATATCGAAAGCAGCTCCCAGGAGGTTGGAGTCAAAAAGCAATGGACTGATTAACCACATGTGCCCCAGGACTAGGGAGGCTTCAGGTTCCTCAGGTACCATCAGCCGCCTAATCGCAGTTCATTCATCTTAGGAGAGCAAGGATTCTGTGAGCAAGTGAGTCTACTGCTACATGGAGATGGGGGTAATAGGCATTGGAGAACTGTGGCTAGTCTCCACTACAGACTTGTCCCCCTGTGATGCTTCACACTCAAATACCCTAAAAGACTTCAATTCGATATGAAAACCTCGTATAGTAACAAGTATTGAAATTTCGGGGTCCTTGTGCTGACATATACTTTTAGTCTTTTATCTATAGCCACAAAAGTCTGCCTACCAATTTATAAGAAGCTAACCCCAAGGTAGATTTCAACTTCCTCTCCCACCAACCTAATCAATATAACTTTTGCTGTTCCCTGAGACATGGTCCATGCTTTTGAGCATCTATGCCTTTGCCTGGATTGTTCCCTCTGCCTTGGCTTTCTTCTTTCACTGCACCTTATACGTTCTGTTTCCTAAATGTCATCTTTTTATACAGACTCCCCAAGTAAAATGATTTGCTTTGTTATGCTCACTTAGCACTTCTAAAAAAGACATTGTTTTGGTGTCTTCCATATCATTTCGTCATTATTTGATTACCCTATCTAATTTTCTACCTAGAACATGAATTTCTTGAGGTAGTCATCTTACACATTTTTTTTTTTGGTAGCAGAGATCATTATCAAATTCCTTCAATGGGAGAGCTTTCTTTTCATTTCACAATGAGAAATTGAAGAATTAAAATTGAAAGTCTATTGATTTAAGGCCTAATACCTGTTTGAGATAGAACCGTGACTGGAACTAATTCATAGTGAAAAATTCTCACTTGGTTACTGGCACGTCCAGTTTTTTCTCATTACAAGCTCAAGAGGCTTCTAGGAGTAGAAGGGCATCAAGGACCAAAAAGAGTAGTTGGGAGAGGGCACAGGAGGGTGTACCTTATTACACTGCCTTGGGATTATTTTCAGAAATTTGGTTATTCCTGCCAAAAGGATTATTATTCCAGGAAGATTTTGTAATCAACAAATTACCCTATAACAGCTATATTGTATTTAAAATAAAACTTAATACATTTATTAATGTTTTAAAAGTTTGGAAGCATAGAAAAGCAGAAAATAATGAAAATGAAAAGTCCCATAGTTCTACCCCTTAGTCAGTAATGTGGGTATTGTTTTACTATTTTTTTTAACTTTTAGTATTGCTGAGTTCATATTTAATGTATAAGAATTCCCACTGATTTAACATTGTGAACTAACTTTTTATTTAATTTTGCTAATTTGTTAAGCAGAATATTACATAACTTTGATAGTTATAGAATTTGAATCCAATATTTTGTTTGTTTGTTTAATTAGATCCTTCTGTAAACATCATTCCAAATTATCCCGGTTTTTCAAAATTTTGAATAAGTTGCTACAAAATCTTCTGGTAATAAAACTTTAGTTATAAATCATCTTAAATTAGAGTATACAAAACAAAAAGACAATTGCTTAGATTCTAGAAATTAATCTAAAGTTGAGCATCACAGAGAATAAAAGTGAAACCTAAGACATACATATTATACTGTGTTTGTAAAGCAAAACAAATTAGAAACTTCACAAGGCAATTGTGCATTTCAATAAAGAAAAAAAAATATTTAATACATGCCTGGTGTGTTTTACCTCCCAACTTTCTCCACTACTCCAAAGGCTCAGTTAAGACCGCCCACATTGTGTGTTGATTATAATGACTCCCGAATCCCATTGAGGGTCAGAGAACACTTCCTGATTAAAAAATGAAAATGAAGAGATTGAAGATTTCTGATGGTGCCATAAAGGTGAGTGTAAAGCAAGAATATTCTACAACTTAAAAATCTTAGTCATAGTTTGGTACAGAGTCCCCTTATTCTCACTACAGAACAAGGAGTCTGAGAATTCTGTAACTTGTTTAGAAAGGAAGCACTGTCCCCTAATCCCTAATATAATGAATTCTAATTCATTAGATAGGATCTTTGCAAAGTCCCAGAGAAATAAGAACAAGTACCATACCTTAAGATTGAACTTTGGGTAGTTCCTAAGCAAGAAAGTAACTTTAGAGTCCCAGTTCAAAAACCAAGCTGGTATTACTATGTTCAAGTAAAACAGCAAAGGTTTGCGAACCATAAAATTTAAGTTTTTCCATGTGTTGATATCAGGACCAGTACCAAAGGTAAAATAAATCTCAGTTTAATCTTCTGACTTTCTAGTTAATATGGGCTATGTGAATAGTAACATTTATTTCTCACATAAAACTAAATATAAAAATAATTGATTACACTGGTAGTGCAGTGATAATTCCTATATTTTTGATGATAATAATTTTTATGTACCATAATTTTTCTTTTCCCAAGGGAAAAGAATCCATAACCAGAAATTATATGCCCGTTAAGAGGTCAAATGTGAAAGTACCTATTAAATTTTTACAAATAAAAATCAATCAATAGAATGACTAACTAGAATATGTAGCCCATGTAATCCCTTCTTGAAAATCTGGATCATCTGAATTCAGGGTATTGCTTTTGATGCTGATATTATATGCAGTGCTCAAATCATTTGATAATTTAACCATTTTCCTGGTACTGATAATATTCTGTGGAAATTATGTATAAAAAGACTGATGATCTATGTCCCTGGGGGAAGAGGAGATATATGTTTTTTGACTGGAGGACAGTCTAGGGACTGAGACATATTTGAGGAGATTCCAGGGCAATATACCACAAAAATTGTGATCTTCCTAGCATAAAATAGTGTTGAAAAGGGGGAAGGGCATGAGGCATGGCAGGTGAGGAAAAGGGAGACAGAATATGAGAGTCTTTTCCATCTTGCTCTGCCTGTCATCCTGTGGCAAGTTAAGTATCAGGCCAAGCGATGGGATGTAATTGAAAAGCACCGGGCCAGCAAATGTGAACGTTCTGCACATTAAATGTTGAGAGACCATGCAAAATGGATTGAGGAGAATGTCAACAAACAGTGTCATGGAAAGATTTGGCAGTTTGTCACTCTCCTTACAGCACTTCCTTGTTGTGTTCATTTTTCACGGAGGGACATATTATTTCCTTGATAGGGCTGTCTATTGTTTTATAACCTTTGTGTAATGTTAGAATGCAAAAGCTGTAAGGCTGAGTGATGTTCTTTATTCATCTGTTGGAAATTTTCTCTTTAGATTAAGATGGTGGTATTTTCCCCCTGAACAACCTAGATTTCTTTGCAAATCATGTTTTTTCCTGATACAATCCATATGACACACAATATATGTATACAGTATTTTTTTTCATAATCTTTTCTATTGAGAGTTTCCAAATGAAACAGTATATTTTTAATTTTCAAAGGCAGGACGATAATAAAACATTTGACTTGCCTACAAGGAAGCCATGAAATTCACTGGAATATAAAGAAGGGATCAAAGCACACATTAAAATAAAATTATATAAAATTAAACTGTGCATAACTGTAATATTCATGTTTCCTCAAAATTGCTGTGCCTAGAAGAGATCTATCCATCTGCTAAAGATGCCTTATTTTGCCTATGCTTGGCAAGAAGGCTTTCACAAATCATAGTTACAAAATTAAATATATATATATATATTTGCAATATAGTGAAGTCCTCCCAGAGTTGCTTCATTTGAAAAGTTCTGAGATTCTTATATTGATGATCAGGAGGAGAATCTACTGCATTATCAGTTTCCTCCTTTTCTCTCCGGTAAAATCTCCTTTATGAATAATTATATCATTTGCCTTGCTGTATATTTTTCTGTGTTTCAATGTGTCACAGACTTATCATTTTTTATTTTATAGGCAATGATTATAAAACAATGAAAACCTGATTCTTGAAAATATGCTAATATAATAATCCAAGTCAATTCAATATTCATGAATGCTGTATACATGTGTTAATGCATATATGTATGTTAGTATATATGTATATATGTACAGTTTATATATAACTACATATCAATTTATATATTTTAATTTCTATATACATTTATATTTAATTTATATATTTTAATTTTGAATATTACATTTTACTTTATATAATATACATTTTCCTTCTGTTGATCCAAACATTTTGTAACTGCTCTCAGAATAATGAAAAATAAATTATTTTCATTATTTTTTAGTTAGAACAAATTTTTTTAAATATCAACCTTGTTTCCCAAGTGGCTTTTCATTGTTAAAAGATATAAAAATTACTTTTAAGCTATGCAATAATTTCCTAAATAATAGTCTAAGAAATGTGCTATAGATGGGGTAAATAGTCTGAAATAATATTAGGATGTTAGGGTCTGGTCTTGGTTCTTCATTATCTTACTTTGCGACTTTGGGTGAGACATTTCCCCTCTCTGCTCTCAGTTTCCTCCTCTGTAAAGACAGTGGAAGGTTTCATTAAATCGATGCACCTGCTGACTTTCTACGATTCTAGGTGTTCTCTAAAAAAAGTCAGAGGCCACATATCATAGTCACGTCTTGGTTTTTGCCCCCTAGAATCACTGTGTCTTTGCTTTTCATATTGCCCCCAGAGGTTTAAAATTAACTCTCACATCTGTCTGTGTCTGGTGTAGTACATCGTTTGTGTATGTGAGTGCCTAACAACATCCCGGGGTCATAATTGAATTTTAGTGAATACAGTGATAATACTGTCATAAATTACAGTATGCTCCCTCCTTTTTCTGGTTAGGTTTGCATTTTAGGTGTCAAAATGCAGTTTTAAATTGGTATTTCTCTTTTGCTAAAGTACCTCACTTTGCCTAGTTAAACTGTATATTTTAGTAATCATACAGACCTTCTAATCATCTGTCAAATACTCACCAAATAGGTCCTGGTCTCTTTGAGAAGATATATGACCTGCAGAAAATCATTGATCTACCTTATCATGAAAAAGCAGCACTATTAACGTGAAACCCTGACACAGGACACTGGGTTTAAAATGCGGGAATATTTTAAATGCCACCCACTTTCATCATGCTACTACTTGTTAGGAATGCAAAGTTACAGGGGATTTAGTTCAAATGCAGCGGACCCCTAAAAGCCCCTTATTTTAATAATTTAAATTACTTAGATTTTTAGACTTATTCCTAAGCTGGTGTACTTCTATAATAATTCAATTCTATAGGGGTGCCTGGGGGGCTCAGTTGATTAAGCATCTGCCTACAGCTCAGGTCATGATCCTGGGGTCCTTGGATCAAACCCTGTGTCTGGCTCCCTACTCAGGGCCTTCTTCTCCCTTTCCCTCTGCTGCTCCCCCTGCTTTTTCTCTCTTTCTCTCTCTGTCAAGTAAATAAATTAAAAATCTTGAAAAAAATAATTCAACTCTATAGTATAACTTTTTGTTCTCATTTCTAAATGGAAATCGGTAAGCTGACCACTGTTCTCCATCACACATTTGCCTATTGGAACAAACTATGACCACTGAAACCACATAGAGAGCAAAACTTAGATACTCATTTCCCACACATGAATGTTAAATATATCAGAACCAGGGAGTTCTGCGTGATAATATATCCCATGCTTATTTTTAGAATTGATTAATCATTTTATTTAAAAAACATTGGTACAATAAAAAAAAATAAGCTAGACTGTGAATATCCCATAATCATGGCAAACCTAAGAGTAATCTTTTCACTCTGGAATACCATCTATTGGTGAGACATTTGCTTTTATGACTGGGAAATAAAAGTTGTATTATGTGGAAATGATATTAAAGATTCATACTGTTCACTAAACATGACTGTTACTTAATGAAAACCTTCTGATTCTGTGGGAAGCTATCAGAAGAGCACGTACTGTAGTTTTCTACAATCTGTAGATCTCTGTTTTATTTAGCTATATGCTGTGTCGCACAGGACACATAGCTTTTCTAGAATGGTGGTCTCCCAGATGATGCGTGCATGCCTCAGGGACAGAGGATGATCTGTGGAGTACAGGAAGAACATATTACAACTTTTCTTTTGCTAGTGTTTATTTACAATTTCTACTTTTGGAAATTTTTGTGTATTTTATATTCTATATAAGAACAGTACATTTTATTATTTATAAACAATAAAGCAGAGTAGCCAAAACAAAAACTTTTTACTAATGGGGTGCACAGTCAACCCATTTAGAGACTGCTGTTGTAGCAAATGGGAGATTAATGACGTCCCATTTATAAAGGCTAGCAAGTGAGAAAGAGGCTGTCAATGAGAAGTTCATTGATCTGTTTTCCCATGTCTGCAATAAAGCATATTTACCTGAAATGTCATACTCTGGAAAGAGTGCCAATGCTAAACGTACCTAAATGCCTACCTTGTACTAAGTAGCTGTATTGATTTGAGAGGGTACATCAAAGCAATTGCCTATGTGTAATTATTGTCTTTCTTTTAAAATGTCTAACCTAGCACAATACAAAGTTTAAATACTTGGTGTGTGTGCTTTTTATTAAATATATTCAATATTGTTGAGCCTTTCTTTCTGTGTTTGATCTATAAACAAATGAATAGAAAATGAGCTTAATAAATCATTGGTGGCAGGTTCAAGAGAGTCCTGCTGTTTCTTTGGCTGAATGCTAAATGACTATGGTTTAAAATATAAAAGAGGTAGAAAAAGAAGGTGAAGAAGAAAGTAATGAGGAAACATTAAAACCATGAACTGTGTGTAACCTTTGTAGTTCTTTAATAAATGTTAATGAAAGGCCATTGCTGTTTGTCACAGTGAGATCAGTATAATCAATTAAATTGCATCCAGTTTATATTTTTTCCTTCAGATGTTTACTTATGTAATGCATGATTCACTTTCCAAATACACAATTGTGAGAGAAGTCTGTTTTGTATTCCTTTGAAGGGTGATTTATTGGTTTTTACTTCTCTGTGTTAACATCTCTACTGTAATTCTATCAGATCTGCTAATTCATATGTTTTTCTAACCCATTACTAAAATGTAACTTTTCCACTTTCAAAGTAGTGTACATCTCAAAGCCATAGTTGAAAAGACTTTCTTCCAAGTCTCATTTCTTTGTTATTTCAAAACTGCATTACAGAAAAAAAAAAACAACAAAAAACTGCTCCCCAAATGCACGCCCTGAGAATTTTAGTTATATAGCTTTTACCTGAAATCACTCTTCATCAATTTCCTTTTTGTGCCATTAGTCATTTTTCATTTCTTTGAAATAAAGATTCTATTTATATATATTATTTTTAGTTCTGAATTCTCCATTTGAAGAAACCGATTATCCCATGTTACTTTAACAGTATAGCAAAGAAGGTCAAGTTTTCTCTAACTAGATCTTTAATTATAGATTTGACACTCAGGATGAATGAATTTTTATTAATGCTCAAAATATATAGACAAAATAAATAATCCGTGACAGTGTGGTATGGTTGTGGGAGCAGACAGTAAGGGAGTGCTTACTGAATTCCATATTTCACTTGAGCTTTGAGGTAGTAAATTTTCAGCAAATGGGACTGGGTGGAGGATGGGGTAGGATGGTATTTCAGACTGAGGGAAGAGGTTGGGGTGAAAGCTGAGTATGAGGCTGACATTTAGGAGACATCACTTAATCCTGTAATCTAAAATATATATGAAGAGATGAGCTTAGATTCATTTCTGAATTTAATATTTGACCCATTAACATTAGTACTGGCCACTGATAAGACAGTCAAATATGAAGTTAAGTAGAAACAAAGTCAAGCATAGTCATTTTAAGATAAATGAATATGGTTGAAAATGTTGAACTTCTTTATAGATGACAATGTGGCTGAACAAACTATATATACAAATATAGATATTCATTAAATTTATGTGTGGTTGTATCATTGTAAACTTTTGCTAGTAACAAGTGAGAAGAAGCTGTGCCTATACAACTATAAACATGAAGAATGTACCCTGCAGATATATCTAGTGGAATGTCTGCCTAATTTGGCATTGAGTCTAGTTGAAGGCAGCAAAAAGAGGTTTCCCTTGAAAATTTCTAACAACTAGCCTATACTTATGCTCCTTTGAGTAAAGAATCCCATGAGCTATTTTGTCTGAAAACCTTAAGCAAAAATTGTAAACAGGTACCAACATCAATATTTTTCATAGGCAGCAGGTAGAGGCAAATTAACACTTTAAAGCTAGTCCTAAAGAAAAAAAAATGCCACAGGTAAAATTCAAGAAGCATGAAAGCATAAGGAACACTAACTATGTGAAAGAACAAGCCAGCGTGACTAAGAGTAACAGCTACCAAAGGTTTCAGAATCAATCCCACCAAAACTGTGGGTATAGGAAAAATCACATGCAGAATATTAGTAAATTTAATATGATTAAAATAAGAAAATAGAGAATACTAGTATGTTCAATTAGATTTAAATAGGAACTACACAGGACAAAATTTTAAAATACATAATTCAGGTTTAGTGGGTAGATTAAACAATGATTAAATGTAGGCAAAATGTAAGTCCTTGAATTTTAATATATCTTCTTATGAAAAATTATCCAATATAGAGGTACTAAGAGATATAAATTAGAAAAGATGAAAAGACATGGAAAATAGCATAATGATACTCTATAAAGATGTATTTAGTTTCTGTGACATTCAAGAATGTATGTAATATATAAATTTATAATTTAAGTGAGTTTAGCAGACTAGATACAAGATCCATACGCACGTCAACTATATTTCAATAAGGCATGTATAGTTAGAAGATGCAATTAAAAATGCTACTTACTATAAATATAATTAAAATAGAAAAATATCCATTATAACATATAGAAGATATAAATAATTTAAAGTTATATTGGCATATAATAAAGAAGACCTTGATAAATAAAGAAACATTCATAGACATTATTGCAAAAGATGAAATACATAAGATCATGATAGCAATTGTCATGAATTTCAAATGCCTATTTAGCTTAATTAAAAAAAATATTTGTCCAACTGGGAAAAAAGTATAAATGAGTGGATCATATACCATTTTTCCATGTATTTTTGGATTGCTTTATAGGTTTTAAATCTATTCCATTAATTTTCTTGTGTGTTTGTCTATATTTGTGACTATCAGTGTGTCTGAATTACTATAGATTTATAAGTCTTGATATTTAGTGGACCTTGTATGCTCACTTGGTTCTTCTTTAATGATGCTTCTAGAATTCTCATCCCCTTTATATGTCTATATATACATTTTTAAATATACTCACCAGGTGTTTTTTTTTTACACCTTCTTGAGTTCTTATTTTTTTAATTAAGCTAAATAAATATTTGAAATTCATGACAATTACATATCATGATCTTATGCATCTTATCTTTTGACATTGTGTCCATGATATTCAGTGCATAATACCTCAGATACCTAGGTTTAAATGAAAAAAATCTCTTGTCACAGTGAGAACCAGGATGATCTCACAGTGAATGAAAAAATACAATTGAAAGATGACAACACTGAGATAATGGAAATGTTACATTTATCTGATGAAGGTTTTAAAGCATCCGTGAGAAAAGAAAAATGCTTCAAAGAACAATTACAAATGAAACAAATGAAGGAGAGAAGAAGAAAAGTCTCAGCAAAGAAATAGAAGATAAAAAGAAGAACAAATGAAGGAGAGAAGAAGAAAAGTCTCAGCAAAGAAATAGAAGATAAAAAGAAGAACTGAAAATACAATAACTGAAATTAAAAAAAAAATCATTGGATCAATTGAACAGCAGAATGGATAGGACAGAGGAAAGAATTAGTGAATTACAATATAGAACGACAGAAAACACCAAATCTAAATAACCAAGAAAATAGACTGAAAAAATAAATGAGCCAAGGCCCAGAGAGCCATGGCACTAAGACCAAAGATCTAATGTCTTTGTCATTGGAGTCCTTCAAGAAAAGGGGAAATAGGGCAGTGGTAAAGAAATACTCAAATAATAGTTGGAAACCCCCCATATTTGGTAAAAAATATAAATACAAAGATTCAATAAGTTTAGAAAAATAGAAATAGTATAAATTTATTCTATTTAAAATTAGATTAATATGCAGTTCTAACAAATAACATAAAGCAATTACTTGTATTTTTCACCCAATTTTCCCCAATGGGAAACATCTTGAAAACTGGTAGTTCATTACCACAACCAGGATAATCACGTTGTTACAGTCAAAATACGAAACACTTCTGGCAACACAAGGATCCCTCCTGTCCCCTTTTATAGCAACATCTAACTCCTCCCCCAACCTTCTTCCCTGGCAGTGACAAATATGTTCTCAAACTCTGTATTTTTTTTTCCATTTTAAGAATGTTATATAAATAAAGTCAAACAATATATAACTTTTTAAGATTGCCTTTTGTCACTCAGTTTATTTCTCTAGGCTAGTGTGTGAAATGACTCAATAGAAAATTGACAAGATGTATAAATAGGAAATTCACAAAGTTTAACAAACAAAGCTTAGGCTTATTAATATTAATGGTGCCAATTAATAATGAGAAGATATGATTTTGCCTCACCAGATTGTCAAAATTTGCACCTTTTTTTTTTTTTTCTTAAGTGTTGGTGAGGATGTGAACAGAGAGAAAGATGCATGCACTGTCGAATGCGGTATGGCTTGTTAGCAGTGTTTTGGAAAACAAATTGGTATTACCCGGTAAAGTTAAACATGCACATATTCTACAACCATAAAATTCCACTCATAGACATTTATACCCTAGAGAAACTTTTGTGCATTGTACCAATACATAGATACATGTTCATAGCATCATTCGAGGAGAGAAAACAAACTTCACGTAATCAAAAGGTCCATTGGCAGAACTAACAAATTATAATGTATTCACACAACTGAATGCTGTACAACACTGAAAATGAATCAACTGCATACAACTTGAATGCATCTCAAATACATGCTAATTGAAATAAAACTACCAGAAGAATACATATTGTATGATGTCATCTTTAAAAGCAGGCAAAACTAAATGATATGTTGTATAGGAGTACTTACAGATATGGTGAAGTTAAAAAGAGAAGCAAGATAATAATTTACAGAAAATTCAAAAAGAACACAATCATGAGGAAAAAAATGGTATTTTTAATACTTGTTTTAATTTTATCATTCTTCTTTAAATGGTCACAATTATTAAAGATTTAAAATATTTATTTAAAAAAGTATTAATTGCAACTAACATTCTGAAGATCAAGTGCGGAATAATTCTTAAAATGACTTTTCTTATATCTTTTAATATTTTTGCTATTAGTTTTATTTAAATTTCTCAACAAATCATTTTTCTGTAGCCTTGTGTGCATTTCTATTAATCAAAAGTTCATCCTCCTTTAGCAATCTGTCATTTCTTTTTTGACTACAACAGATGAAATATCTTTTGACTGAATCACATTAGTGGAATGATCTCTGTGTGAAAATCTAACATATTTTCTATGGAGCTGTAATTCATCATTTTAAAAACAACTTTGTGACATGCGGAGTGGAGAGGTAGAATAAAAGCCAATTTTATCTTGGAAGATTTGAAACATATATTAGTATACTCCTGTAACTTTTAACACTTAGATTTCATTACATTTATACAAAATCATAGCATAAAATCCAAATTTTATAAAGGCAAATGCATTAATTAGAACTTGGAAGTGTATTACGCGGAGGATATAAAAAATCTAAGCATGGAGAAAATTGTGATTTTTTTTTTTTGTGTGTGTGTGTACGTATATGTATTTCTGTTTATTTGTTGGCTGGTTTGCTTTGCTTGCCAGTTTGCTTTTTGTTTTCTTGTTCATTTGTGCACAAGTTTCTCGATATAGATACTGCTTGGTTTATTTTTTGAATTGCTCCAAAATGTTGCTTTTTTGTGCATAATGTCAACAGTGCAATAAGAGAATTAAAAAAAATTACTTCTTTTAATCAGAAAATTGCGTATTGTCACTCTGATCCTTTTGAAGTCTTCAAAACCTCTCTCAGTGGTAGCTGCAAATCAGCATAAATATTAAATCTGGATTCCATGATTACCTCCTTCAGGTTAGAAATTAGCCCAAGTTCATGTAGTATTAATAAATAGTAGTGCTAGAGAGAATGGGAGCCTTGTTTAATGTGCTTTTCCCCCCTCTAAGAATAGATAGAACAAGTAGATTTGAGGTACGAATTCTCATTTGCTCTTTTCAATGTGCATTTTTTATTCTTTGTGTTGAGATTTCTTAGACCTTGGTAAAAATCCTAACAGACTCAAGCTTGCTCAGTTTTTAAATAGAAGTTGCATGTTCAGTAAACTTGTATTCCTGCATTAAGAGTTTAGCTTTCTAATACCTTCACGTATGCCTACTAATTTCTTACATTAGTTCTAGCTTAAATCCAAAGTATGTACATCATTTAAAGTGAAAATCTTAACAATCATTATCCTCCTGCCAGTCTCTCAATATTAAATTGATTTACATAACTTTAGGTAGAATGATTCTTTTCACCTTCTTCCTATCCATCCACATATTTGATTATTAAGTGTTTTCAAACCATCTAGATGATTGAATGTTCTAATGAGCCTTACATCAACTTTGGCAGAGTAAGGAGGTACTCATACCTCTGCACAATTCAAGCATGGCCCTCAGTCAGGCTCCCTAACCTCCCATCTCACATCATCATAACTAACATGATTTTGTTGATTATGTCATTTATTTCCGTTTATGTCAGTCATCTCAAGGAGTCAGGAACGCCCAGGTTAACATCCTCTCCTGGAATTGCCATCTCCCAATGGCCGTTTGTACAAGGAGGCATCTCCCATCCCCATCACCCACTCCCTATTTTCCTTCCCTGTGTTATTTTTCTTTGTAACATATGTCCCCCTCTGACATTCTGTGTTTATCTTCCCACCCCACCCTCTACTGGAATAGGAGCTCCAATAGTGCAGAGATATCTGTCTGTTTTGTTCCCTGCTCTATCACCAAAGCCTAGTATAGTTCCAGACATATTGTAAGTGCTACATAAATATTTGCTAGATGAAGGCATAAATGAATGAATGTATGAAATATAGAGAAGAAATACTATGCTTTTTTGGCACGGATTTTAAATTAGCATACTTTTTCTTTTAAGCTATTATTTTAAGTTGAGAAGACAATATTCATCCTGTTTTCCTTGTAAGGGTCTTTAGTGCTATTATGTGTCCTGTGTTATGAAATTGTTTTCTAAGAATCAGTTCTTTGAAATTATATCATTTGCCATTTGGAATATTCTTTAGACAACTCTGACAACTGTAAAAAGACCTATGGTAGACTCTACCTTGCATGAAACCATATGAATATCCTCTATAGGGTCACAGATGAGGGAGTGGAAGTGAAACCTGAAGGGAAATTTGCAGATCTCCATAAATGAATTACTGTTGTCTTATATTCATACAGTAGTTGGACCTGATAGTGAATTGTGACATTTTAGAACAGTAAAGAATTTCCTAATTTTAAGAGATAAAGAAAGTAGCCTCAAAAGTTCAAATAATAGCCATGAGTGTTTAAGCAGCTGGTAAAAAATCTAGGATTAGGGTCTGTTTTCTTGACACACAGTTCTGTCGATGGGCCACAATTGTGGGCCTATTCATCACTTAAAGGGCCCCATCAATTAATTCCTTCCCCCTTAAAACTCTTCGTCACATCATGCACATTTTTATGTGTCCCAAAATAAAGTTGTCTTGGGGCACAGAGGACATTCCATGTAGGAATTGCTTAGTTAGTGTTCACAGCTCATGTTACTCAACTAGATTTGAACAGGCCATTAACCTTACATGGTTCTCTGCCAGAGCTTTCTGTTTCTGATGCTGTCCGGGATCTTGACAAGCCCTCAACTCTGTTTTTTTTTTTGTTGTTGTTGTTGTTTTTTGTTTTTGTTTTTTTTTTTTTTTGATTTGCTGATGCACTTTGCTCCACAGGGCTGGCCTGAACTTACTTTCAGCTTTGTTTTCAGTATACAGTTTCATTGAGAAGTCTGCTTTCTCATTTTCCTTACTCCTCACTCTACTTTGAACCCACTAATTTTTTAAGATATCTCAGCCTTGAGACATTCTCGTGCATGGGGATGCCAAGAAATCTTGCATTGTATAATTAGAAATATACCTTTTTTTCTTCTGAACTTAACCTTCTCAACGTCACATGTACATCTCATCAAACCATTCCAACATCACTGAAGGATTTTATCAATCAAAGATGATTTGGGAAGAGGAACAAGGGAATCCTCTTCAGTTAGTGCATGGGGAGGGATACTAGAGTTTAGAATTTCTCTGCTCAGGCACCTATTCTATTAAACATGAGAACTAGGTCTTTCTTGGCCTGTCTGGGAATCAGACCTGTGGCATTGGTGTTGTTAGATCACATTCTATCCAACTGAGCTAACTAGCCACCCTCAGGCATCTATTCTAGAACAGAGGACCTACTCATTTACTGACTGGTTAGTATGAATCTATTTTTACTCATATAATTTTTTTCTTCTTTGCTTTTATTTTATGGGCCACTATTTGGAGAATCATGAGAGCAATTGCAGGACACTTACACTAACATTAATGCTAAGATTGCAAGTTATCTTTAGTGCAAAACATGTTAAGAAGGAGGGTCAATCTATGGACAAAGCCCTAAATCTCATAGAGTGAGAATTCAGGGTACATATCCTATAGTCCTTCATCTGGAAATAAAAGGTCTGAATAAATGGACAATTGGAAGGGTTTACAAGGGGTGTAAAGCCCTGATGGCATTGTATACAT
This sequence comes from Ailuropoda melanoleuca, assembly GCF_002007445.2. Lineage (NCBI taxonomy): Eukaryota > Metazoa > Chordata > Mammalia > Carnivora > Ursidae > Ailuropoda > Ailuropoda melanoleuca. Next base: position 174,223,555 of record NC_048218.1, read on the forward strand.
CCCCAAATTGCCATGTTCACCACAGAGTGCCCAGAATTTCCTATATGTGTTATCATTCAGAGTTGAAAGTAGTGACTCAGGATAGCCCAGAGTCACCTTTGAGTAGCATGGCATTTTCATTTTCTGTGTAAGCCAATAATTTGAAATATTGTGATATTTTATCTAACTGTAACTCCATAAGTTTTAGGAATCAATGTCTTAAAGAAAAAATAAATATCATACCTATGTACATATGCCTAATTATTTTCCCTTCAAATTAATAGAACAGAAATCCACCCTTTCTACTGAATTAGCTTTTCTCTATAACCCTGCCCCTGAAGCATATTTTATATGCACTTCCCCAGCATTGAACATCCACCAAATTAATAAAGTTGTTCACGAGTAATTTGGTGGTCCTGAACAATGTGTACACCTACCCTTGATAAACATTATGTAACTGTTATTATGATCTTTATTTCACTCATGGAAGAACTGGACTTTGGTGTATGTGATTGTTAATTTTCTGTGTCAACTTGAGTGGACCACAGAATGCCCAGATATCTGGTTAAACCTTATTTCTGTGTGTGTTTTTGATGGTGTCCAGAAGTAATTAGTATTTGAATTGGTGACCTGAGTGAAGCAGATGGTCTTTCCCAGTGTGGGTGAGTGGTCATCATCTAGTCATTGACGAAAGACTTAAATAGAAAAAAAAGGTAGATTCTTGAAAATGCTCTCTGCCTGACTCCCTGAGCCAGAGCATTGATATTCTCCTGTCCTCACTGCCCCAGGTTCTCAGGCCTTTAGACGGAGACTAGAATCTGTATCATCAGCTCTCCAGCTCTCAGGCCTTCAAACTATACAACTGGCCTTCCTAGATCTCCAGCTTACAGGTGACAGATCATGGGCCACCTTAGCCTTCAAAATTGCATGAGCCGATATGTTATAATATCCTTTTCTAGCTCTATCTACCTATTTATCTATGTATGTCAGNGATCATGGGCCACCTTAGCCTTCAAAATTGCATGAGCCGATATGTTATAATATCCTTTTCTAGCTCTATCTATCTACCTATTTATCTATGTATGTCAGTCTATCTATCTATCTATCTATCTATCTATCTATCATCTATCTATCTATCTATCTATCTATCATCTATCATCTATCTCTTTCTGTGTATCCTGTTGCTCCTTCCCTGGAGGACCCTGACTAATGCAGGGTGTGTATAATCTAATAAAGGGACACCCTTGTAGAAATAGTGAGCATGGGTGAAAGAGGCATGTATTTGCATAGAAGGTGACAGAATTAAGATTCACATGCAGTTTTTAGTATTCTAAAAGATACTGTTAAGCCCTTTTGAAAGAAATTTCTTTTTCTTACTATAAACAAAAACAAACAATAGTCAGCCCTATGATTTTTATGTTGTGAGTGCTTTATTAGTGAATGATATGGAAAACCCAGAAGACTCCATCCCCAAACTAGAACTTATAGAACAATTCAGTAATGTGGCAGGATACAAAAATCAATGCTCAGAAATCAGTTGCATTTCTATACATGAACAATGAGACTGAAGAAAGAGAAATTAGGGAATCCATTCCATTTAGAATAGCACCAAAAGTCATACGTTATCTCGGAATTAACTTAACCAGAGACGTAAATGATCTATATTCTAGAAACTACAAATCACTCTTGAAAGACATTGAAGAAGACACAAAAAGATGGAAAAATATTCCAAGCTCATGGATAGGAAGAATAACATAGGTAAAACGTCTGTGCTACCCAGAGCAATTNAATCACTCTTGAAAGACATTGAAGAAGACACAAAAAGATGGAAAAATATTCCAAGCTCATGGATAGGAAGAATAACATAGTTAAAACGTCTATGCTACCCAGAGCAATTTATACTTTCAATGCCATCCCAATCAAAATACCAATGACATTTTTCAAAGAACTGGAACAAACAGCCCTTAAATTTGTGTGGAAACAGAAAAGACTCCGAATCTCCAAGGAATTGTTGAAAAGGAAAAACAAAGCTGGGGGCATCACGTTGCCAGATTTCAAGCTATACTACAAAGGTATGATCACAAAGACAGCATGGTACTGGCACAAAAACAGACCCATAGAGCAATGGAACAGAATAGAGAAACCAGAAATGGAACTTCGGCTCTTTGGGCTACTAATCTTTGACAAAGCAGAAAAACACTTCCAGGGAAAAAAAAATAAAGACAGTCTCTTCAATAAATGGTGCTGGGAAAATTGGACAGCTACATGAAAAAGAATGAAACTTGACCACTGTCTCACGTCATACACAAAGATAACCTCCAAATGGTTGAAAGACCTCGATGTGAGACAGGAATCCATCAAAATCCTAGAGGAGAACATAGGCAGCAGCCTCTACGACATCAGCCACAGCAACTTTTTTCATGACACATCTCCAAAAACAAGAGAAACAAAAGAAAAAATGAACTTGTGGGACTTCATCAAGATAAAAACCTTCTTCACAGCCAAGGAAACAGTCAAAAAACTAAGAGGCAGCCCACGGAATGGGAAAAGATATTTGCAAATGACACTACATATAAAAGACTGGTATCCAAGATCTACAAAGAACTTCTCAAACTCAATACACGTGAAACAAATAATCAAATCAAAAATGGGCAGAAGATATGAACAGACACTTTTCCAATGAAGACATACAAATGGCTAACAGACACATGAAAAAATGTTCAAAATCATTAGCGATCAGGGAAATTCAAATCAAAACCGCACTAAGATACCACCTTACGCCAGTT